>NC_091300.1:44155187-44360187 GCF_038502225.1 Cherax quadricarinatus
CTCACCTAATTGTGGTTGCAGGGATCGAGACTCAGCTCCTGGCCCTGCCTCTTCACTGAGTGCTACTAGGTCCTCTATCTCCCTGCTCCATGAGCTTTATCATACCTCATCTTAAAGCTATGTATGGTTCCTGCCTCCACCACCTCACTTGCTAGGCTATTCCACTTCCTGACTTCTCTATGACTGAAGAAATACTTCCTAACATCCCTTTGACTGATCCGGGTCTTCAACTTCCAGTTGTGACCCCTTGTTTCTGTGTCCCATTTCTGGAACATCCTGTCTGTCCACCTTGTCTATTCCATGCTGTATTTTGTATGTTGTTATCATGTCTTCCCTAACCCTCCTGTCCTCCAGTGTTGTCAGGCCGATTTCCCTGAGGGCGACATGACCCAGGTGACAAATTTTCGGAGAATTGGGTGGTTTGCAAGGGGAAGAAAATGTCCTCTCAAAGTAATTTTCAAGGCTGAATCAACTTGAACCATGATTCTGCAGGAGAAAGCACGACTGAGAGACAAACATGCTAGGTGTTCTAGTGGTACACTCTGTAATTATTATTTTACTACATGTAAACCACACAATAACCAAATTCTGTAAACTCAGCATTGTAATCCTTATAGAGAATAAACTTTGAATTTGAATTTGAATTTGAATTTGAGTACCAGAGGGTGTACCTCGAACGAGACAGAACACATGAGGAAAGGTTGATACTCAAAGAGAGAGTAGAAAAACGAAAGGAGGAACGAGGTGAATTGACAAAGATGAGCAGAAGAACCCAGATGCAGGTGGAAGGGCAAACACACCCTCCAGAAACACCTGCAAAAGGACTCCAACTGCGACAACCCCAAGGCAACTGAGCAATCTAAACCGACACTCACACACTGATCTCTCTGCCCCCACCTCCCACACCACAAACCCCACCCATAGAGCATCCCCCTATGGGAACTTTGCCCCCACCCCCACTGCAACCCCCCGTGGGCCCCCGCCAGGGCTCCCGATCCCCCCAACCCCAATCTTCTCCCAGGATCACAGTGTGTGTGCGTGTTTACTTTGTACTCACCTATTTGTGGTTGCAGGGGTCGATTCATAGCTCCTGGCCCCGCCTCTTCACTGATTGCTACTAGGTCCTCTCTCTCCCTGCTCCATGAACTTTATCATACCTCGCCTTAAAACTATGTATAGTTCCCGCCTCCACTACTTCACTTTCTAGGCTATTCCACGGCTTGACTACTCTATGACTGAAGAAATACTTCCTAACATCCCTTTGATTCATCTGAGTCTTCAACTTCCAATTGTGACCTCTTGTGTCTGTGTCCCATCTTTGGAACATCCCGTCTTTGTCCACTTCGTCTATTCCGCGCAGTATTTTATATGTCGTTATCATGTCTCTCCTGACCCTCCTGGCCTCCAGTGTCGTCAGGCCGATTTCCCTCAACCTTTCTTCGTAGGACAATCCCCGTAGCTCTGGGACTAGTCTTGTTGCAAACCTTTGCACTTTCTCTAATTTCTTGACGTGCTTGACTAGGTGTGGATTCCAAACTGGTGCTGCATACTCCAGTATGGGCCTGACGTAAATGGTATACAGAGTCTTGTACGAATCCTTACTGAGGTATCGGAACGCTATCCGTAGGTTTGCCAGGCGCCCATATGCTGCAGCAGTTATCTGATTGACGTGCGCCTCGGGAGATATGCTCGGTGTTATACTCACCCCCAGATCTTTTTCCTTGAGTGAGGTTTGCAGACTTTGGCCATCTAAACTATATTGTGTCTGCGGTCTTCTTTGCCCTTCCCCAATCTTCATGACTTTGCATTTGGCAGGGTTAAACTCAAGGAGCCAGTTGCTGGACCAGGCTTGTAGCCTGTCCAGGTCTCTTTGTAGTCCTGCCTGATCCTCATCCGATTTGATTCTTCTCATTAACTTCACATCGTCCGCAAACAAGGACACTTCTGAGTCTATCCCTTCCGTTATGTCATTCACATATACCAAGAACAGCACAGGTCCTAGGACTGACCCCTGTGGAACCTCGCTTGTCACAGGCGCCCACTCTGACACCTCGTCACGTACCATGACTCGTTGTTGCCTCCCTGTCAGGTATTCTCTGATCCATTGCCCCTCAAGGAAGGTTCCTTGATGTTGGTGAGGGGCTCTTGATTTAGGGAATTGGATCTGTGCTCCAGTTCCCCGAATTAAGCCTGGATGCCTTCCACATCCCCCCCCCAGGCGCTGTATAATCCTCCGGGTTTAGCGCTTCCCCCTTGATTATAATAATAATCTGATCCATTGCAGTGCCTTTCCTGTTATGTGTGCCTGATCCTCTAGCTTTTGCAGTAACCTCTTGTGAGGAACTGTGTCGAAGGCCTTCTTGCAGTCCAAAAAAATGCAGTCGATCCACCCCTCTCTCTCTTGTCTTACTTCTGTCACCTTGTCATAAAACTCTAGTAGGTTTGTGACACAGGATTTTCCCTCCCTGAAACCATGCTGGTTTTCAATTATACACTTGTTTCTTTCCAGGTGCTCCACCACTCTCCTCCTGATGATCTTCTCCATGACCTTGCATACTGTACACGTTAGTGATACAGGTCTGTAGTTTAGTGCCTCATGTCTGTCTCCCTTTTTAAAAATTGGGACTACATTTGCCATCTTCCATACCTCGGGGAGTTGCCCAGTTTCAAATGATGTGTTGAAGATCTTTGTTAACGGTACACACAATATCTCTGCTCCCTCTTTAAGGACCCATGGAGAGATGTTGTCTGGTCCCACCGCCTTTGAGGTGTCAAGTTCGCATAGCAGCTTCTTCACCTCCTCCTTGGTAATATGTACCTCATCCAGCACTTGCTGGTGCACCCCCCTGCTCTGATTTCCTGGAGTCCTACTGGTTTCCACTGTAAATACTTCTTTAAATCTTATGTTGAGCTCCTGACATACCTCCCGGTCGTTTCTTGTGAATTCCCCATCACCCTTCCTCAGTCTGATTACCTGGTCCTTGACTGTTGTTTTCCCCCTGATGTGGCTGTACAACAGCTTCGGGTCAGTCTTGACTTTCGATTCTATATCATTTTCGTATTGCCGCTGAGCCTCCCTTCTTATCTGTGCATATTCGTTTCTGGCTCTTCGGCTAATCTCTTTATTTTCCTGAGTTCTCTGTCTTCTGTACCTTTTCCATTCTCTAGTACACCTAGTTTTTGCCTCCCTACACCTTTGGGTGAACCAAGGACTCGTTCTGTTCTTCCCATTATTTCTTTTTCCCTTGGGAACAAACCTATCCTCTGCCTCCTTGCATTTTGTTCCCACATAGTCCATCATTTCTTGTACTGGTTTTCCTGTCAGTTCCCTCTCCCACTGAATGTCTTGAAAGAAGTTCCTCAAGCCTGAGTAGTTCCCCCTTTTGTAGTTTGGTTTTTCCCACCCTATTCCTGCTACTCTCTCCACTTGGAGCTCAACTATGTAGTCGAAGCACAGAACCACATGATCACTAGCTCCCAGGGGCCTTTCATACATGATATCCTCGATGTCAGAACTACTCAAGGGGAATACAAGATCCAGTCTTGCTGGTTCATCCTCTCCTCTCTCTCTGGTAGTGTCTCTAACATGTTGATGCATGAAGTTTTCCAGTACCACATCCATCATCTTGGCTCTCCATGTTTCGGGACCCCCACGGGGCTCCAGGTTTTCCCAGTCAATCTCCTTGTGATTGAAATCACCCATAACTAGTAACTTTGCTCCCCCCATGTGTGCTCTCCTGGCCACCTCGGCTAGTGTGTCGACCATTGCTCTTTTGCTCTCATCGTATTCTTCTCTTGGCCTTCTGCAGTTCTGTGGTGGGTTGTACATTACTGCAATTATCACCTTATGCCCCTCAGACTGGATTGTTCCTACTAAGTAGTCCCTTTCGCCCGTGCCATCCATTCCTTCCATTTTCTCAAACCCCCACTGGTTTTTAATGAGCAGTGCAACTCCTCCTCCCCCTCTCCTCCCTCTGTCTTTCCTGAGGATTTGATATCCGGAAGGAAAGATTGAATCTGTTATTATTCTGGTGAGTTTTGTTTCTGTGAGTGCTATTATGTCTGAGTATGTCTCCTTGATTCTTTCGTGCCACTCCTCATACTTATTTGTTATTCCATCTGCATTTGTATACCACACCTTCAACTTCTTTTCTAAGATTGTGGTCTGGGAGGTGTATTGGGGTTGGGGAAGTGGGAGACCTGATAAGGAACTATGGGTGGATGCTGTGGGGGTGGAGTTTGTAATGTAGTGGGTGGGGGCATTGGATGTGGCATGGGTGTTTTGGTTTAGAGTGTTTGGTTGCACTGGGGTTGACCTGGTTGGGAGGCTTCTATAGGAAGTTGTGAGGGAGGCTGTATTTGATCTTCCTGTGTCTGGAATCTCCTGTCTGTCTTCTCCATCCCCTCTCTTTCCTCCTTTCGCCTTTGTACCATCTCTCTCTGTTTCTGCCTTTCTGCTTGTGTTCTGTCGCGGTCGAGATACACCTTCCTGTATGCCGGCATGTCCCTTAATCGTGCTTTCTCCTGCAGGATCCTGTTCCGAGTCGATTCTGCCTTGAAGGTCACTTTCACTGGCCGGGTTCTTTTTTTTGCAAACCCCCGTATTCTCCGAAAATTTTCCAGCTGGGTCATGTCGTCTTCTCCTATTGCTTTCATGATGCTTTCAATTGCTTTTTTTTCCCCTTGTTTTCTTGCTTCATATGTTTCCCCTTCAACTTCCTGGAGCCCATACACAAAGACTGACCTCACCCTTTCATTCTCCCACTGCATATTCCTGTGTATCCCCTAATTCAATTTGATTTCCTCCATTGCAGCTTTCCTTTCTTCAGTTTCTCTAGCTAATGTACTTGGGCTCAGTGGCCTGTCATTTTCCCTTCTCGGCTTTCCCTGGGCTCTGCTGTGGTCTGTTAGGGCCTCCACATATAGCTTAGCTCTTTCATTTACTACAGTCTACACTGATTGAGCTTCTACATGCAGTTTTGCTCCTTCTTTCCCTACAGTCCCCTTATTTGTTGCTGAGGTAGCAGTCTCTGTTGTCAATCCCAACATCAACAGTCAACATCAGTGTCAGACTATGATGTTCTTAATAACACCAGCAGTCAACATCACTGTCAGTCTGATGTTCTTAATAACATCAGCAGTCAACATCAGTGTCAGACAATGATGTTCTTGATAACACCAGCAGTCAACATCAGTGTCAGACTATGATGTTCTTAATAACATCAGCAGTCAACATAAGTGTCAGACAATGATGTTCTTAATAATATCAACAGTCAACATCAGTGTCAGACAATGATGTTCTTGATAACACCCCCTTGATAATACCCTCCAGGTAAAACTCCAGTCAACATCAGTGTCAGACTATGACGTTAATAACAACAGCAGTCAACATCACTGTCAGACAATGATGCTCTTGATAACACCAGCAGTCAACATCACTGTCAGATTATGATGTTCTTAATAACACCAACAGTCAACATCACTGTCAGATTATGATGTTCTTAATAACACCAACAGTCAACATCACTGTCAGATTATGATGTTCTTAATAACACCAACAGTCAACATCACTGTCAGATTATGATGTTCTTAATAACACCAACAGTCAACATCACTGTCAGACTATCAGTGGTCCTGGTAATGAAGGTTTTGAGACACATATACACGTGCAGGTCAGGTGGTGGTCAGTACTAGATAAATTGTACAAAATTCTGACACGTTGGAAAACTGTACATCTTTATTGACTACTTTTCTATGTTATCTATATATGCTCAGGCTCTCTCTGCTCGGGTAGATCTGTTTGTGACTTTTATAAAGTTCACTGTTCGGGCGAAACATTGTCAGTAAAGTATCACTTTATACTGCATTTGTGTCTATATTTCCATGGTGGTCAGAAGGTTGGTTCATGGCACCAGTAAACATGGTGGTCAGTAGGTTGGTTCATGGCACCAGTAAACATGGTGGTCAGTAGGATAGTTCATGGCACCACTAAACATGGTGGTCAGAAGGTTGGTTCATGGCTCCAGTAAACATGGTGGTCAGAAGGTTGGTTCATGGCACCAGTAAACATGGTGGTCAGAAGGTTGGTTCTTGGCACCAGTAAACATGGTGGTCAGAAGGTTGGTTCATGGCACCAGTAAACATGGTGGCCAGTAGGTTGGTTCATGGCACCAGTAAACATGGTGGTCAGTAGGTTGGTTCATGGCACCAGTAAACATGGTGGTCAGAAGGTTGGTTCATGGCACCAGTAAACATGGTGGTCAGTAGGTTGGTTCATGGCACCAGTAAACATGGTGGTCAGAAGGTTGGTTCATGGCACCAGTAAACATGGTGGCCAGTAGGTTGGTTCATGGCACCAGTAAACATGGTGGTCAGTAGGTTGGTTCATGGCACCAGTAAACATGGTGGTCAGAAGGTTGGTTCATGGCACCAGTAAACATGGTGGTCAGTAGGATGGTTCATAGCACCAGTAAACATGGTGGTCAGAAGGTTGGTTCATGGCACGAGTAAACATGGTGGTCAGTAGGTTGGTTCATGGCACCAGTAAACATGGTGGTCAGAAGGTTGGTTCATGGCACCAGTAAACATGGTGGTCAGTAGGTTGGTTCATGGCACCAGTAAACATGGTGGTCAGAAGGTTGGTTCATGGCACCAGGAAACATGGTGGCCAGTAGGTTGGTTCATGGCACCAGTAAACATGGTGGTCAGTAGGTTGGTTCATGGCACCAGTAAACATGGTGGTCAGAAGGTTGGTTCATGGCACCAGTAAACATGGTGGTCAGTAGGATGGTTCATAGCACCAGTAAACATGGTGGTCAGTAGGTTGGTTCATGGATGAATTATTTAAGCTGTCTCAGCTATCTGGTAAACACTTCAATTTATGGGCCAGGAGGTGCATCTGGCTGGTGTGGGTGGGCCAGGAGCTGCATCTGGCTGGTGTGGGTGGGCCAGGAGCTGCATCTGGCTGGTGTGGGTGGGCCAGGAGCTGCATCTGGCTGGTGTGGGTGGGCCAGGAGCTGCATCTGGCAGGTGTGGGTGGGCCAGGAGGTGCATCTGGCTGGTGTGGGTGGGCCAGGTGCTGCATCTGGCTGGTGTGGGTGGGCCAGGAGCTGCATCTGGCAGGTGTGGGTGGGCCAGGAGGTGCATCTGGCTGCTGTGGGTGGGCCAGGAGCTGCATCTGGCTGGTGTGGGTGGGCCAGGAGCTGCATCTGGCTGGTGTGGGTGGGCCAGGAGCTGCATCTGGCTGGTGTGGGTGGGCCAGGAGCTGCATCTGGCTGGTGTGGGTGGGCCAGGAGCTGCATCTGGCAGGTGTGGGTGGGCCAGGAGCTGCATCTGGCTGGTGTGGGTGGGCCAGGAGCTGCATCTGGCAGGTGTGGGTGGGTCAGGAGGTGCATCTGGCTGGTGTTGGTGGGCCAGGAGGTGCATCTGGCTGGTGTGGGTGGGCCAGGATGTGCATCTGGCTGGTGTGGGTGGGCCAGGAGGTGCATCTGGCTGGTGTTGGTGGGCCAGGAGGTGCATCTGGCTGGTGTGGGTGGGCCAGGATGTGCATCTGGCTGGTGTGGGTGGGCCAGGAGGTGCATCTGGCTGGTGTGGGTGGGCCAGGAGGTGCATCTGGCTGGTGTTGGTGGGCCAGGAGGTGCATCTGGCTGGTGTTGGTGGGCCAGGAGGTGCATCTGGCTGGTGTGGGTGGGCCAGGAGGTGCATCTGGCTGGTGTGGGTGGGCCAGGAGCTGCATCTGGCTGGTGTGGGTGGGCCAGGAGCTGCATCTGGCTGGTGTGGGTGGGCCAGGAGCTGCATCTGGCTGGTGTGGGTGGGCCAGGAGCTGCATCTGGCTGGTGTGGGTGGGCCAGGAGCTGCATCTGGCTGGTGTGGGTGGGCCAGGAGCTGCATCTGGCAGGTGTGGGTGGGCCAGGAGGTGCATCTGGCTGGTGTGGGTGGGCCAGGAGCTGCATCTGGCTGGTGTGGGTGGGCCAGGAGGTGCATCTGGCTGGTGTGGGTGGGCCAGGAGGTGCATCTGGCTGGTGTGGGTGGGCCAGGAGCTGTATCTGGCTGGTGTGGGTGGGCCAGGAGCTGCATCTGGCTCGGTTCTGTGAAAGATAATCTGAGTTGATACATTCTGTTTTTTGAAGTTTAATATACCTTTAATATTTAAGGTCGTCATTAATATCTTAAGATAAATTAGACACATGTGCAACTCTTGGGTATCTTTATTGAGGAAACGTTTCGCCACACAGTGGCTTCATCAGTCCATACGTAGGAGAAACTTGAAGAACAGGAGGAGAATGAGGTAATCAGTCCCTCAAGATTCTCCTTTGTATGGACTGATGAAGCCACTGTGTGGCGAAACGTTTCGCCAATAAAGATACCCAAGAGTTGCACATGTGTCTAATTTATTAACATGTCGGTTCTCTGAACCATTCATCTACAAAATCTTAAGAACTAAATATTTTATTTAAGGAATAATAAATTTCATGTTATGTCCCTGTAAAGATTCTTTGTAAAATTAGAATTTCTCTCTCTCTCTCTCTCTCTCTCTCTCTCTCTCTCTCTCTCTCTCTCACTCACACACACACAGTAGCGATCAGTGAAGAGGCGGGGCCAGGAGCTCGGACTCGACCCCTGCAGCCTCAACTAGGCGAGTACAACTAGCTGAGTACACATACACACATACATACACACACATACGTTAGGAAGTGTTGCTTCAGTCACAGAGCTGTCAGGAAGTGGAACATTCTGCAGATGATGTAGTGGAGGCAGCATCCATACATAGCTTCAAAAAGAGGTACGATAAAGCTCTTGAAGCAGGGTGAGAGTGGAGTTTAGTAATGACCAGCGAAGAGGCAGGGCCAGGAGCTGTGAAGTGATCCCTTTAAGCCCAAATAGGTGAGTACATTTAGATGGAGACAACATAGCAGCAGAGAGGGACCATACACAAATAACCTGCACATAGAAGAGAGGAACTTACGACGACGTTTCGGTCCGACTTGGACCATTTAACTGACTCTGATCGCGGGTTCAATCCCGGTCGGGGTATGGTTTGGACCATTTACAAAGTCACACTAACGAGAAGTAGAGCAGGACGGGTATATATAGACAGGAAGAGGTAGTGGTGGTGGTGGTGGTGGTGGTGGTGGTGGTGGTGGTGGTAGTAGTAGTAGTAGTAGTAGTAGTAGTAGTAGTAGTAGTAGTAGTAGTAGTAGTAGTAGTAGAAGTGGTAGTAGTAGTGGCGGAGATGGAAGGAAGAAGCAGTGGGGAAGAAAGGAGGAGCCAGTCAAATACAAAGAAAGGGGAGCAACTGAAGGACCAGTTGAGGGGATGCATATAAACCCAAGAGGCACAGAGAAGATTACTAGCCTCAAGGAACTCCTCGAGACATTGTCCCAGCCGGTTCCCTGGAGAGCCCGACTCAACGTCTTCCCCGACTTCCCCAAAGCTAACATCTTCCCTACACTTGCCCTTCACCATCTGCTTTACCCTTCGTTGCTGATGACCTTATTCCTTGTCCCTCCCCTTGCAATGATGCACACACCAACGCTGCACTATCTTCCTCACTAATGGCCAATATGGAGAAAGACTAGCCAATTTAAACCAGTGAATAGCAAGGTATATATAACTCATAGTATTTTTCATGAATTTAGATAAACGGTCCAATAAGAATAATGAATGCAGAGAAAAATAAGCACAGATAAACCCCAGATATAACTGTTATCGCAGACACAAAGATAACTGAAATTAGCTCAGATGTTATGTTACCAGCAGGATATCAAGTGATAAGAAAAGACAGAAGCTTGAGAGGCAGAGAAATAGTGCTGCTAATCAGCTAAACAGACATACCTGGAGTGTACCTGGAGTGTTCTGCGGGGTCAACGCCCCCCGCAGCCCGGTTCATGATCAGGCCTCCAGGTGGATCAGAACCTGATCACCCAGGCTGTTACTGCCGGCCCCTCGTCGGTATAGAATACCGACGATCTCCAACAACTGAACGATCATTGCTAGAGATCTGGAAGAAGACGGTGGATGTAGTTTGTATATTTAAGAAAAGAGACAGACAAGATGCTTGAACTACAGACCAGTTTCACTGATATTTATACCATTCAAGTTAATGAATGATTTCAGAAGAGTGTTGGAACACTTGGAGAGAAGTGCTTTCATAAACAATAAACCGTATTGGTGTAGCGTTGGAGAATCTTGAAAATCATCCTGTTAGAATAACAGAACAATGTAATGGAAATGGGAAAGGAGAGAGAAAGAGAGAGAGAAGGTTGGGTGAGTTATATTTTCTTAAATTACAAGAAGGCATTTTAAACTGTACCCACTAGCAGCTGGGAAAAAAAAACTTGAGGTGCATGTAGGAATAGCAGGGCACGTATTCCCGTCTCTCAGATTACCAGACGGAAAGGAAGCAAACAGTGATTGTTTTGGATGAGATGTCAGAATGAGGACGAAAAACTAGCAGGGTTCCGCAAGATCGATATTACGACCATTGCTGTTTTTGGTTTAACTTAATCATATTAGCTGATAGAAAACTAATGAGGTAAAACACAATTAAATGAGGACAGGAGGAAAGACTATAAATCGACCCGGAGAAAGTAAAGGATTAGTCAGATAAGAGGTTGCTTAACTCAACTTCAGTAATGCAAGGATATAAAGAGGAATGAGCCAGAAGGTAAGACATGACAAAGTATGGACTCTGGGGATATAGGCCGTTTATCTCAAAGAGAAAGACCGAGGGGTGAGCCTTGTACCTAGGATATTGCCAGAGCTTAAATTTAACCGAATGCCAATGCTCGTCCAGCATTTCTGGTAGTTGTCTTCAGGAATTTCAACCAAAAGTCATTTTCTGCCCTATATACAAGATGTATTAAATGTGTATCTTGGAGTATGTGACACAGACATGGAACCGTTCAGTGTTGGAGCCCAGTGTCCAGTGTTGGAGCCCAGTGTTCAGTGTTGGAGCCCAGTGTCCAGTGTTGGAGCCCAGTGTTCAGTGTTGGAGCCCAGTGTCCAGTGTTGGAGCCCAGTGTCCAGTGTTGGAGCCCAGTGTCCAGTGTTGGAGCCCAGTGTCCAGTGTTGGAGCCCAGTGTTCAGTATTGGAGCCCAGTGTTCAGTGTTGGAGCCCAGTGTTCAGTGTTGGAGCCCAGTGTTCAGTATTGGAGCCCAGTGTTCAGTGTTGGAGCCCAGTGTTCAGTGTTGGAGCCCAGTGTCCAGTGTTGGAGCCCAGTTTCCAGTTTGGAGCCCAGTGTTCAGTGTTGGAGCCCAGTGTTCAGTGCTGGAGCCCAGTGTCCAGTGTTGGAGCCCAGTGTTCAGTATTGGAGCCCAGTGTCCAGTGTTGGAGCCCAGTGTCCAGTGTTGGAGCTCAGTGTCCAGTGTTGGAACCCAGTGTCCAGTGTTGGAGCCCAGTGTTCAGTATTGGAGCCCAGTGTTCAGTGTTGGAGCCCAGTGTTCAGTGTTGGAGCTCAGTGTTGGAGCTCAGTGTTCAGTGTTGGAGCCCAGTGTTCAGTGTTGGAGCTCAGTGTTCAGTGTTGGAGCCCAGTGTTCAGTGTTGGAGCCCAGTGTTCAGTGTTGGAGCTCATTGCTCAGTGTTGGAGCCCAATGTTCAGTGTTGGAGCCCAGTGTTCAGTGTTGGAGCCCAGTGTCCAGTGTCGGAGCCCAGTGTCCAGTGTTGGAGCTCAGTGTTCAGTGTTAGAGCTCAGTGTTCAGTGTTGGAGCCCAGTGTTCAGTGTTGGAGCTCAGTGTTCAATGTTGGAGCTCAGTGTTCAGTGTTGGAGCCCAGTGTCCAGTGTTGGAGCCCAGTGTTCAGTGTTGGAGGCCGGTGTTCAGTGTTGGAGCCCAGTGTTCAGTGTTGGAGCCCGGTGTTCAGTGTTGGAGCCCAGTGTTCAGTGTTGGAGCTCAGTGTTCAGTGTTGGAGCTCAGTGTTCAGAGTTGGAGCTCAGTGTTCAGTGTTGGAGTCCAGTGTTCAGTGTTGGAGCCCGGTGTTCAGTGTTGGAGCCCGGTGTTCAGTGTTGGAGCCCATTGTTCAGTGTTGGAGCCCAGTGTTCAGTGTTGGAGCTCAGTGTTCAGTGTTGGAGCTCAGTGTTCAGTGTTGGAGCCCAGTGTCCAGTGTTGGAGTTCAGTGTCCAGTGTTGGAGCCCAGTGTTCAGTGTTGGAGCCCAGTGTTCAGTGTTGGAGCCCAGTGTTCAGTGTTGGAGCCCAGTGTTCAGTGTTGGAGCCCAGTGTTCAGTGTTGGAGCTCAGTGTTCAGTGTTGGAGCCCAGTGTTCAGTGTTTGAGCTCAGTGTTCAGTGTTGGAGCTCAGTGTCCAGTGTTGGAGCTCAGTGTTCAGTGTTGAAGCTCAGTGTTCAGTGCTGGAGCTCAGTGTTCAGTGTTGGAGCTCAGTGTCCAGTGTTGGAGCTCAGTGTTCAATGTTGGAGCTCAGTGTCCAGTGTTGGAGCTCAGTGTTCAGTGTTGGAGCTCAGTGTTCAGTGTTGGAGCTCAGTGTTCAGTGTTGGAGCTCAGTGTTCAGTGTTAGAGCTCAGTGTTCAGTGTTGGAGCTCAGTGTTCAGTGTTGGAGCTCAGTGTCCAGTGTTGGAGCTCAGTGTTCAGTGTTGGAGCTCAGTGTTCAGTGTTGGAGCTCAGTGTTCAGTGTTGGAGCTCAGTGTTCAGTGTTGGAGCTCAGTGTTCAGTGTTGGAGCTCAGTGTTCAGTGTTGGAGCTCAGTGTTCAGTGCTGGAGCTCAGTGTCCAGTGTTGGAGCTCAGTGTTGGAGCTCAGTGTTCAGTGTTTGAGCTCAGTGTTCAGTGTTGGAGCTCAGTGTTCAGTGTTGGAGCTCAGTGTTCAGTGCTGGAGCTCAGTGTCCAGTGTTGGAGCTCAGTGTTGTAGCTCAGTGTTCAGTGTTGGAGTTCAGTGTTCAGTGTTGGAGCCCAGTGTTCAGTGTTGGAGCTCAGTGTTCAGTGTTGGAGCTCAGTGTTCAGTGTTGGAGCTCAGTGTCCAGTGTTGGAGCTCAGTGTTCAGTGTTGGAGCTCAGTGTTCAGTGTTGGAGCCCAGTGTTCAGTGTTGGAGCTCAGTGTTCAGTGTTGGAGCTCAGTGTTCAGTGTTGGAGCTCAGTGTTCAGTGTTGGAGCTCAGTGTTCAGTGTTGGAGCTCAGTGTTCAGTGTTGGAGCTCAGTGTTCAGTGTTGGAGCTCAGTGTTCAGTGTTGGAGCTCAGTGTTCAGTGTTGGAGCTCAGTGTTCAGTGTTGGAGCTCAGTGTTCAGTGTTGGAGCTCAGTGTCCAGTGTTGGAGCTCAGTGTTCAGTGTTGGAGCTCAGTGTTCAGTGTTGGAGCTCAGTGTTCAGTGTTGGAGCTCAGTGTTCAGTGTTGGAGCTCAGTGTTCAGTGTTGGAGCTCAGTGTTCAGTGTTGGAGCCCAGTGTTCAGTGTTGGAGCTCAGTGTTCAGTGTTGGAGCTCAGTGTCCAGTGTTGGAGCTCAGTGTTCAGTGTTGGAGCTCAGTGTTCAGTGTTGGAGCTCAGTGTCCAGTGTTGGAGCTCAGTGTTCAGTGTTGGAGCTCAGTGTTCAGTGTTGGAGCTCAGTGTATAGGGTTGAAACTACTGAAGATCAGTGAAAAGATAAAAAAATAAGCTTTCAGCTTAGCTCTTTAAACTGTTTTTCTCCATATTGATAAAAAATTTCCTCTGACGATGACGTCGAAAAATCTTTTTTTGGAGACGGGACGAGAGGGAGGCTAGGATGTCATTATCTTCTCCAGTCATTTCTCTCTTCTTTTCTCTCTTCCTGTTTCCCTCTCTCCCTTTGTCCTTCCCCCTCTACGCCTTATCCTCGTATCTTCATCCCTTCATCTGTCCCTTGTCTCCTAGTATCCTCTTCCTTCTCTATGTCCTCTACTATATTGCTCTCCCTCCCACTCTTTGCCTCCATTTTTCCAGTTTTCGTCTATATATCTCCATTCCTTATTTACTGTCCCCTTTTTCCTTCCTCTCATATTATACACTCTCGCTTTAGAGGAAGGCAGAGAGAGCCGGAGAGAGAGAGAGAGAGAGAGAGAGAGAGAGAGAGAGAGAGAGAGAGAATAAAACACTTCAAAGTCCATTATGAGTTTGCCGATAATCGCTGAGTCCAAACAGTGGCGACTGGGGCCCTTCTGTTGTCATAATCGATCCTAGCTGAATGTTCGCACTGCATGCCGTTAACGGATAACGGGATCACTCAATACACACCTGGCCACGAAACACAATTCTCCTCACTCTGCATACTCACTTCCATCAAACAGTCCAGCCACTCGACTGTAAAAATAACGCGGCTGTTCCCAAGTTTTTTAATTGGAAGATTAAGGGTGTTTGGTTCATACACAATTAATTTATGGGCTTTTAATTGTGATCAATATATATTTTTTTAACACTTAGGTCGTTTCCAAGACAGGTTGACCTAAATAACAAACACATTATCATCCCTGTATCCCCGGAGGTCTTCCCTCAAGGGCGCAGACATAACGCTCCAGTGATAAACAAACAACCTCCCATGGGCCAGTAGGACTGCTGCAGTGTTTCTTCTTTCTTATGTTCTTATTTCTACCAGTTTCTTTTGCCTCCAAAACTCCAGTTCGGCTTCTCAGATTTCCTGACTTCCATCACAGATATCACCATGTTCACTCTTCAACAGCCCGTCAAATTTCAGAACCCCTTCCCCCTGCACTGTTGGATGACGAAACCTCATTTAAACAATATATTCAATTAAACAACCATGTCAGGAGAACTGATAGTGAACGAATGTAGTAAAAATAAACAGCGTCTGTCTACTACTGAAATGTTATGCATATTATTCTAGTTCTTGACACTCTGACCTAACCAAAATAACTGAGAGACAGACTATAAATCACCCAGAATAAAATGGTGAGATTTAACCTAGACCAGGTTTTAAGAGAACATGTAGGCCTGGAGGAATTATAACAAATGACATAGTGTAATATGGCAAATGAAGTAAAGCATCTGAAGGTCAATCATGTATACAAAATTTTTCAGTGTCCAGAATGTCTTGCTACAACTTTTGTCAATGTTAGGAACCAAAGTCAGTATAGTACTAGCGTGAGTGATCACAACTAATACCTACAGTAGATGGTCAAGCCTCAAACATCTTCTATCACACAGTAATATACGAGTTGCCTGAACAAGTTAAGATCAGTCTTATTATAAACCAGCTTGGAGAGACATCTAAGAAACACTTAATGAATGAAGCTACAGGAAGAGAGGAAAGGGATTTCTTGTATTATTAATAATTGCTTTACTGTTTACTGTTATATGTATTCAATAATTTTTCCATTTTAATAGTTATATAATTCATTTTCATAATGTTTTAGTAAGTAATTATGTACTACAAGACCCCAGTTGAAATAAGTCTGTTTCGAAATTCAGTTTCTAACAGCAAATGCTTTTCATTCCACAATTTTTTGAACACTCTTATAACTTTCTTTACTGATGTGTTATAATGTTCTTCATCTTTCATTGAACAATTGGCTGACAGTGATACATTTACTCCCAATACTGTTTTTAGATGTATTAACTTCATGCGCTTTCTTGAAGTAATCTCTAGGCATTCATTCCCTATTCTTTTACTTACTTACATAAACTTATTCTTTTTTTGTGTGAGTTCACTGTTAACTTCCTTCTTTCATACACACCTCGAGCCTCACCCAATAACTTCTGCAGCTTCTTTTCAAAATATTCCACTAGCACTGCGTCATCTGCAAACATGATATGTGATATCCTCTTATATGTCAGACTCATCATTTAAGATCACATCTCACTCTATCAATAAAGAATTCGTGTCTTTTACCCCCGAAAGTGTAAACACAATAAATAATCATGCTGTCATAATTCTTAGAATACTGTGTAAGGGCCAATTTTTTGGGGGGGAAAATATTTCCTGCGTTTCAGACACACACTAACTTTAATTTCTCACTTCATAAAAAACACTTTACAACTGTCTCCTGTTTACATATGATTTAATTTAGACACATGAACCATATATCCCTTTTCTCTTTTCAATCAGTGTATTCTTCTGTTTCCCATCCGTCTATTACTTGCATTTGTTACACAGACTTATTGCGACATAATTCTGAAACTTTTTATTAAACTTTCTCTGTGTGCTCTGTACTTGTTCTTGGGTACTTTCTTTTCTTTCGAATATACTTAAAGTAAAGGCAAAATGCCTGTCAACACTTTGTTCCCATTTCATTTCAACATTTCAGCCTAACACTCGTCCATCACTACTACTTTCCACTTTCATTCCATTTACCGCATTCCTCACACACTTCAGACTCACTCCTGGTTTTCTACTCATTCTAGGTTTTAGCTTCGATAACCCTACTAGGCAGACTGTTCCACACATCAACTACCCTGTTTCCAAACCAGTACTTTCCTATATCCTTTCTAAATCTAAACTTATCTAATTTGAATCCATTATTGCGGGTTCACTCTTGGAGAATATCCTCAAGATCTTATTTATATTTCCTTTGTTAATACCCATCTTCCACTTGTACACTTCGATCAAGTCTCCCCTCATCCTTCGTCTTAAAAGTGAATGTCATTTAAGGGACTTCAATCTTTCTTCATACGGAAGATTTGTAATGTTATGTATTAATTTTGTCATTCTTCAATGAATGTGGTCTAATGAATTTATGTCCATTCTGTAATATGGAGACCTGAACTGAGCTGCGTAATCTAGGTGAGGCCTTCCTAATGATGTATAAAGCTGTAATATAACCGCTGGACTTCTGTTGCTTACACTTCTTGATATAAATCCCAGTAATCTATTTGCCTTATTACATACGCTTAGGCATTGCTGTGTCTTGGTTCAAGGTTGCTGCTTACCATAACCCCAAGTCCTTTTCGCATTCTGTACGGCTAAGTTCTACATTATTTAGCTGATAAGTGCTAGGGTTACGAACATTCCCGAGCTTCAGAACTTTGCATTTATCTACACTGAACTGCATCTCCCACTTTTCTGACCACGAATTTAGTTTGTCTAAATCCTCCTGAAGTTCTATGACATCTACGTCTAAATCGATTATCCTACCTATCTTCGTTTTATCTGCAAATCTGCTCATATCACTAATAACCCTCGTCAAGGTCATTGATATATATTATAAACAATGGGCCTAAAACTGATCCCTGTGGAACGCCACTTGTTACAGATCCCCACTCAGATTTTACCCCATTATGCACACTCTGTTTCCTGTTAGTGAGCCATGACTTGATCCATGACAGCACTCTTCTCCCAGTGCCATGAGCTGTCACTTTCTTTAACAGTGTCTGGTGCGGTACTCTATCATAAGCCTTATTAAACCTAAATAAACGATATCAAATTCTTTATCGTGATCAACAGCCTCAAAAGCTTTACTGAAGAAAGTTAGTAAATTAGTCAGGTAGGAACGGCCCCTCGTGAATCCATACTAACATTAATCAAATTATGCTTATCAAGATGACTTCTTATATCAGCTATAATTGACTCTGGTAATAATGTAATTTGCCTACAACTAAGGTCAGGCTTATTGGTCGGTCATTTGGCAGTAACGACTTGTCCCCTGATTCAGAAATATCAATTACATTGGCCATCTTCCACATAACAGAAACTATACCTGTTTGGAGAAATATATTAAAAATGTTAGTTAATGGTTCACAAAGTTCAATTTTTTAATCCTTAAAAACCCTTGAAAAAGCTAATCAGGGCCCGGCGATTTATTTTGTTTTAGTCGGTCTACTTGTTTGATTACCATATAGCTACTGACTGTGATATTACATATTTTATCTTCTTCAGCTCACTATACAAAATTAATTGGGATATTGTTAGTGTCTTCTTGTTTGAAAACCGAGAGAAAATAATTATAAAAAATCGAGCACATTTCAATCTCCTTGTCAGCAAGATGTCCAGAGTTATTTTTAATGGGACCTGTCTTTTCTCGAACTTTTGTTTTATAAACCTGAAAAGAAACTTTTGAGTTAGTTTTTGAATTCCTAGCAACTTTAATTTCATAGTCCCGTTTAGCTTTTCTTATCCCATTTTTAACTTCCCTCTTAATGTCAATATACTAATTCACAAGATGACCCTCATCTCCTTTGATGCGCATATAAATTCCTTTCTTCTGCCCTAAAAGATATTTGAGCCTATTATTCATCCATTTTGGGTCATTTCTATTCTATCTAATTTCTTTATACGGGATAAATGTTCTTTGGGCTGCATGTATAGTGTTCAGAAAACTGTCATACTGATAGCTCTCTTCGTTACCCCAGTCCACAGATGATAAGTGTTCTCTAAGCCCATTGTAATCTGCTAAGCGAAAATCTGGGACTGTTACTGAGTTATCCCTACTGTCATACTTCCATTCAGTGCTAGAGGTAATTGATTTGTGGTCGCTTGCAGCAAATTCCTCTGTAATTTCTAAATTATTAACAAGGGTTTCCTTGTTTGCCAGAACCAAGTCATGCAGGTTATTTCCCCTTGTAGTTTCTGTAACAAACTGCTTTAAAAAAAACAATCCTGAAAAACCTCTAAGAAGTCATTAGATACTAAATTCCCAGTCAAGGAATTCCATTCAATTTGGCTAAAGTTAAAGTTCCCTAGAATTACTGTGTTATCGTTCCCTGTGGCCCCTAATAATTTCCTCCTACAGTAGTTTTCTTTGGTCCCTATCCAAGTTTTTGGGACGGTATATCATGCCTAAAATAAATTTTTCGTGACTCTCCAAAAATTCTACCTAGACAGATTCAGTATATGTTTTTCAGATTTTATGATATTTTTTATGCAATAATTGAAGCGATCTCGGATATAGTGCCACCCCACCCCTAATTCCGATGTTTCTATCTATGTGAAACAATTTAAAACCCTGAATGACATTTAGTAGGCATGTCCCGATTTTTCCTATTAATCCACGTCTCAGTTGTGGCATATACATCAATGTTACCAGTACTTGCAGCTAATCTCAACTTGTCCATCTTATTTCTAGCAGTACGACTATTAGCATAATATAAATTCAGAAACCCTTTTTTCTCTTTTCCCTTCCTGCTCATTTCTGCTCTTCCACTATCACTATTATTGTCCTTGTCACTTAGTGTCACTGTCTCTTCAATATTCACTACTAATTCTACCTCATTCTGCCTATAACTTGTTTTCCTAAAACTCACACTATTTCTACACTGAGAATTCATTACTTTCCCACAAAAACCCATACCACTACGTCTAGTTTAAACCCCTAATTGCTCCCTCCACTGCATTGGCCAGTGCCTCCAACTCGAACCTACGTAAGCGAACCCCATCCCTGGCATACATGTCATTTCTACCATAGAAAAGGTCCCAGTTGTCTATGAATGTTACTGCATTTTCCTTACAGTGTTTGTCCAGCCAGCAATTGACACCAATTGCCCTGGACAACCATTCATATCCAACTCCTCTCCACAGCAAAATGCCACATATCACAGGTCTCCCACCCTTCATTCTAATTATCTCAATTGCAGTCCTTTACATGATAATCAGGTCCTCCCTCCCACGTCTGCCAATATCGTTGCCTCCAGCACTGAAACAATCACTGATCAACAACCAAAATACCTCCAGAGTAGCAATTTCTAACTAATTTAAGGTCATTGATAATGAATATCATGGCTAAAACTGTTTGTTAGCTCTACTTTTCAAAATACACCTACGTGTCACAACAGGTTCCAGCAGATTTGTGGCAGTGTGTTTCTTACCACACTCACAGTCTCACTAACCTTCATTATTGTTCCAGCAGTCATAGAAGGTGTTTGTGATGTGCAAGTTTATATTCTGAGGTGAAAGATATGTGATTTTCTTAGCGAAACACTTTTCAAACTTATTTTTATTTTTATTATCACACTGGCCGATTCCCACCAAGGCAGGGTGGCCCGAAAAAGAAAAATTTTCACCATCATTCACTCCATCACTGTCTTGCCAGAAGGGTGCTTTACACTACAGTTTTTAAACTGCAACATTAACACCCCTCCTTCAGAGTGCAGGCACTGTACTTCCCATCTCCAGGACTCAAGTCCGGCCTGCCGGTTTCCCTGAACCCCTTCATAAATGTTACTTTGCTCACACTCCAACAGCACGTCAAGTATTAAAAACCATTTGTCTCCATTCACTCCTATCAAACACGCTCACGCATGCCTGCTGGAAGTCCAAGCCCCTCGCACACAAAACCTCCTTTACCCCTTCCCTCCAACCTTTCCTAGGCCGACCCCTACCCCGCCTTCCTTCCACTACAGACTGATACACTCTTGAAGTCATTCTGTTTCGCTCCATTCTCTCTACATGTCCGAACCACCTCAACAACCCTTCCTCAGCCCTCTGGACAACAGTTTTGGTAATCCTGCACCTTCTCCTAACTTCCAAACTACGAATTCTCTGCATTATATTCACACTACACATTGTCCTCAGACATGACATCTCCACTGCCTCCAGCCTTCTCCTCGCTGCAACATTCATCACCTATGTTTCACACCCATATAAGAGCGTTGGTAAAACTATACTCTCATACATTCCCCTCTTTGCCTCCAAGGACAAAGTTCTTTGTCTCCACAGACTCCTAAGTGCACCGCTCACCCTTTTCCCCTCATCAATTCTATGATTCACCTCATCTTTCATAGACCCATCTGCCGACACATCCACTCTCAAATATCTGAATACATTCACCTCCTCCATACTCTCTCCCTCCAATCTGATATCCAATCTTTTATCACCTAATATTTTTGTTATCGTCATAACCTTACTCTTTCCTGAATTCACTTTTAATTTTCTTCTTTTGCATACCCTACCAAATTCATCCACCAACCTCTGCAACTTCTCTTCAGAATCTCTCAAGAGCACAGTGTCATCAGCAAAGAGCAACTGTGACAGCTCCCACTTTATGTGTGGTTCTTTATCTTTTAACTCCACGCCTCTTGCCAAGACCCTCGCATTTACTTCTCTTACAACCCCATCTATAAATATATTAAACAACCATGGTGACATCACACATCCTTGTCTAAGGCCTACTTTTACTCGGAAATAATCTCCCTCTTTCCTACATACTCTAACTTGAGCCTCACTATCCACGTAAAAACTCTTCACGGCTTTCAGTAACCTACCTCCTACACCATACACCTGCAACATCTGCCACATTGCCCCCCCTATCCACCCCGTCATATGCCTTTTTCAAATCCATAAATGCCACAAAAACCTCTTTAGCTTTATCTAAATACTGTTCACTTATATGTTTCACTGTAAACACCTGGTCCACACACCCCCTACCTTTCCTAAAGCCTCCTTGTTCATCTGCTATCCTATTCTCCGTCTTACTCTTAATTCTTTCAATAATAACTCTACCATACACTTTACCAGGTATACTCAACAGACTTATCCCCCTATAATTTTTGCACTCTCTTTTGTCCCCTTTGCCTTTATACAAAGGAACTATGCATGCTCTCTGCCAATCCCTAGGTACCTTACCCTCTTCCATACATTTATTAAATAATTGCACCAACCACTCCAAAACTATATCCCCACCTGCTTTTAACATTTCTATCTTTATCCCATCAATTCCGGCTGCCTTACCCCCTTTCATTTTACCTACTCCCTCACGAACTTCCCCCACACTCACAACTGGCTCTTCCTCACTCCTATAAGATGTTATTTCTCCTTTCCCTATACACAAAATCACAGCTTCCCTATCTTTATCAACATTTAACAATTCCTCAAAATATTCCCTCCATCTTCCCAATACCTCTAACTCTCCATTTAATAACTCTCCTCTCCTATTTTTAACTGACAAATCCATTTGTTCTCTAGGCTTCCTTGACTTGTTAATTTCACTCCAAAACTTTTTCTTATTTTCAATAAAATTTGTTGATAACATCTCACCCACTCTCTCATTTGCTCTCTTTTTACATTGCTTCACCACTCTCTTAACCTCTCTCTTTTTCTCCATATACTCTTCCCTCCTTGCATCACTTCTACTTTGTAAAAACTTCTCATATGCTAACTTTTTCTTCCTTACTACTCTCTTTACATCATCATTCCACCAATCGCTCCTCTTCCCTCCCGCACCCACTTTCCTGTAACCACAAACTTCTGCTGAACACTAACACTACATTTTTAAACCTAGCCCATACCTCTTCGACCCCATTGCCTATGCTCTCATTAGCCCATCTATCCTCCAATAGCTGTTTATATCTTACACTAACTGCCTCCTCTTTTAGTTTACAAACCTTCACCTGTCTCTTCCCTGATGCTTCTGTTCTCCTTGTATCCCATCTACCTTTTACTCTCAGTGTAGCTACAACTAAAAAGTGATCTGATATATCTGTGGCCCCTCTATAAACATGTATATCCTGAAGTCTACTCAACAATCTTTTATCTACCAATACATAATCCAACAAACTACTGTCATTTCGCCCTACATCATATCTTGTATATTTATTTATCCTCTTTTTCTTAAAATATGTATTACCTATAACTAAACCCCTTTCTATACGAAGTTCAATCAAAGGGCTCCCATTATCATTTACACCTGGCACCCCAAACTTACCTACCACACCCTCTCTAAAAGTTTCTCCTACTTTAGCATTCAGGTCCCCTACCATAATTACTCTCTCACTTGGTTCAAAGGCTCCTATACATTCACTTAACATCTCCCAAAATCTCTCTCTCTCCTCTACATTCTTCTCTTCTCCAGGTGCATACACGCTTATTATGACCCACTTTTCGCATCCAACCTTTACTTTAATCCACATGATTCTTGAATTTACACTTTCATATTCTCTTTTCTCCTTTCATAACTGATCATTCAACATTACTGCTACCCCTTCCTTTGCTCTAACTCTCTCAGATACTCCAGATTTAATCAAACATATAATAAATATTCACTGATATGCATGATATGCATGTGAGGCATATTATGTTAATTTTGTTTTCCCACTGAATAATATAAATACTTCTGCTTAGCTGTTATACTCTGTATTATAATGATTAATCAATAAATAAATTTTCTGTATCTTCTAATAGTTTGTTTTCTTCTTTCAGATGTCTCGTACTTGTGTGAATAGGGCAGACAACTTCTGCTACACTTGTGGTGAGGTGACCTTCAAATCACAGAAGCGTCGTACAACTGCTATAGTTAGAAAGGCATATCACCTATATTTTGGATGCAAGACTGGTGACCAGGATAAGAACTTTGCTCCACACACATGCTGCAACAATTGTGCTACTAATCTTTGCCAATGGATGAACAGGAAGAGGAAAGGAATGCCTTTTGTAGTGCCAGTGACATGGCGGGAGCCAACAGACCATACCAACAATTGTTATTTCTTCAATGGTCTTCAGATTCAAGAGCTTAAGGATGGTGACTTTGAATCAGACCTTTATCGGGAAGAGACAGCTGCTTGGGAAGCATTCATGTTAGTGGCGAAGGGATTTCTCGGAAACAGAAGGGAAGGCAATTATGAAGAATTGGCGGAAACCTCATCAAGGCTTACAAGAACATGGGATGTAACATGTTACTTAAAATCCACTTTTTGGACTCACATTTAGACTTTTTTTTACAGCGAATTGCGGGGCAGTTAGTGACGAGCATAGCGAAAGCTTTCACCAAGATATTTCAACCATGGAAAAATGGTACCAGGGCAAATGGGGCATAAGAATGCTTGCAGACTATTGCTGGACATTGGCAAGAGATGATTCTTCAGCCCGCTATAAGCGTCAAGCAAAAAGGCAGAGAGCAGTACGTATTAGTGTTTAAAACATACTGACACATATTGTACGTTATAATAAAATAATCAAATATTACATGTCTCGTATCTTTAAACCAATAGACAATAAGCATTTTTCAAGGTGATATTTGGATTCAGGACATTAAAATACATAAGAATTAACTAATCTCATTTAAGAAACATACAACTTATCATTAAACATTAGCTGAATTGATACTTTCTCTGTCCATATTACTACCTCATATTTTTTTAAATACTATCAATTGATATTACTTACTAAAATTAATAAATATCATTTTTACTAAAATTTCAATTTACTCTTAACATTTTTGACATTTAATAACCATTACTTGTCTAATTACCTTTACCTGTTTTAATACCACATTTACTATCCTAGATTACTCTTAACTACCTTGTACTGCCATATAACCTCAAGTATAACTACCAGTGCAATATTGAATGAAATAAACATTACTTTTTCACTTTTTTGTAATCATTATTACTTACTAAAATTTTATTAAACACCATATTTACTACCAGTCAATTTTACTTTTGTACATTAAACATTATTTTATACTTCCCATAACATTTTGTTGCCAAATTTTCAAGTTTGTATATTCAACCCCAACCTTTATATTATCCCTTGTACCTGTGTACCTGGGTACCTGTCTACCATCTTACTATCATATTATAACCAAGACATTACCATTGTTATTTTTTTACTATTATTCTTTTGGTACTTTAATTGTGAATTTTATTTTGTCAATTTAAATCTAGTTATAATCTTGATCTTGTCAACAACCTATACCAGACTCTAGTGCAATTGCAAGTACCATTTCAAATTGTATTTTTATATTATAAGTTTATATTATAATTCCTACCATCTGTCCATTTAACTTTGCTTACCATTACTTAATTTTAGTCCCTTATATATTTTCTCCTTTATTTTAGCTTTATATAACTACCCTAGTTTATATATTCACAATTGTTAAAATAATCAAGGTGCTATTCTCAGGTGCTAAAGTAGAATAAGTTCACAATTTTGCCATTATATTCCAAAGCTCATATATTTGATTACCACTTTATTGTTCACCACAACCTATATTAGTCCCTTTTATATTTTAATTTTATACTATAATTCTAACTTTAAAAAATTACCTTTATAGTACTACCTACTATCATATTCCCAAGCTCCACTATTTGATCATCACTTTATTTGTATTAGTCCCTTAGCTCATTATTTTACATTTGTTAAATAATCCAGGTGCTATTTTTTAGCTTAAGACTATTTACTTTGTTTTATACTTAATTCAAACTATAGATTCACTACAAATCTTATGATTACAAGCATTGATCCTGATACCAACCTCTTATTTAATGACTTAAATGAATCAAACAGTTACTGTAATTACTACACTGCAGAACAATCAAAGGCACTTCTCAGTGCCAAAAACAACATAACTATCTTTAACTACAATATCAGATCTTTAAGCAAGCATTACGATGACCTCATAGCATTACTAAATTCCTTACATGCCAATATGTCCATCATTACACTAACTGAAACCTGGCTAAAGCCTGATAGTACAGATGTCTATGCCATTCCTGGTTACACAGCCATACACAACTGTAGGCCAGACCAACAAGGGGGTGGCACAGCCATATACTACTCAGATCAACTAGAATGTATCACTAATACTTGCACAAGGGATGAACATGGGGAATATATAATAGCTAAATTCAAATCCAAGTACCTACAAAAACCTCTCACATTGATAAACATCTACAGAGTTCCACAGTCAAACATTAGCCAATTTAGTCAAAATCTAGGAAGTATGAGAACTGATGCACGCATGAACAAAGATCACTTACTACTCTCAGGTGACTTCAATATAAATCTCCTGCAAGACCAGGACCCACACGTTACTGAATTCACAAACACAATGAGTAACTGTATGTTACTACCAACAGTAACAAAACCTACAAGAGTTACAGAGACTAGTGTTTCCCTACTTGACCACATCTGGACCAACACCATATCCCCTTTAAAATCAGGCATAATTACAGATAATACCACAGACCACTACCCTACTTTCCTCATAACAACTCTTGGTAAACTACCCCAAGACACTACTAAAGTCACCTTCAGACTTCACAATGAGGCAGTCATTAATAACTTCACAACAGCAATAGCAAACATTGATTGGCACACTGAGCTAGAAACCTATACAGATATTGACGAATGTATTAATAATTTTCTAAAAAAAACCCAATACCTCTATAACAAGCACTGCCCTAAAAAAACTAAACAGATGACAGCAAAGAGACTGAACAGTCCCTGGCTAACACCCAGCATTCTTAAATCCATAAATACAAAACACCAATATGAAAAACAGTACAGAATGGGTCACATAAACAGAGACCAAACAAAACGTTACTCGTCAATCCTAACCAGCCTGATAAGAAGGGCAAAAAAATTGTATTATGAGAACAGATTATCCAACTTACGAGGTGATATAAAAAAGACCTGGAAAACCCTATCAGAAATTCTGGGAACAAAAAAGATATCACGAAATAGCGAAATAAAATTAGCAAAATCAGATGAACCCCAACTCCCACCAACAGAAACAGCAAACAGACTCAATGATTTCTTCTCCACTATAGGACAAAACCTTGCCAATAAAATCCCAAGCTCAGATACCCCACCAAATGACTACCTCACCGGCAACTACCCGAACACATTGTTCCTAGCTCCGACTAACCCATACGAAGTCTCCCTTATTATCAACGCACTAAAAAACAAGGCAGGAGATTTAAATACCTTACCACCCTTTATATACAAAAAAGTGTCACAAGTGCTATCACCAATCATTGCAACACTCTTTAACAAATCCATTGAATCCTCCACCTTCCCTACAGTACTCAAAATAGCAAGGGTCACCCCGATCCACAAAGGAGACCAAACAGAGTTGAATAACTACAGGCCAATATCCAACTTACACCCTCTCTCAAAAATCTTCGAAAAATTAATTCATAAACGAATCTACTCCTACCTTATCTCCCAAAACATACTCAACCCCTGCCAATTTGGATTCAGGCCTAATAAAAATACTAATGATGCTATTATACACATGCTAGAACATATATACACTGCAATAGAGAAAAAAGAAGTCCCACTGGGGATCTTCATTGACTTACGTAAAGCTTTTGATACAGTTGACCATGACTTGCTCCACGTAAAATTGTCACACTATGGTATAAGAGGGCACTCCCTCAACTACCTCAAGTCATACCTCAGCAACAGAAGCCAATATGTGTACGCAAATGGGGCAAACTCTTCTGCGCAACCAATTACAGTTGGTGTCCCACAGGGAAGTGTCCTTGGCCCTCTTCTCTTTCTCCTATACATAAATGACCTTCCAAATGCTTCGCAATTACTCAAACCCACACTATTTGCAGATGACACTACATACGTCTTCTCTCACCCGAGCCCAGTCACGCTAGCCAATACTGTAAATACCGAATTACAGAAAATATCTACCTGGATGAGGACTAACAAACTTACACTAAACATTGACAAAACCTACTTCATTCAGTTTGGTAACAGAGCTACAGATGTCCCTCTTAACATAATGATAAACGGATCACCTATCACAAAACTAACAGAGGGAAAATTCATAGGAATCCACCTTGATAATAGACTCAAATTTCATACACATATACAACAAATTTCTAAGAAAATTTCCAAGACTGTAGGCATACTATCGAAGATACGGTACTATGTTCCACAGTCAGCCCTCCTGGCCCTATATCACTCTCTTATTTACCCCTATCTCATCTATGGAATTTGTGCATGGGGCTCAACAACAATTAACCATCTCAGACCACTAATTACCCAACAAAAGGCTGCAGTTAGAATGATAACAAATTCTCACTACAGGCAGCACACTCCACCAATATTCAATACACTAAACCTACTCACCATACAAAACATCCATACTTATTACTGCACCTATTACATACATAGAACACTTAACTCTGATATTAACCCTCCCCTCAAACATCTCCTTGCCAACCTCAACAGAACACATGACCATAACACAAGGCACAGATCACTCTTTGATGTTCCTCGTGTCCATCTCACACTATGCAAAAACTCAATGCACATAAAAGGCCCTAAAATCTGGAATTCATTACCTGTAAATATAAAAGAAACACTACCTGTTTATAAATTCAAGTCTCTTCTCAAAGATCACTTACTCACCCAAAACCAAATAAATACTGAATAACTGAACCTTATAAATTGTATATCTTAAATGTTTCTCACAATTATATCACATAAATGTTAAACCTAAAACCGAATCTAACTTTATTATTTTTTAAATACACTACCTAACAGAATCCTTCGTATGACTGAATGCAACCATATGACCTGTCTTTGTAATACTCACTTGTGCTTTATAGTAATCTGTTTACATTAATGTTTTATCACTGATTTCATCATTGCTTAGTTAATCTTAAGTTAATTTTAAGCCAGCCCGTAATGCTATGCATAGTATAAGTGGCTTTGGCATGCTGCTGTTATCTGTATTTTTTGTACCTCTGTATGTGTGCTCAAATTGGAAATAAATAAAAATAAATAAATAAATAAATAAATTGCTCCCATTACCTCTCATGATGTCGACAGACGGCATCATGAGAGGTAATGGGATGACTAAAACTATTAGAGTACTGAAGAAGCCGAAACACATGGTCCATCACCAGGGTGTTGAAGGGGGTTGAAGCACATGGTCCAGCACCAGAGTAGTGAAGGAGCCTAAGCACCTGATCCATCGCCAGGTTACTAAAGGAGCCGAAGCACCTGGTCCATCACCAGAGCGTTGAAGGAACCGAAGCACCTGGTCCATCACCAGAGCGTTGAAGGAACCGAAGCACCTGGTCCATACACAAATAACCCGCACATAAAAGACAGAAGCTTACGACGACGTTTCGGTCCGACTTGGACCATTGACAAAGTCGGACCGAAACGTCGTCGTAAGCTTCTGTCTTTTATGTGCGGCTTATTTGTGTATCGTTCCAGTCACGGTATTGTGCCTTTTTGTTATTTACACCTGGTCCATCACAAGTACGGTATCAAACCGCTGGAGGATGGCAAACGTGAAACCTATATTAAAGAGGAAACAGGTAGGAAACTCTGAACTAGTTTTGAGTATAACATGTAAATTACTGAAATCTTTTATAACAGAGAGACTTGTTGAACAAGACGAAAACATAACTCCTTATACAATATGACTATGAATTCAAAATTGACAGGTCGTACTTTACAAACCTAAGGCTGAGCGATATATAACTAGAATGAATGAATAATTCTGAAAAGAAAGTGCTGCCTAGCAAAATGCTATTTAGCAAACTGAAGAAGCAAGCCCGGATATCATAACAGTTATTATCATGGATAAGGGAAGAAGTATGAGAATGTAAGAAGAATAAGAGAGAAGTGCTGGTAGTGGATTCCCACAGGGCTCTGTGTTGGATCTAATACCATTCCTCGTGTATGTATTAATACTCACACGACACAAGAAAACTCACTCATATCCTGTTGTACAGAAGATATAAACAAATCAGTGAGGAAAACATGAAAAGAAGATAACGAAAGCCTTTAGGAAATCGTGGAAACAGTTCAGATTTTTTTTGGTCACTCCGTCCGTCTCATACCAAGAAAGAGTAAATATTCCCCATCATTGAGAGCTTTCTTTTTTGAATCACTATCTTGTTGGGAGATGGCAAGTGTGGCAGAGATATTTTTTGGTAAAATAGATAATTAACGGAGCAAAATAAATTACTGTGGGAGTAAAATATATTATTAAATGTGGTTCAAAGGTTCAAAGACTGGACAAAACAATAGACGATAAACAGGGTCATCTGGAAGGAAAAATGCTCATGAAAAAGTTAAAGAAAATACCTAGGAATAATGATTACCCAAAACCTGTTCCTGAAGCAGACAGTAACATCAGCAGCTCTGGTTACGCTAACATGCACACAAGCGACATTCACAATCCTAGAAAAGAGTTTTCCACATATTTTTTATTTTACATACAAGACGCATTCTTGAGTATCTAGCGCCAGCGTAAAACCCTCACTTAGTGAAATAATATGAAACCTGAGAAAGTTGAAAACAGTGTATCTAGACTACTAAGGTCCAACGCAGCGCATAGGTCTGCTGCCTGAGTTGATGGTGTTGGGCTACGAAGAAGGGAGGCGAGAGCTGGACTCGTGACTGAAAAAAAAAATGAATAACCAGAGCATGTAATGATCATAACTTAAACTAGCCACCAGCACAGACTCAGCAGATAATGTTTGGTTCTCTACTAGAGATGATGAGGAACTGTAAGGAGTGGTTGAAAATTACACATTCGGATAATTCATTGAGATATCACAAAACATTTCTTCAAACTTAGAGTGGTAAATTGGTAGAATTAGCAAGGCATAGTGTATGTATGGGTTATATAAATGTGTAGAGTAATTGCAAATTAGTCAGCCAGAGGATAAGAGGTGGGACCAGGAGCTAGAGTTCAGATAATCCCCGTAAAGTGCAATGGGCAATGACGCAAAATAATAGGGAATGGAGCAGAGAGGAACTAGTGATTTGTCAGCCTTGTTCTACTGACCTCGTTGTGTGAGTCAACCTGTCTCTTCCCCTCTCCTGTCTCTCTTTCTCTCTCTTTTCAGGGTTAAACGGGGTTATCTTTAGAGTTCCTAACTTTATTTACAAATTAAGAGCTGTTACCTACATCAGCTCTCTCTCTCTCTCTCTCTCTCTCTTTATATATATATATATATATATATATATATATATATATATATATATATATATATATATATATATGTGTATATATATATATATATATATATATATATATATATATATATATATATATATATATATATATATGTATATATATATATATATATATATATATATATATATATATATATATATATATTTATATATATATATATATATATATATATATATATATGTAAAATGATTCTGAACCCTACGAAAAAAATATATTTAATTGTGTTTGTTTATTAATTATTGTAAAATTATCTAAAATATATTTAACTGGATTAGATAAATTAAATTGAGCTTGTTATAATAAGGTTAGGTATGTTTTCTAAGGTTCTTTTGGTACAAAATTATTAATTTTTACATTAACATAAATTAAAACAATAGATCTTCAAGCAGATAAGAGCAAATTTTTAAAAGGAATTAATTTTAAATGAGTTCTTGCTAATTGACCAGTTTTACTTATTCGGCACGACATATTATATATGTATATATATATATATATATATATATATATATATATATATATATATATATATATATATATATATATATATATATATATATATATATATATATATATATACAAACAATCGCAGAAAGGCGATCTTAGAAAGTCTTTTTTGCTGACATTAGTGTCTGCTCTCAAGTTAGAATTTCTAATAAGTGCCTAAGTGAACAGGTCGTACGTAAATCCCTGCTGCAGAACAGGTTGGTCAGGCTAGCTACTACACCGCTCCATCAACTACACAGGTTTGTGGTCATTAAAAATATTGAACTAGTATGACATGAAAAGAAGTTGCTTTTCATTGAAATGAGAAAAACCAAGAGGGTATTCTTTAATAAGATTCGCCCAGGTTGACATGACTACTTGCTTGATTATATTTATAGGGAACTTAGAAGAGTAAGACTAAACACCGAACACAATCATACTAGGAAGTTAAATAACATCACAGCATAGAGTGGTTGGACCACACATGCGAATCCGGAGTTTGTTATGAACCTGTCTAGCAAGGAATTAAGCAGTGATCAACAGTCAGCACTAGGGTCTGGATTAAGCTTTGCGCCCTCAACTAATGACGTTAATTACGTAGACTTAGCAAAATCTTTTTGCATGCTGGAAAAACACGGTGACTTGACCCCTGATAATTTTAATATATGTAAAGGTATGGTATATGGGACTTTACTCCAACCAGTGCTTCCCAATTGCCCATTAAGATTCACAAAAGCTTACAAAGAACTCAATAATGATCAGACTTTGCACATCTCACGAGGTGATAAATCTAAGGTAGCTGTTATTATGGACAAAACTTAATATTTAGAGAAAATGAACCATTTATTAAGTGTTAAGGAAACGTACGAACCGCTCACTAAAAAACCCACTAAGTCAACAGCCATTTTAATAAACATCTTAAAACGTTATTGAAAGGGAATGAGGAATTAATTAAATATCTGTCGGCTAGGTCAGCAACTCTACCATATCTATATGGAGTAATCAAGACCCATAGGCCAGGATACCCAGCCCGTCCCATTATTAGTTAAGTAGGCTCAGCAGCATATAATTTATCTAAATGGTTGGTTAAACTTCTAACTCTTATGGTTGGTAAGATCTCAGACGCACATATTAAAAATAATGTTGATCTCACCGAGAGGCTCCAGAAATTAACTTTCTTTCACGACTTTTCTTTAGTGAGCTTTGATGTCACAGCTCTGTTCACCAAAGTCCCTGTCCCTGACTTGCTTTCGTACCTCGAAGACGAACTAGAAAACTTCCCCATGCCCTTCCCCACAAAAACAATAATTGAACTGTTAAATCGTTGTGTTACTGATTGCAAATTCGTGTTTGAAGGGAAATTCTAGGCTCAAAAACAAGGCATGGCAATGGGAAATCCACTTAGCCCCTTACTCAGCAGCCTATATATGGAATTCTATGAGACCAGACTTCCTAAAGACATTCTCCCAGATAAAGCTAGTTGGTTCAGATACGTAGATGTTCTCTGCCTGTGGCCTAATGATCACAACATTGATAAGTTTCTTCCCAGACTCAATGGCTTAGTACCTTCCATTAAGTTCACCACAGAACATGAAATAAATAACACTTTGCCGTTCCTAGATGTTTTAATCCATCGGGTCGATAGGAAATTCAAATTCACAATTTTTTAGGAAGTCCACCAATGTGTCGTCATACATTCACTACTATTCCAACCACGAAACCAGGATAAAAAGGAATTTGTTCCTCACAGTGTTTCTGAGAGCATTGCGCATCTGCAGTCCAGAGTACCTAGAGGATGAAATCAGCAAGATATTCAACATAGCCACAAAACTAAGATATCCTAAGGATTTTGTCGAGAAGGCACTAAAGTCAGCAAAAACGACTTTCTACAGGACTGAACCTAAAGAAGTGATGGCCAGGAAAAATGTACTAGTTTTACCATACAATGAGAATCTGGCTTGCCTGCGTGAGGCATTAATAAAGATCAATATAAACCTGCCTTTCAAAAACACGGAGACAGTGAAACAAAGGCTGATTAAAAACACACCCTCCAACAAAGTTGGTGGGGTTTACAAGGTCCCATGTACTCAGTGTCCTCTCTAATATATAGGTCAAACAGGTAAATTTCTGGAAACCAGAATTGCCCAGCATAAATACTCAGTCAGGACAGGGCAGGAGTCGGGCGCTATCTTTAACCTCGTTAGTGCATGTTGTCACCCACTGGGGTGGGATGCTGCCAAGATTATAGTACCAAACAGTTCTGTCATGGAAAAAAACATAATTGAATCTTCCCTCTTGAAACATGAAAGGAATACAGTATACAACTCAAATTATGGGTTATACAAGCTCGATAACTATTTAGTAGAGTCCATTGTACACAATCTTAAACAACAATGCTATACAAAATCACAGGATTGTTCATTATGCCAGGTGGGTTGATGGATTGTTGACGCCCGTCCAGTGTCTATGTACCAAAATTTCACACCACGTCAGTTTTGAAGGTTGAATAACACCTGCAGCTGTTAACGTATCATACAGTGACAAGCACACAAGATAACGTAAGGAAAGGCTAAAGGGTATTACTAGAATTTAGATCATAGAAATATTATCGGATAGGCATTGAAGTCCCCATGTATGGCATATTAACAGCCGTTGAGAAAATAGTAGACAATATGAGGAAGAGATACTCTTGAGTACATGGGTAGAACATTCGAGTACCTCAGAGCAGGACATTTAAACGGACAAAGAGTACATTGTATTCTTTTCCCTCATTATTTGAAAAGGTCACACAGAATAATAGTTATCCATGTCCACAGTATCTAACGAGAAACTTATTTTCTCAAACCACATGACCTGTTATAAACGATTAGAAAAAGCTTGGAGCTGGCTTTTTATATCTTATAATTTCCTACTTGACATCTCAGAAACCCTCCTACCCCATATGGGTAGTGGGGGGATGATGGAAGGGTGGGGTTGGCACCGACCACTAACCAAGTCTAAGGGTAACCGTGGCCAGTGACACCTACGCTACTCTGAGACCTCTCTCCTTGCTTTAGTTGCTTCCTTGCAACATTCCACAGCTCTTGATGACGCACTGAGAAGTGTGAAAGTACTTGAGCTAAAGATTTCCACCCCCCGTCCCCGTAGTTTGTCCTGCATAGTTAAGATTGCCCGTCTGCATATACTCTTATCTTACATATGGAATTTGTGCATGGGGATCAACAACATCCAATCACCTAAAACCCCTCATAACCCAGCAAAAGGCAGCAGTAAGAATGATAACAAATTCCCACTCCCGCCAGCACACTCCACCAATTTTCAAAAGTCTGAATCTGCTCACCACTAAGAACATCCATACTTATTCATACACAGAACAATACACGCAAATATAAACCCTCCACTCAAACTTCTCCTCACCAACTTAAACAGGACACATGACCATAACACAAGACACAGATCTCTTTTTGATATTACCTCGTGTCCATATCACACTGTGTAAAAACTTTATGCACATAAAGGGCCCTAAAATATGGACTTCATTACCAGAAAATATTAAATTAACCCAGTCTGAAAATCAGTTTAAGACTCTTCTCAAAAGCCACTTAATCACCCTAGACTAAATGCTAAATACTCAGTACACACATACTCACCTATGTACTCCCACATCATAACTTCAACAATCACTTTGAACCTTTTATCCATTGTTGACAGGAATGTAACTGAACCATTGTTTTCACAAAAAGCATTTTAGACTATACGAATACATCCTTTGTCTTATACAAATTTAATTCACTTATAATTAATAATCTACTGTTCAGCTATGAAATAATTACTGTCCTACTGTACAACTATGATAAAATCCTTAGTGTTAAGTAGACTGTAAGTCAATAATGTTAAGTTGGCCCATAATGTCTAGGCATAATAGAGGCTCTCTTTGCATTACAACCCACTATTGTAAATATAAAATCTCAATGTACTGTTTGCAACGACATAAAATAAATAAAAAAAACTAATATATATATATATATATATATGCAAAACAACCACTGTGAAAGAATAATGAAAGTTGAGAAAGTTGTGCCAAGCAACTCCGTGGTCGACAGGAATATAATTAAATCTTGTTTCATAAAGAGCAGTTCTGACAATATGAATATTTTCTTTGGTTTATATAAATTAGATCCATTTATAATTAATAGAATTTGAGAAGAATTTAATAATACATTGGACAAATTATAAATCTTGATTCTTGGGTAGAATTGTTTGTGGACTGTGTGAAGGACCTGTCTAGTTGGGCCAGCAGGCCTGCTGCAGTTTTCTCTTTCTTATGAGTCGCATGCCAGGTGTTGATTTGTTGTGGGATGTGATAGTGAGGTGTGGTCTAGACCCTTTATATGCCTTCCTTTGATGCATTACTTTTATTGTTCCTTGATAATGTGAAAAGTCACGTAAGCGCTTGGAATTTCATTATTCTTTCACAGTGGTTGTTTTGCATATTCTGAAATCACCTGTTTACTGTTATCTTATTGCATATATCCATCGCATATATATATATATATATATATATATATATATATATATATATATATATATATATATATATATATATATATGTATATATATAAATTATATATATATATATATATATAAATTATATATATATATATATATATATATATATATATATATATATATTATATATATATATATATATATATATTATATATATATATATATATATATATATATATATATATATATATATATATATATATATATCGTGCCGAATAGGCAGAACTTGCGATCTTGGCTTAAATAGCAACGCTCATCTTGCCATATAAGACAAGTGAAAATTTGTGTATGCAATAATTTCCCCAAAATCATTCTGAACCTAACGAAAAAAATATATTTCACTGTGTTTGTTTAGTATTAAATTATTGTAAACAAATCTAAAATATAGTTAGTTGGGTTAGGCTAAAATAAATTGCGCTTGTTATAATAAGGTTAGGTAAGTTTTCTAAGTTCCTTTTGGTGCAAAATTGTAAATTTTTACATCAACATTAATAAAAAAAAATATATCTTTAAACGTATAAGAGAAGATTTTAGAAAGGACTTAATTTTAAATGAGTTCTTGCTAATTGACCAGTTTTACATATTCGGCACTACATATATACATACATACATACATACATATATATATATATATATATATATATATATATATATATATATATATATATATATATATTGTATATATATATATATATATATATATATATATATATATATATATATTGTATATATATATATATATATATATATATATATATATATATATATATATATATATATATATATATATATATATATGTCGTGCCGAATAGGCAGAACTTGCGATCTTGACTTAAATTAAATAGCAACGCTCATCTTGCCATATAGGACAAGTGAAAATTTGTGTATGCAATAATTTCGCCAAAATCATTCTGACTCTAACGAAAAAAATATATTTCACTGTGTTTGTTTAGTATTAAATTACTGTAAACGTATTTAAAATATATTTAGTTGGGTTAGGCTAAAATAAATTGCTCTTGTTGTAATAAGGTTAGGTAAGTTTTCTAAGATTGTTTTGGTGCAAAATTAAAAATTTCTACATTAACATTAATGAAAAAAATATATCTTTAAACGTATAAGAGAAAATTTCAGAAAGGACTTAATTTTAAATGAGTTCTTGCTAATTGACCAGTTTTACATATTCGGCACGACATATATATATATATATATATATATATATATATATATATATATATATATATATATATATATATATATATATATATATATATATATATATATATATATGTATTATATATCCCCACACCTCCCATCTCTGTCTCTCTCTCGTCTTCCAGGAACTGCTGTTTCATGGGTGTTTTCAACTCCTGTGCTCATTGTTCCATCTCCCACATCCTCTTCATTGTTTCCTTTCTCAATTATTCATTTCTCTGTTTCATCCTTTCCTATTCTTTCTAATCCTCTTCCAATTTTTTCTCCTCTTTCTTCTATTTTCCTCATTTTCTTTCTGTCTCGTTATTGTATCACTTTTTCTTTATCTTCCATCCACGCCCCCTTTTTTTTTAAACTTGTCCCTTTTCTTTCCATTCATCCCCTTTCCTCTACCTCTTCACCTTTCTTTCTTATCACTGTTCGTAGTCCTTCCTACATCCTTAATTCACTCAACTCTATTCCAATACTTTCGCTTCTTCTCCTCTTCTTTGTCGTTATCATCATTTTCTCTTTATTTCCTCTCCTCCAACTAGTCCCTCCCAACATACATTTCCCTCCTCTTCTTATCCCTGTTTATGTTTCTCCATTCTTGTCGTCTCCTCTACATTCTTGTCTCCTCTACATTCTTGTCGTCTCCTCTACATTCTTGTCGTCTCCTCTACATTCTTGTCGTCTCCTCTACATTCTTGTCGTCTCCTCTATATTCTTGTCTCCTCTACATTCTTGTCGTCTCCTCTACATTCTTGTCGTCTCTTCTTCATTCTTGTGGTCTCCTCTACATTCTTGTGGTCTCCTCTACATTCTAGTCGTCTCCTCTTCATTCTTGTCGTCTCCTCTACATTCTTGTCGTCTCCTCTACATTCTTATCGTCTCCTCTACATTCTTGTCGTCTCCTCTACATTCTTGTCGTCTCCTCTACATTCTTGTCGCCTCCTCTACATTCTTGTCGTCTCCTCTTCACTTTTGTCGTCTCCTCTACATTCTTGTCGCCTCCTCTACATTCTTGTCGTCTCCTCTTCACTTTTGTCGTCTCCTCTACATTCTTGTCGTCTCCTCAACATTCTTGTCGTCTCCTCTACATTCTTGTCGTCTCCTCTACATTCTTGTCGTCTCTTCCTCATTCTTGTGGTCTCCTCTACATTCTTGTGGTCTCCTCTACATTCTAGTCGTCTCCTCTTCATTCTTGTCGTCTCCTCTACATTCTTGTGGTCTCCTCTACATTCTTGTGGTCTCCTCTACATTCTTGTCGTCTCCTCTACATTCTTGTCGTCTCCTCTACATTCTTGTCGTCTCCTTTTCATTTTCTCATTTCCTTTTCCTCTTATTATCTCCTTCAATTCTTTTCAATCATATTTTTTATAATTACGTCCCTTACCCTCTTTTTACACTTTTGCTTCCATTCCATCTCTTCTTTCTCTCCTCCCCCTCCCTCTCTCCTTTCTTCTCCTTCGTCAAATCCTTTCCGTACTGTCTCCTTAACTCTCTCTTATACTTGATGATTTCCTTACTGCATTACAGAAGTGATGGAGTATGACAGTGAAACCCATCCTGCGTGATGGAGTATGACAGTGAAACCTATCCTGTGTGATGGAGTATGACAGTGAAACCCATCCTGTGTGATGGAGTATGACAGTGAAACCCATCCTGCGTGATGGAGTATGACAGTGAAACCTATCCTGTGTGATGGAGTATGACAGTGAAACCCATCCTGTGTGATGGAGTATGACAGTGAAACCCATCCTGCGCGATGGAGTATGACAGTGAAACCTATCCTGTGTGATGGAGTATGACAGTGAAACCCATCCTGTGTGATGGAGTATGACAGTAAAACCCATCCTGCGCGATGGAGTATGACAGTGAAACATATCCTGTGTGATGGAGTATGACAGTGAAACCCATCCTGTGTGATGGAGTATGACAGAGAAACATATCCTGTGTGATGGAGTATGACAGTGAAACCCATCCTGTGTGATGGAGTATGACAGTGAAACCCATCCTGTGTGATGGAGTATGACAGTGAAACCCATCCTGTGTGATGGAGTATGACAGTGAAACCCATCCTGCGTGATGGAGTATGACAGTGAAACATATCCTGTGTGATGGAGTATGACAGTGAAACCCATCCTGTGTGATGGAGTATGACAGTGAAACATATCCTGTGTGATGGAGTATGACAGTGAAACCCATCCTGTGTGATGGAGTATGACAGTGAAACCCATCCTGTGTGATGGAGTATGACAGTGAAACCCATCCTGTGTGATGGAGTATGACAGTGAAACCCATCCTGTGTGATGGAGTATGACAGTGAAACCCATCCTGTGTGATGGAGTATGACAGTGAAACCCATCCTGTGTGATGGAGTATGACAGTGAAACCCATCCTGTGTGATGGACTATGACAGTGAAACCCAACCTGAGTGATGGGGTATGACGGTGAAACCCATCCTGTGTGATGGAGTATGACAGTGAAACCCATCCTGTGTGATGGAGTATGACAGTGAAACCTATCCTGAGTGATGGGGTATGACGGTGAAACCCATCCTGTGTGATGGAGTATGACAGTGAAACCCATCCTATGTGATGGAATATTACAGTGAAACCCATCCTGTGTGATGGAGAATCGCAGGGAAACCCCTCCTGTGTGATGGAGTATGACAGTGAAACCCATCCTGTGTGATGGAGAATCGCAGGGAAACCCATCCTGTGTGATGGAGTATGACAGTGAAACCCATCCTGTGTGATGGACTATGACAGTGAAACCCATCCTGTGTGATGGAGTATGACAGTGAAACCCATCCTGTGTGATGGAGTATGACAGTGAAACCCATCCTGTGTGATGGAGTATGACAGTGAAACCCATCCTGTGTGATGGAGTATGACAGTGAAACCCATCCTGTGTGATGGAGTATGACAGTGAAACCCATCCTGTGTGATGGAGTATGACAGTGAAACCCATCCTGTGTGATGGACTATGACAGTGAAACCCATCCTGTGTGATGGACTATGACAGTGAAACCCATCCTGAGTGATGGGGTATGACGGTGAAACCCATCCTGTTTGATGGAGTATGAGAGTGAAACCCATCCTGTGTGATGGAGTATGACAGAGAAACCCATCCTGTGTGATGGAGTATGACAGTGAAACCCATCCTGTGTGATGGACTATGACAGTGAAACCCATCCTTTGTGATGGACTATGACAGTGAAACCCATCCTGTGTGATGGACTATGACAGTGAAACCCATCCTGTGTGATGGAGTATGACAGTGAAACCCATCCTGTGTGATGGAGTATGACAGTGAAACCCATCCTGTGTGATGGAGTATGACAGTGAAACCCATCCTGTGTGATGGAGTATGACAGTGAAACCCATCCTGTGTGATGGAGTATGACAGTGAAACCCATCCTGTGTGATGGACTATGACAGTGAAACCCATCCTGAGTGATGGGGTACGACGGTGAAACCCATCCTGTGTGATGGAGTATGACAGTGAAACCCATCCTGTGTGATGGAGAATCGCCTGGAAACCCATCCTGTGTGATGGAGTATGACAGTGAAACCTATCCTGAGTGATGGGGTATGACGGTGAAACCCATCCTGTGTGATGGAGTATGACAGTGAAACCCATCCTGAGTGATGGGGTATGACGGTGAAACCCATCCTGTGTGATGGAGTATGACAGTGAAACCCATCCTGTGTGATGGAATATTACAGTGAAACCCATCCTGTGTGATGGAGAATCGCAGGGAAACCCATCCTGTGTGATGGAGTATGACAGTGAAACCCATCCTGTGTGATGGACTATGACAGAGAAACCCATCCTGAGTGATGGGGTATGACGGTGAAACCCATCCTGTTTGATGGAGTATGAGAGTGAAACCCATCCTGTGTGATGGAGTATGACAGAGAAACCCATCCTGTGTGATGGAGAATGGCAGGAAACCCATCCTGTGATAGAGTTTGACAGTGAAACCCATCCTGTGTGATGGAGAATGGCAGGAAAGCCATCCTGTGTGATGAAGTATGTCAGGAAAACCCATCCTGTTTGACGGAGTATGGCAGTGAAACCCATCCTGTTTGATGGAGTATGGCAGGAAAACCCATCCTGTGTGATGCAGTATGGCAGGGAAACTCATCCTGTGTGATTCAGTATGGCAGGGAAACCCATCCTGTGCGATGGAGTATGGCAGGGAAACTCATCCTGTGTGATTCAGTATGGCAGGGAAACCCATCCAGTGCGATGCAGTATGGCAGGGAAACTCATCCTGTGTGATTCAGTATGGCAGGGAAACCCATCCAGTGCGATGCAGTATGGCAGGGAAACTCATCCTGTGTGATTCAGTATGGCAGGGAAACCCATCCTGTGCGATGGAGTATGGCAGGGAAACTCATCCTGTGCGATGCAGTATGGCAGGGAAACTCATCCTGTGCGATGCAGTATGGCAGGGAAACCCATCCTGTGCGATGGAGTATGGCAGGGAAACTCATTCTGTGCGATTCAGTATGGTAGGGAAACCCATCTTGTGTGCAGTATGGCAGGGAAACTCATCCTTTGTGATGCAGTATGGCAGGGAAACCCATCCTGTGCGATGGAGTATGGCAGGGAAACTCATCCTGTGTGATTGAGTATGGCAGGGAAACCCATCTTGTGTGCAGTATGGCAGGGAAACTCATCCTTTGTGATGCAGTATGGCAGGGAAACCCATCTTGTGTGCAGTATGGCAGGGAAACTCATCCTTTGTGATGCAGTATGGCAGGGAAACCCATCTTGTGTGCAGTATGGCAGGGAAACTCATCCTTTGTGATGCAGTATGGCAGGGAAACCCATCTTGTGTGCAGTATGGCAGGGAAACTCATCCTGTGTGATGCAGTATGGCAGGGAAACCCATCTTGTGTGCAGTATGGCAGGGAAACTCATCCTGTGTGATGCAGTATGACAGGGGAACCCATCTTGTGTGATGCACTATGGCAGGGAAACTCATCCTTTGTGATGCAGTATGGCAGGGAAACTCATCCTGTGTGATGCAGTATGGCAGGGAAACCCATCTTGTGTGATGCAGTATGGCAGGGAAACTCATCCTTTGTGATGCAGTATGGCAGGGAAACTCATCCTGTGTGATGCAGTATGGCAGGGGAACTCATCCTTTGTGATGCAGTATGGCAGGGAAACCCATCTTGTGTGATGCAGTATGGCAGGGAAACTCATCCTGTGTGATGCAGTATGGCAGGGAAACCCATCTTGTGTGATGCAGTATGGCAGGGAAACTCATCCTTTGTGATGCAGTATGGCATGGAAACCCATCTTGTGTGATGGAGTATGGCAGGGAAACTCATCCTGTGTGATGCAGTATGGCAGGGAAACTCATCCTGTGTGATTCAGTATGGCAGGGAAACCCATCTTGTGTGATGCAGTATAGCAGGGAAACTCATCCTGTGTGATGGAGTATGGCAGGGAAACTCATCCTGTGTGATGCAGTATGGCAGGGAAACCCATCTTGTGTGATGCAGTATGGCAGGGAAACTCATCCTGTGTGATGGAGTATGGCAGGGAAACCCATCTTGTGTGATGCAGTATGGCAGGGAAACCCATCTTGTGTGATGCAGTATGGCAGGGAAACTCATCCTGTGTGATGCAGTATGGCAGGGAAACCCATCTTGTGTGATGCAGTATGGCAGGGAAACTCATCCTGTGTGATGGAGTATGGCAGGGAAACCCATCTTGTGTGATGCAGTATGGCAGGGAAACTCATCCTGTGTGATGGAGTATGGCAGGGAAACCCATCTTGTGTGATGCAGTATGGCAGGGAAACTCATCCTGTGTGATGGAGTATGGCAGGGAAACTCATCCTGTGTGATGGAGTATGGCAGGGAAACCCATCTTGTGTGATGCAGTATAGCAGGGAAACTCATCCTGTGTGATGCAGTATGGCAGGGAAACTCATCCTGTGTGATGGAGTATGGCAGGGAAACCCATCTTGTGTGATGCAGTATAGCAGGGAAACTCATCCTGTGTGATGCAGTATGGCAGGGAAACTCATCCTGTGTGATGCAGTATAGCAGGGAAACTCATCCTGTGTGATGCAGTATGGCAGGTAAACTCATCCTGTGTGAGGGAGTATGGCAGGGAAACTCATCCTGTGTGATGCAGTATGGCAGGGAAACTCATCTTTCGTTGATGGAGTATGGCAGGGAAACCCATCCTGTGTGATGGGGTATGGCAGGGAAACCCATGTTGTGTGATGCAGTATGGCAGGGAAACTCATCCTTTGTGATGCAGTATGGCATGGAAACCCATCTTGTGTGATGCAGTATAGCAGGGAAACTCATCCTGTGTGATGCAGTATGGCAGGGAAACTCATCCTGTGTGATGCAGTATGGCAGGGAAACTCATCCTGTGTGATGCAGTATGGCAGGGAAACTCATCCTGTGTGATGCAGTATGGCAGGGAAACCCATCTTGTGTGATGCAGTATAGCAGGGAAACTCATCCTGTGTGATGGAGTATGGCAGGGAAACCCATCTTGTGTGATGCAGTATAGCAGGGAAACTCATCCTGTGTGATGCAGTATGGCAGGGAAACTCATCCTGTGTGATGGAGTATGGCAGGGAAACCCATCTTGTGTGATGCAGTATAGCAGGGAAACTCATCCTGTGTGATGCAGTATGGCAGGGAAACTCATCCTGTGTGATGCAGTATAGCAGGGAAACTCATCCTGTGTGATGCAGTATGGCAGGTAAACTCATCCTGTGTGAGGGAGTATGGCAGGGAAACTCATCCTGTGTGATGCAGTATGGCAGGGAAACTCATCTTTCGTTGATGGAGTATGGCAGGGAAACCCATCCTGTGTGATGGGGTATGGCAGGGAAACCCATCTTGTGTGATGCAGTATTGCAGGGAAACTCATCCTCTTTGATGGTGTATGGCAGGGAAACTCATCCTCTTTGATGGTGTATGGCAGGGAAACCCATCCTGTGTAATGGAGTATGGCAGGGAAATTCATCCTCTCTGATGCAGTATGGCAGGGAAACTCATCCTGTGCGATGCAGTATGGCAGGGAAACTCATCCTGTGTGATGGAGTATGGTAGGGAAACCCATCCTGTGTGATGAAGTATGGCAGGGAAACCCATCCTGTGTGATGAAGTATGGCAGGGAAACCCATCCTTTGCGATCAAGCATGGCAGGGAAACCCATTCTGTGTGAAGGAGTATGCCATGGAAATCCATCCTGTGTGATGGAGCATGGTAGGAAAACCCATCCTGTGTGACGAAGTATGGCAGGGAAACCCATCCTTTGTGATGGAGTAAGGCAGGGAAACCCATCCTGTGTGATCGAGTATGGCAGGGAAACCCATCCTTTGTGATGGAGTAAGGCAGGGAAACCCATCCTGTGTGACGAAGTATGGCAGGGAAACCCATCCTGTGTGATGAAGTAAGGCAGGGAAACCCATCCTGTGTGATCGAGTATGGCAGGGAAACATAGCTATCATTTGTTCCCACTTTTTAACTATCATATAGATGGTTAAAACTGTAATCATAATTTTTAAAGGGGTGGACCGGTAAGCCAGCGGAAGGCATCGGTCAGATGACCAAAAGCTACAACGGCAAGTCATCATCTAAGGCCCCCGTCAGGAAATACTTGTCCTGTTTCTTGACAAATTTAACTTAATCTAAGCCAACTTATCACATAGAGAAAGGTAAGAACATATTGCTGATGTATTCAACTTTCGGAAAAAAATCCTCTCTCTCTCTCTTCAGCTATTCTTCCTTTTCTCTCCCTTCCACTCTCACCGTTTCTTTAGACCTGTGTTCTCTGTCTCTCATTTTCTCTTCTCCCACTTCTACACTCTTCCTTCTTTTCCTTCCTTTACCCTGCCCTCTGTTTTTCCCCTTCCTAAGTCCTTCAGCCCCGTTCATTCTCTTCCTTCCTTATCCTCCCTCTTTCATCCTCTTTTTCTCACTCTTTCCTCATATTTCCCTCTATCCTTCCTTTATAACTTTATAATTTTTCCTTTCATTTCCTTTCCTTCGCTGCTCTCCTTCCTTTCCCATCCCCCTCCCTCCCTTCCTCCCTCCCAGAAAGTTGACTGTGCGACTCATTAGGTTATCGAGGTCGCTCTAGATATTACCTCTCATCAGGGCGCTAGAGGCCACCGTGATGGCCTCCCAGCCTGTAAGGGAGAGAAGGGGAAGGGAAGGGAAGGAACGAAGGAAGGGAAGGAACGAAGGAAGGGAAGATACAGAGTGAAGGTCAGGTACGGAGGTAGATGCAAGTGCGGAGGGAAGATTATTATTATTATTATTATAATCAAGGGGAAGCGCTAAACCCGTAGGATTATACAGCTGCGGAGGGAAGAGGAATGTAGAGAGGGAAGGTCAGGAAAATAGGGAGGAGAAGGTATGAAGGGAAGGGAACGTAGAGAAGTAGGGTAAATGGAAAGGGAAGAGGGGAAACAAGGCATGCAAGGGGATAGGAGGATAGTGAGAGAACGAAGGAAGAAAGAATGACAGTGGGATTAAAACTGAAGGCAAGGATTAAGGGAATAGTGAACTGAGGGCGGAGGGTGAAGGAGGAGGAATAGAAGCAAGGGAGTAGTGTGAGGGAGGGATTAAAGAAAGGAGATAAGAGAGAGGAGGGAATATGAAAAAGAAGGAATATGGAGGAGGGAGTAAAGGAAGGAGGAGCGACTGAGGGAGTTACTGTAGAGGAACAACCGGTGGTAGAGAGGGAGGACCGAGTTATATTATATATATAGTCTGCTTGATGGACCTGAAAAGACAGTCATGAACTGTGACTCGTCCTCCCGCAATCACCGGCTTATTAGGCTGGTTTGGCTTATTCGGCAAGACATACACATACATACACACACACACATACACACACACAGAGGCGGGGCCAGGAGCTGCGTCTCGACTCCTGCAACCACAAATAGGTGAGTACACACCTTGGTTCTTTGACCTGAGGGTTGGTGAGGATGGGAAGGAAGAGGGAGGGAAGGGCTGGAAAAATGGAAGAGGTTGGGAGGGTGGAGTAGGAGGTGGGGTTGCATAGGTGAGTGGCCCGTCCACTCTGGAGCGTGATGTGCAGAGGTACTGCAGGAGGTTATGTTGGAGCGAGATGTGCTGGTGGCAGCAGTGTCAGTAGAGTAGGGCTGGTACTCAGGTGCCCGGCAGGAGATGGCTGGTGGTGCCCAGGAAAACAGGGTCTTTTGGAACCACACCCCAGCCTTAGCTAAATAGCAAAGTGCTGGGGAACTTCAGCTTGGTGGTGGTTGGTTATGCACTTGATACGCTGCTGACTGCATTGAATCTTGTTCTGGAGAGGTGTAGCACGCTGATGGGGGAGTTGGTTGGTTGAGTTTGTGTATTATCTCTTGGAGGGTAGTTGGTCTTTCGTGGTAGGTGAATTTTGCAGTATTGTCTTGGAGTCGTTGGATGAGTTCTTCGCGAGGCATTGCTTTACTAAATTGCTTCGTGGTGCAGAACGTGACTCCTGTGACACACACCTAAGAATAGCGTTTCGACACCTCTCTAAAGAATTTGTTCAAGACTCTTATTACACAGTGTATTGTAAAGTATGTGTATAAAAAACGCTCCATGTATAATGTCAGTTTAGAAGATTTATTCTCAAACTGAACGCGTATTAGTCCTGAAGAGTAGCCAGGACAGGACAGGAGTAGGCGAAGTGTGTTTTTGAGTCAGTATGAGAACAGCGGCGGTTGGGGCAAGATTTCATGGGTTGGTGTTTGTGTAAGTAGGGGGAGGGAGGGGGAATGATTTTGGGTAAGTATGGAAGTCCACGTCTTTCTCTACGGTAATTTAATAGAGGAGACAAGAGAGTTTAGTCTCGGTAAAAGTGTATTAAGGTCCAAATAATTCAGCCAAAAACACAAGATGTCATCCACATATCTGAACCACTTAGTTTCACAGGGCAGGATATCCTTAAACTGCTTAGTCTCAAAAAACTCCATATACAAATAGCTTAACAGGGGAGACAATGAATTTCCCATAGCCATTCCCTGCCTTTAAGAGCAAAATTTCCCTTCAAACTCAAACCTGCAATCAACCACACACAACTTAATCAACCCAATTATAATGTTCTTATCAAATGGTATGGGTAACTCATCTAATTCTTCCCCCAAATAGGCTAACAAATCAGGGACAGATACACTGGTGAACAAAGCTGTGGCGTCGAAACTTACTTTCGTAAAATTATTAGACATGTTAACATACAGTGCCTGGGACACTGTATGTTACCTGCCTCTCCTCAGTCTTAACAAGCGTCCCTCGGAACAAATTTGCTGAGATTTCTTACACATTTCTGCAGCTTTGCAAGCTTCTGATGTGTTGATTGCAACACGAAAGGCCTAGAACTATTATTCAACTCTCCCTGTGGTTGTTTTCGCAAGAGTTACCAATTCGGCATTACATTATATATATATATATATATATATATATATATATATATATATATCCTTGATAATGTGAGTAGTCACGAAAGCGCTTGGAATTTTTCTATTCTTTCACAGTGGTTGTTTTGCATATTCCGAAATCACCTGTTTACTGTGATCTTATTGCATATATATATATATATATATATATATATATATATATATATATATATATATATATATATATATATATATATATATATGTATATATATATATATATATACATATGTATATATATATATATATATATATATATATATATATATATATATATATATATATATATATATATATATTCAATTTAATTCGCGATGAACGACTGTCAGTGAATAAACACGAAGGTAGATGGGAGCTCGAAGTGTAGTCCCATTATTAACAGGTTAGTTTAGTTAGTTTAATATGTTTATTATGAACCCCATACCTATCTTGTGGGTGGTAGTCAAAAGATTACAGAGGTACATAATGGGTCCAGGGACTGGACCCCAAAGTTTTGATAGCTGAACGAGTTACAAAGGTAGTGAACTCCCCGTAGATCCGGTTAACAGGTCCATCGCTCTATAGTTCAGTTACGTAGCTTCTAATAGAAAAGTGTCACAGAAGGCACTGCTGTGTCCTGTCTGTGTCAGGGGATAATATCTGTAGCCCTACAGTCCTTTCCTACAGCTTCAGTAGTTGTTTTCTGTAAATCTATCTCTGTGGCTTTGGGGAAGGTTAGGTATGATTTACTGTGAAAGCCACAAGGGTTGTGTGGAAGGGTTACAGTCAGTAACAGTGACTGCTGTGAAACTTTCCTGTTAGAAGTCCCGGTAAAGAGCTGAATCTGTTAATCTTACATATAACAAGGAAGCAGAAACATATCTACAGGTTACAAAATTAATTGTTATTGGTAATTAGTAAGAATTTCGTAAAAATTAGATATGATTTCAAGAAAATAAAACTAGAAAAGACTTAACGTATGTGTGATCAAGCAACCGAAAGAAGGTGAACGTATATGAACAGAAGAAAATGATTAGTGGGGCCCTTTTGCAAACCAACTTGCCCATGCCTGGTAGGTCTAACTCACACTCGTACACACAACAAGTGTCTGTTCAACCTATTTTGTAAATCTATCCAAGTTACTCCACTCATCTACAACTTTATTGCCAAAGATTGCTTTCCTATACCGTTACTTAGTCTAAATTCGTCTAACTTTAATCCTCTGCTGTGAGTCCTGTCTTGATTTGATATTTTCAACTCGCTATATATGCCCCTTTATATGTTCCAGTCTTCCATTTGCAAACTTCAGTCATATTGCCCTTAATATTACGCCATTACAGTGTGTGTGTGTGTTAATTCTGTGCCTTCAGCCTCTCATTGTAGAAAAGTTTTCTTGTTATACAGGGAATCACCTTCATCTTCATTCGTCATTCCAGCGCATTGATGTACATTTTGTAATATAGAGGCCGGAACTGGGCAGCATAATCTAAAAGATGCCTTCTCAAGGCTATATAAAGCTAAAGCATTACTTATGAACATTTATGCACTGTTGTCTTGGCTTTAAACTTCTGCTCACCAAAACTCCTTAGTTTTTTTCTCATTGAATCTGTTCAAGATCTAAATTATTTAACCATTGTGTTTTCATTTCCCAGGATTGGAACTTCACAATTATCCGCATAACAATGCATCTGCCACTTCTCTGACCACATCATCCTGTCCAGACCATCTTGTAGTTCTCTAATGTTCTCATCGGAATTTATTTGACGGCTTATTTTTTGTATCATCAGCAAACTTACTTATGTCACTGTGTGTTCCATGAGCTATGTCGTTTATATAGATTGTAAACAGAAGATGACCCAATACTGATCCCCGTGAATACTATTGTAACGTCCCTTTTCTGATTTCTCTCCATTTAAGCAAACTCTTCGTTGTCTATCGGTCAATTATACGTCGATTCTGGATAAAATTTCTCCCGTAGAGCTAATTTCTTCATCAGCTTCCTGTGAGGAATTCTATAAAAGGTCTTAGTGAAGTCCATGTACACAATATCGCTTTCTGTATCATGTTTTTTCTGCCTAAAATACCGTGGCAAAAAAAGCTTTGTGAATACGTTATACAGTAACGCCCCTTCGTAAAATCGCGCTGAGATTCGTTGAACTAATTATATATTTTAATGAGGCTTTGAACTGCCTCTCCCTATATTAACTTAATCAACTTTCCCACAGTTGAAGTTAGGCTGATTGGTCTATAATTTCAAGTTGAAGACTTATTTCCCTTTATGCTAATGGTTATCACATTTGAAAATTTCCACATATCCGCTACTGTACCCGTTTGGGTATAGTTTGCCAAGTTTGTCCTTATATTTCTTTGAAGTCCTTGACAGAAACTGGTCAAGGCTCGGTGACTTATTTAGTAACAATGTAACTAGATGTTTGAGGGTTGTTACTAGTCACTTTGATCTTGCATCAGTTAATTTTATTCCTGATTATAATGATAGGTTTACGGAATTTCGTTTGTGTCATGTATTCAAAACTAGAAGGAATCGGGGCTGTGACCAGTCATTGGATGGGTGACCACTTAGTCTAGTTTATCACAAGTAACAGTGACCAGTCACCAGATGGGTTAGCACTGTTAGCTGTGACCAGTTACTGAATGAGAGACTACAGCCTTCGCTGCTTCATGTGTCTCACATGAAGTCTCTCTCTCTCTCTCTCTCTCTCTCTCTCTCTCTCTCTCTCTCTCTCTCTCTCTCTCTCTCTCTCTCTCTCTCTCTCTCTCTCTCTCTCTTTCAGTAAGTATATTAACCCGGACTTTTTTTCGTCTTTTAGTAGTAATACAGTCAAAGTGCTGGCGGTGACGTCATGACCTCATTCTCTGACACTTCTCGCATTTTATACTCACATAACACCAAAGATAATTTTCTCTTATTATTACTACTACTATTATTACTACTGCTATTATTATTAGTAGTAGTAGTAGTAGTAGCAGTAGTAATAGTAACAGTATTATTATTAATAGTAGTAGTAGTGTTATTATTTTATAATAATTATTTTTACGATTATTATTATTATTAATATTAATCACAGTATCTTATTTTTTATCAATTAAGCGAATTAAAGTTTTTCTCGAAATTATGTACCAAGTTGAAAGAGAGAGGGTTTAGTAGCGTGAACGAGGTCGGGTCCACCTCCAGCCTCCATGTTGACTTTCTGCTCCACACTCATAAAAGAAAGTTAATCCTATTTACCTGTAACCTTTCTGTTTGCATCCATTCTATTCAGCTATCCGTTTTTCATGTGTTCTTCGTGGATCTTTTAAGAATAACTTTGTAAATTCAGCTTTCCCCCATCTATTACCTGGCCAAAAATAATAACAATGAGTCTTCGTTACTGTAGGCTTGTAAGTTGTTCCACTACAGTCTTGCTATTTCAGCACAGTATGTAACGTAAGTATCCTAACCTAACATTACCCTTATAAAGCCTATTGCTAAGTCTTACACATTCTTACATGTGGTATGCGATAACACTGGTCAACAAAGGTTTCAGCTCATGTTTAAAAAACCTGTGTTCCTAACTAATCTTGGGGCGATGAATTCCTATTTGAACTTAGTTTCGTTCTAACTGGTACAATTTTTGTGAAACAGAGCCCCAGTTACTTTTCAACTATATTATTGTCTTCAGGGTGTTTGGTCATTTAATAAAAATGATTTATGGTTTTATTTTTTTATGTTTATGAGATTGTTTTATCACTGATTGTATGTTTTCTCTGTTTCAGAGTATATGGTATTTTCAACCACGAAGCATTGTAGGTTATAAACCTATAATGCTTCGTGGTTGTTTAAATGACAGTAACGATATTTTTGTATATATGGCAGATTTACTCCGACAATGCAGAAAGGAAACATCATGGCTCTTGTGATAATAGACTATTTTCACTACTTTCATGTGAAGGTCAGAGTTCAGGACAAGCTGTCGGCACCTAATAGCTGCTGAATAATTTGTTCCAACTCCTTATTGATTGGTTTCCTGGAAGTCATGCATGCCATTTCCAGTCCCGATGGTATGGAGGGAGCCACGGATTGTTATTTCTGTATCACAAAAGTGTCAGAATTTTCATGAAAAGCAATTCTGAAATATTATGTCTAGATCTTCCTTCTGCAATCCGACAGAGGATCTCTGCTCCAGTACCACCGTCCATACTTGGATGATGAAAAAGCCATGAACTCGGATTCTTAGTTTGAACCAGTTGGGGTCAATAACCAGGAACCACATCTTATGACTCAGTAACCTTAAAGATCTTGTGGGAGATCTTAATTTATCCAAGGAACAGTCAGAGTTACTTTGTTGAAAATTGCGCTAATGTAATTTACTGCACCCAGACACAAGTATCAGTTTGTTCTGAAAGCGACAGAAAAGTCTAGGAACTTCCTTTAAATTAAAAGAAGCAGTATGTAACTAATATGATGTTAATGATGGCCTTTTCGATGGTTTGGGTAAATATCGTGGTCGTACAATGTGGGGTCTGTGGCCAATTCGAGAATCGTATGACACAGACCATTAGTCGATCCGCTTTTAAACGTCAAAGTTTTGGACAGAGAAGATGTAGGGTTTACCCTAGGAAAAGGTTCCCAAAGTCAGTGATGCCAAACTGAAGGAACGTATCTTTATCGGACCTCAGAACTGGAAGTTGCTAAATGACCCTCATTTTGACGAAAGTCTCCAAGATGCTGAGGTAAGAGCAAGGATGACATTCAAGAACACTTGCAAAGGTTTCTTGGTCATTCATCACAGTGATGATCACAAAAAAATATTGTAGAAGAGCTGTTGACAGTATATTATCTAATGGGATGTGGGATGTCCTTCAAATATCAACTATACTTGCCAGGACTTTTTTCCTCTAAATCTCGATGACTTTAATTATGAACACCCTGAACGATTTCTCCAAGACATAGTCATTATAGAGAAGACATTGAAAAAAACTGACAATCAGCTAGATAGTCGACTACTGCTGGGCCACTATTGAACACATACGAAAAAACCTCAAAACTGTTATGTAGGTATGTTGTTATGACTGCATGGAAATTCCTGTTAGTTTTGTTATTCATATATATAAAGTTACATTTTTGTTACTGTATACACTACACTTGGTATATACACATAATATAATACGTATGATTATTACGTAAAATATATCAAGTAACCGTTCAAACTTAAGTAACGAAAATATTGATCAAAAAATTTCGAAAAGTCTTACCTGAGAGAAACTAAATCTCAACACGTCGAGGTTAGCTTAAAACAACCAATTTGGTTTTGTATCCATATGGCCCAAGATTTTTGCACCATAGACAAAATGGTATAATATATGTATACCTTGCGCCGAGACACGCATTTCTTAATCGTTCATCTGGGTACATGAGATCACCAGGCAGCTGCCGACAAGTGATGCTGCAAGTACTGCTTGAACCCTGATTGTTACTACGTGCACTGTGTAAAAGATGCTTGTTCACAGTTTCTCCACGAGTAACTTTTTCCACTGTGATGGTGATGGATCTTGTTAACATGATAAACCTCGCTGCATTTATTACCTATGTGATTTGGCAGGTAAGGAACTCAGATGAGTTACTCATCCATAGCAATCAACAAAATCACATCATTAAAGTTTGATCTATGGTAAGGTATTTGGCATGTGGTACTAAGCTGGTAAACCCTCTGCGTCATATATATATATATATATATATATATATATATATATATATATATATATATATATATATATACATATATATATACATATATATATATATACATATATATATACATATATATATACATATATATATATATATATATATATATATATATATATATATATATATATATATATATATATATATATATATATTATTGAGCCACGAACGAGTGGTATTTAATCAATAACCACACTGCGACTAACCGAGGACTCGAACCCATGTCGTTTTGGCCCGCCTCATGGTGAGCTAAAGTAAAATGACGCTCTAACCCACAGGACCACCAAATCCTACAAGAATTACGCACCCACCAGAGCTAGGTGTTCTACCTTGATCCGAGGATATACGGTGGTGTGGGTGCCTTTGAGCTAGTTTTATTCTACTCCCCGGTTAGTGTACTAGCCTCCACGAGCAGTATATATATATATATATATATATATATATATATATATATATAGGTTTTTCTCTTTTTTCTAAATAGCTCTTGTTCTTCTTTATTTCTTCTATTGTCCATGGGGAAGTGGAAAAGAATCTTTCCTCCGTAAGCCATGCGTGTCGTATGAGGCGACTAAAATGCCGGGAGCAATGGGCTAGTAACCCCTTCTCCTGTAGACACTAAAAAAGAGAAGAAGAAAAACTTTATAAAACTGGGATGCTTGAATGTGCGTGGAAGTAGTGCGGATGACAAGAAACAGATGATTGCTGATGTTATGAATGAAAAGAAGTTGGATGTCCTGGCCCTAAGCGAAACAAAGCTGAAGGGCGTAGGGGAGTTTCGGTGGGGGGAAATAAATGGGATTAAATCTGGAGTATCTGAGAGAGTTACAGCTAAGGAAGGAGTAGCAGTAATGTTGAAGGATCAGTTATGGAAGGAGAAAAGATAATATGAATGTGTAAATTCAAGGATTATGTGGATTAAAGTAAAGGTTGGATGCGAAAAGTGGGTCATAATAAGCGTGTATGCACCTGGAGAAGAGAGGAATGTAGAGGAGAGAGAGAGATTTTGGGAGATGTTAAGTGAATGTATAGTAACCTTTGAACCAAGTAAGAGAGTAATTGTGGTAGGGGACCTGAATGCTAAAGTAGGAGAAACATTTAGAGAGGGTGTGGTAGGTAAGTTTGGGGTGCCAGGTGTAAATGATAATGGGATCCCTTTGATTGAACTTTGTATAGAAAGGGGTTTAGTTATAGGTAATACATATTTTAAGAAAAAGAGGATAAATAAGTATACAAGATATGATGTAGGGCGAAATGACAGTAGTTTGTTGGATTATGTATTGGTAGATAAAAGATTGTTGAGTAGACTTCAGGATATACATGTTTATAGAGGGGCCACAGATATATCAGATCACTTTCTAGTTGTAGCTACACTGAGAGTAAAAGGTAGATGGGATACAAGGAGAATAGAAGCATCAGGGAAGAGAGAGGTGAAGGTTTATAAACTAAAAGAGGAGGCAGTTAGGGTAAGATATAAACAGCTATTGAAGGATAGATGGGCTAATGAGAGCATAGGCAATGGGGTCGAAGAGGCATGGGGTAGGTTTAAAAATGTAGTGTTAGAGTGTTCAGCAGAAGTTTGTGGTTACAGGAAAGTGGGTGCGGGAGGGAAGAGGAGCAATTGGTGGAATGATGATGTAAAGAGAGTAGTAAGGGAGAAAAAGTTAGCATATGAGAAGTTTTTACAAAGTAGAAGTGATGCAAGGAGGGAAGAGTATATGGAGAAAAAGAGAGAGGTTAAGAGAGTGGTGAAGCAATGTAAAAAGAGAGCAAATGAGAGAGTGGGTGAGATGTTATCAACAAATTTTGTTGAAAATAAGAAAAATTTTTGGAGTGAGATTAACAAATTAAGGAAGCCTAGAAAACAAATGGATTTGTCAGTTAAAAATAGAAGAGGGGAGTTATTAAATGGAGAGTTAGAAGTATTGGGAAGATGGAAGGAAAATTTTGAGGAATTGTTAAATGTTTATGAAGATAGGGAAGCTGTGATTTCGTGTATAGGGCAAGGAGGAATAACATCTTGTAGGAGTGAGGAAGAGCCAGTTGTGAGTGTGGGGGAAGTTCGTGAGGCAGTAGGTAAAATGAAAGGGGGTAATGCAGCCGGGATTGATGGGATAAAGATAGAAATGTTAAAAGCAGGTGGGGATATAGTTTTGGAGTGGTTGGTGCAATTATTTAATAAATGTAAGGAAGAGGGTAAGGTACCTAGGGATTGGCAGAGAGCGTGCATAGTTCCTTTGTATGAAGGCAAAGGGGACAAAAGAGAGTGCAAAAATTATAGGGAGATAAGTCTGTTGAGTATACCTGGTAAAGTGTATGGTAGAGTTATTATTAAAAGAATTAAGAGTAAGACGGAGAATAGGATAGCAGATGAACAAGGAGGCTTTAGGAAAGGTAGGGGGTGTGTGGACCAGGTGTTTACAGTGAAACATATAAGTGAACAGTATTTAGATAAGGCTAAAGAGGCTTTTGTGGCATTTATGGATTTGGAAAAGGCGTATGACAGGGTGGATAGGGGGGCAATGTGGCAGATGTTGCAGGTGTATGGTGTAGGAGGTAGGTTACTGAAAGCAGTGAAGAGTTTTTACGAGGATAGTGAGGCTCAAGTTAGAGTATGTAGGAAAGAGGAAGATTATTTCCCAGTAAAAGTAGGCCTTAGACAAGGATGTGTGATGTCACCATGGTTGTTTAACATATTTATAGGTGGGGTTGTAAGAGAAGTAAATGCGAGGGTCTTGGCAAGAGGCGTGGAGTTAAAAGATAAAGAATCACACATAAAGTGGTAGTTGTCACAGTTGCTCTTTGCTGATGACACTGTGCTCTTGGGAGATTCTTAAGAGAAGTTGCAGAGGTTTGTGGATGAATTTGGTAGGGTATGCAAAAGAAGAAAATTAAAAGTGAATACAGGAAAGAGTAAGGTTATGAGGATAACAAAAAGATTAGGTGATGAAAGATTGGATATCAGATTGGAGGGAGAGAGTATGGAGGAGGTGAATGTATTCAGATATTTGGGAGTGGACGTGTCAGCGGATGGGTCTATGAAAGATGAGGTGAATCATAGAATTGATGAGGGGAAAAGGGTGAGTGGTGCACTTAGGAGTCTGTGGAGACAAAGAACTCTGTCCTTGGAGGCAAAGAGGGGAATGTATGACAGTATAGTTTTACCAACGCTCTTATATGGGTGTGAAGCATGGGTGATGAATGTTGCAGCGAGGAGAAGGCTGGAGGCAGTGGAGATGTCATGTCTGAGGGCAATGTGTGGTATAAATATAATGCAGAGAATTCGTAGTTTGGAAGTTAGGAGGAGGTGCGGGATTATCAAAACTGTTGTCCAGAGGGCTGAGGAAGGGTTGTTGAGGTGGTTCGGACATGTAGAGAGAATGGAGCGAAACAGAATGACTTCAAGAGTGTATCAGTCTGTAGTGGAAGGAAGGCAGGGTTGGGGTCGGCCTAGGAAAGGTTGGAGGGAGGGGGGTAAAGGAGGTTTTGTGTGCGAGGGGCTTGGAGTTCCAGCAGGCATGTGTGAGCGTGTTTGATAGGAGTGAATGGAGACAAATGGTTTTTAATGCTTGACGTGCTGTTGGAGTGTGAGCAAAGTAACATTTATGAAGGGATTCAGAGAAACCGGCAGGCCGGACTTGAGTCCTGGAGATGGGAAGTACAGTGCCTGCACTCTAAAGGAGGGGTGTTAATGTTGCAGTTTAAAAACTGTAGTGTAAAGCACCCTTCTTGCAAGACAGTGATGGAGTGAATGATGGTGAAAGTTTTTCTTTCTCGGGCCACCCTGCCTTGGTGGGAATAGGCCAGTGTGTTAATAATAATAAAAAAAAAAATTAATATATATGTATATATATATATGTCGTGCCGAATATGTAAAACTGGTCAATTAGCAAGAACTCATTTAAAATTAAGTCCTTTCTAAAATTTTCTCTTATACGTTTAAAGATATATTTTTTTCATTAATGTTGATGTAAAAATTTATAATTTTGCACCAAAAGGAACTTAGAAAACTTACCTAACCTTATTATAACAATAACAATTTATTTTAGCGTAACCCAACTAAATATATTTTAGATTTGTTTACAATAATTTAATACTAAACAAACACAGTGAAATATATTTTTTTCGTTAGGTTCACAATGATTTTGGCGAAATTATTGCATACACAAATTTTCACTTGCCCTATATGGCAAGATGAACGTTGCTATTTAAGCCAAGATCGCAAGTTCTGCCTATTCGGCACGACATATATATATATATATATATATATATATATATATATATATATATATATATATTGATATATCTATATATATGTTATTTTTTTTATTATCACACTGGCCGATTCCCACCAAGGCAGGGTGGCCGAAAAAGAAAAACTTTCACCATCATTCACTCCATCACTGTCTTGCCAGAAGGGTGCTTTACACTACAGTTTTTAAACTGCAACATATATATATACAATAAGATCACAGTTAACAGGTGATTCCAGAATACCCAAAACAACCACTGTGAAAGAATAGAGGAATTCCAAGCACTTTCGTGACTACTCACATTATCAAGGAACAATAAAAGTAATGCATCAGAGGAAGGCATATAAAGGGTCTAGCCCACACCTCACCATCACATCCCACAACAAAGCAACACCTGACGCGCGACTCATAAGAAAGGGAACACTGCAGTAGGCCCGCTGGCAAAACTAGACAGGTCCTTCACACAACCCACCAACAAACTATTCTACCCAAGAACTAAGAATTTTAAAAATTATTATTTGTCCAATGTATTATTAAATTCTTCCCAAATTCTATTAATTATAAATGGATCTAATTTATATAAACCAAAGGAAATATTCATATTATTGTCAAAACTGCTTTTTATGAAACAAGATTCAATTACATTCCTGTCGACCATGGACTTGCTTGATACTACTTTCTCAACTTTTTGAAAATCAATTGGATGGTTAAAGTCTCTCACATGAATAAATAGAGCATTGGAATCTTGTCCAGTTCTAATGCTATATTTATGATGTTTTAATCTTAGTTCGAGATTTTTACCAGTTTGACCGTAATAAACTTTATCGCAAATTTTACAAGGAATCTTACAGATACATCCGTCAGCAATTTGGGTGGAATTCTTTATCAAAAGTTTTTTTTACTGTAGCAAGATTTTTAAATACAACTTTGATATTAAAAGTCTTAAGAAGAGAAGGCATATCAACCAAGTTTTCATGGTAAGGGAGAACCAACATATTTTTAGTTGAATAAGGCTGGTTGTCCCTTTTTGAATTGTAAAAGTCTCGAACTAAGATCTTCCACATATCAGACACTACACCTGTTTGAAGAGATAAATTAAAAGTATTAGTTAATGGTTCAGAGTTCCATTTTGCATTCCTTAAGAACCCTTGAAAAATGCTCATCAGGACCCGGTGACTTATTTTGCTTCATTCGGTCTATTTGTTTCATAACCATTTCACTAGTGACTGTGATGTTACATAATTTATCTTCTTCAGGCCCACTATAAAAATTAATTAGCTCAGTTGAGGGGGTTGTTAGGACTTTAAACTAGCATTAGTTAAAGGTATGGGTTTAGAAATGATAAATAATGAGTATGGATATATTGACTTATGCTCTGATATTAAGAATCTTAATAGTAACTGTCATGGAGTAACTCTGGGTAATGATAATTTCAGAAATTGTGTAAAAACAAAGATGAATAGGAAAAATGTGCAGAAGAAAAAACATATGATGGTATTTTATGCTAACAGTCGAAGTGCAAGAAATAAAATTAATGAACTACGTTTGGTAGCATGTGCTGGGAACTTTGATATCATTGCATTAACTGAAACGTGGTATGATTTAAAGAGTCGGGATATGATTGCTGAGTGTAATATTCAAGGGTTTAAGTTGTTCCATGTGGATAGATCTAATGGGAAGGGGGGAGGAGTTGCATTATATGTTCGAGAAAATATTAATTGTTGCATAAAAACAGGTATAAAAATAGATGGAACAGTAACAGAATCAGCTTGGGTATAGTTTGTAGAGGGTCAAGAAAAACTAATTCTAGGTGTAATATACTGACCTCCAGTCTTGGATCACGATAGAGGGAGACTTCTTGGGGACGAAATTGTTAGGGCTTCTTGACAGTGATAGTAGGGGACTTTAACTTTAGTCAAATTGACTGGAATTCTTTGACAGGTAATCAAGAGTCCAGTGACTTTATGGAAACAGTTCATAATGGACTTAGGGAACACCTGTCTAATCTTGATTGGGGTTATCTAGCTAATGATTTTATTGACGATGATCATACTTATGATTATGAAGGGATCTGCTTTTATGATTTTTTTCTTAACAATGTACACCGTGCAGAGAGTATATACATTCCCCCGAGAGAAACTAGGTCTAATAATAACGATCCCAAATGGGTTAACAGTAGGCTAAAGCATTTATTAGGGGAGGGAGAAAAAGGGAATTTATAGGCGCATCAGAAGAGGAGAGGTTAACCTTACTGACCAATATGTTCAGCTTAAAAGAGAAGTAAAAAAGGGAATTAGAAAGGCTAAACGTGACTATGAAATTAGAGTTGCTAATGAATCAAAGACTAATCCAAAGGGGTTCTTTCAAGTGTATAGGACGAAGGTGAAGGAAAAAGTAGGACCTCTGAAAATTGGGAATGGACAGCTGACGGATAATGAAGTGGAAATGTGTTCCTTATTTAATGGCTATTTTTTGTCAGTTTTTACACAGGAAGATGTAAATTAGATTCCAGTAATTAACAATTATTTAGTTCCTGATGAATTTAAATTAACTAATATTACTGTCACGAGGGACATGGTTATTAAACAGATAAACAAACTGAAGCAAAGTAAGTCCCCGGGACCCGATGAGCTGTTTTCCAGGGTACTTAAGGAATGTAATAATGTTGGTAGAATTACCGACAATATGTAAAGTAAAAGGACACAAGTGCAACTAATGTGACATTTTATTGTGGCAACGTTTCGCTCTCCAGGAGCTTGGTCAAGCCGTTACTTGACAAAGCTTCTGGAGAGCGAAACGTTGCCACAATATAATGTCACATTAGTTGCACTTGTGTCCTTTTACTTTACTTAAGGAATGCAAGATGGAGCTTAGTCAGCCATTAACGAGTGTGTTTAATGCGTCCATCCTTACCGGTGTTGTGCCAGAGTTGTGGAAGATGGCTAATGTGGTTCCTATATTCAAATCAGGGGATAAGTCCGTTCCTTCAAATTACCGTTCAATAAGCCTGACATCTATAGTGGGCAAGTTATTAGAATCAATTATAGCTGACATTATCAGAAGTCACCTTGAAGAGCATAACTTGATAAATGAATCTCAGCATGGATTCACGAGAGGTCGTTCCTGCCTGACAAACTTACTGACGTTCTTCAATAGGACATTTGAGGCAGTTGACAGTGATAAGGAATATGATATTGTTTATTTGGATTTTAGTAAAGCCTTCGATAGAGTACCTCACAAGAAACTCTTAAGAAAAGTGGCAGCTCATGGTATAGGAGGTAAAGTTCTAGCATGGATAGAGGGATGGCTTACCAATAGAAAGCAGAGAGTTACCATTAATGGAGTGAAATCTGAATGGGGATTAGTCATAGTGGCGTTCCACAAGGATCAGTTTTAGGCTCTCTCTTGCTCATAATTTACATTAATGACCTTGATGAAGGGATTACGAGTGACATGAGTAAATGGAAATAAATGGTATAAAATACCGACACAGTGGAAATATAAACACAAATGCAGTATAATGTGATCCTTTATTGACTACGTTTCGCCCACACAGTGGGCGAAACGTAGTCAATAAAGGATCACATTATACTGCATTTGTGTTAGGTAAGACACATATGCAACAGTTAGGTATCTTTATTTCGAAACGTTGTCGGGAGTGTCCATAACCCTAGTCGGGAGTGTCCATAACCCTTCGGGAGTGTCCATAACCCTTTTCGGGAGTGTCCATAACCCTTTTCGGGAGTGTCCATAACCCTAGCACTTATAAGTTAAATAATGTAAAACTTAGCCATACAGATTGCGAAAAGGACTTGGGGGTTATGGTAAGCAGCAACCTTAAACCAAGACAGCAATGCCTAAGCGTACGTAATAAGGCAAATAGATTACTGGGATTTATATCAAGAAGTGTAAGCAACAGAAGTGAACATTAAAATGGTATAAAATACCGACAGATTGTTAGGTAAGACACATATGCAACAGTTAGGTATCTTTATTTTGAAACGTTTCGCCTACACAGTAGGCTTCTTCAGTCAAGTACAGAAAACTAAAATGGTATAAAATACCGACAGGTTATTAGGTAAGACACATATGCAACAGTTAGGTATCTTTATTGTGAAACGTTTCGCCTACACAGTAGGCTTCTTCAGTCAAGTACAGAAAAGTTGATAGAAGCAGAAGATACTTGAAGACGATGTAATCAGTCCATCACCCTTAAAGTTTTGAGGTGGTCAGTCCCTCAGTCTGGAGAAGAGCATTGTTCCATAGTATGAAACAATATGGAGAAGTGACAGGATGGAGCTTTTTTATAGCGCCAAGAGGTGAGACGTAGGCCACTAGGAGAGGTAAGAACTCAACATCGGAGTTCTTACCTCTCCTAGTGGCCTACGTCTGTCACTTTAAGTCTATCTTCATACGGGAGGTTCCTTACACAGTAAATCATTTTAGTCATTCTTCTCTGTATGTTCTCTAATGAGTCTATGTCCATCCTGTAGTAAGGGGACCAAAACTGAGCAGCATAATCTAAATGAGGCCTCACCAGTGATGTATAGAGCTGTAAAATAACTTTTGGACTTCTGTTACTTATACTTCTTGAGATAAATCCAAGTAATCTGTTGGCCTTGTTGCGCACACTAAGGCACTGCTGTCTTGGCTTTAGATTTCTGCTTACCATGACTCCCAAGTCTTTTTCACATTCTGTATGAACAAGCTCTACTTCACCTAGATTATAGCTTCGAGGGTTGTTTTCATTACCAAGGGCAAGTACCTTACACTTATCCACATTAAATTTCATCTGCCATTTTTCAGACCAAGACATTAATTTGTTCAAATCGTCCTGGAGTTCATTGATATCCTCCTCAGAGTGAATTATCCGGCCTATCTTTGTATCATCAGCAAACTTACTCATGTCACTAGTAATCCCTTCATCAAGGTCATTAATGTAAATTATGAACAAGAGAGGGCCTAAAACTGATCCTTGTGGAACGCCACTAGTGACTAATCCCCATTCAGATTTCACTCCATTAATGGTAACTCTCTGCTTTCTATTGGTAAGCCATGCCTCAATCCATGCTAGAACTTTACCTCCTATACCATGAGCTGCCACTTTTCTAAAGAGTCTCTTGTGAGGTACTCTGTCGAAGGCTTTACTAAAATCCAAATAAACAATATCATATTCCTTATCACTGTCAACTGCCTCAAATGTTCTATTGAAGAACGTCAGTAAGTTCGTAAGGCAGGAACGTCCTCTCGTGAATCCATGCTGAGATTCATTTATCAAGTTATGCTCTTCAAGGTGACTTCTGATGTCAGCTATAATTGTTTCTAATAACTTGCCCACTATAGATGTCAGGCTTATTGGACGGTAATTTGAAGGAGTGGGCTTATCCCCTGATTTGAATATAGGAACCACATTAGCCATCTTCCACAACTCTCGCACAACACTGGTAAGGATGGACGCATTGAATACACTCGTTAATGGCTGACTAAGCTCCATCTTGCATTCCTTAAGTACCCTTGAAAACAACTCATCGGGTCCCGGAGACTTATTTTGTTTCAGTTTGTCTATCTGTTTAATAACCATGTCCCTCGTGACAGTAATATTAGTTAACTTAAATTCATCAGGAACTAAATAATTGTTAATTACTGGAAACTCATTTACATCTTCCTGTGTAAAAAATGACAAAAAATAGTCATTAAATAAGGAACACATTTCCAGTTCATTATCCGTCAGCTGTCCATTCCCAGATTTCAGAGGTCCTACTTTTTCCTTCACCTTCGTCCTATACACTTGAAAGAACCCCTTTGGATTAGTCTTTGATTCATTAGCAACTCTAATTTCATAGTCACGTTTAGCCTTTCTAATCGCCTTTTTTACTTCTCTTTTAAGCTGAACATATTGGTCAGTAAGGTTAACCTCTCCTCTTCTGATGCGCCTATAAATTCCCCTTTTCTCCCCTAATAGATGCTTTAGCCTCCTGTTAACCCATTTTGGATCGTTATTATTAGACCTAATTTCTCTCTGGGGAATGTATATACTCTGGGCACTGTGTATATTATTAAGAAAACAATCATAAAAGCAGATCCCTTCATATTCATAAGTATGATTATCGTCAATAAAATCATTAGCTAAATAACCCCAATCAAGATTAGACAGATGTTCCCTAAGTCCATTATAATCGGCAGAACGAAAATCAGGGATTTTTACTGTATTATCATTATTCTTGCATTCCCAATTAATGCTAAAGGTGATGGATTTGTGATCACTTGCGCCAAGCTCTTCAGTGATCTCCAGATTATTCACGAGTGTTTCATTATTTGACAAGACTAGGTCTAGCAAATTATTACCCCTGGTAGGCTCAGTTACACTCTGTTTCAGAAAACAGTCCTGAACTGTTTCCATGAAGTCACTGGACTCTAGATTACCTGTCAAAGAATTCAAAGTCAATTTGGCTAAAGTTAAAGTCCCCTACTATGACTATGTTACTGTGTCCAGAAGCCCTAACAATTTCGTCCCAAAGAAGTCTCCCTCTATCGTGATCCAAGCCTGGAGGTCGGTATATTACACCTAGAATTAGTTTTTCTTGACCCTCCACGAACTCTACCCAGACAGACTCTGTTACTGCTCCATCTATTTTTATACCTGTTTTTATGCAACAATTAATATTTTCTCGAACATACAATGCAACTCCTCCCCCCTTCCCATTACATCTATCCACATTGAACAACTTAAATCCCTGAATATTACACTCAGCAGTCATATCCCGACTCTTTAAATCATACCACGTTTCAGTTAATGCAATGATATCAAAGTTCCCAGCACATGCTACCAAACGTAGTTCATTAATTTTATTTCTTGCACTTCGACTGTTAGCATAAAATACCATCATATGTTTTTTCTTCTGCACATTTTTCCTATTCATCTTTGTTTTTACACAATTTCTGAAATTATCATTACCCAGAGTTACTCCATGACAGTTACTATTAAGATTCTTAATATCAGAGCATAAGTCAATATATCCATACTCATTATTAATCATTTCTAAACCCATACCTCTAACTAATCCTAGTTTAAAGTCCTAACAACCCCCTCAACTGAGTTAGCAAGAAAACCCACACCTGCCCTGGATAAGTGAACCCCATCCCTGGCATACATGTCATTTCGGCCGTAGAAGTTGTCCCAGTTGTCAATGAATGGTACTGCATTATCCTTACAGTGTTTATCCAGCCAACAATTAATACCAATTGCTCTGGACAACCATTCATTACCAACACCTCTTCTTGGCAAAATGCCACATATAACAGGGCGCCCCCCCTTCTTCCTAATCATGTCTATAGCTGTCCTGAACTTTCTAACTAAATCCTCACTTCTACGCTTGCCTACATCATTGCCTCCAGCACTGAGGCAAATAATAGGATTGATCCCATTACCGTTCATGATGTTGTCAAGCCGGCTAACAATGTCCTCCATCCCAGCCCCAGGAAAGCATACCCTTTGTCTCCTACTCCTGTCCTTCAAGCAGAATGCCCTATCCATGTATCTAACCTGGCTATCCCCAACAACAACAATATTCTTACCTTCCTTGTTGTCGTTCGTCGTGACGATCCCAGTAGTAGACTCACATTCGTCGGGTAGCACCGAGAATGCGTTGGAGGTTTCCACGGGAGTTTCCACAGCAGTCTCTTTCTTCTTCATCGTTTCTGGCTTTCCATTCGTCTTCTTGATCGTCAACTTCGTCGTCCCCTGCTGTCCAGCCACTGACCACGATCCCTTCTTGACCTGAGGACTCGAAACAGGAGGACTACTACGAATCCTCTTGTTTTCCTCGGTCAATCGCCGTATCTCCATCTTCGCTGCCCTCAATTCTTCCTTAAGTTGCTGGTAAAGTTGCTCGATGGAGGGCATCTTGGTTCAGTCCACGGGAGCAAACAAGACACTTCTTCACAGAGTTAAGTACAGGTCACCACTGAATTAAGTACAGGTACAGGGTAGCTTTAGGTAGAGGTCGTTTTGATAAGGATCTGCCTCGCATGGGCCAGTAGGCCTTCTGCAGTGTTCCTCCATTTTTATGATCTTATATTGTTAGTGTCTTCCTGTGTAAAAACAGAGAGAAAATAATTATTTAAAATCGAGCACATTTCATTCTCTTTGTCAGTAAGATGCCCATAGTTATTTTTAAGGGGACCTATCTTATCTCTAACTTTCGTTTTATAGACCTGGAAAAAACTTTTTGGGTTAGTTTTCGAGTCCCTAGCAACTTTAATTTCATAGTCAGTTTTAGCTTTTCTTATCCCTTTTTAACGTCCCTCTTAATGTCAATATACTGATTCAAAAGATGACCCTCACCTCTTTTGATACGCCTATAAATTCCTTTCTTATGCCCTAGTAGATATTTCAGCCTATTATTCACCCATTTTGGGTCATTTCTATTTGATCTAATTTCTTTATACAGGATAAACATTCTTTGAGCAGCTTGTATGATGTTCAGAAAACTGTCATATTGATAGCTCTCTTCGTTACCCCAGTCAACAGATGATAAGTGTTCTCTAAGCCCATCGTAATCTGCTAAGCGAAAATCTGGAACTGTTACTGAGTTGTCCCTACTATCATACTTCCATTCTATGCTAAAGGTAATTGATTTTTGTTCGCTTGTGCCGAGTTCCTCATTAATTTCTAAATTATTAACAAGGGTTTCCTTGTTCGCCAGAACCAAATCAAGAAGTTTATTTCCCCTTGTAGGCTCTGTCACAAACTGCTTCAAAAAACATTCCTGAACTACTTCTAAGAAGTCATTTGATTCTAAATTCCCAGTCAAGATATTCCAATCAATGTGACTAAAGTTAAAGTCCCCTAGAATTACTACATTATCGTGCCTTGTGGCCTTAACAATTTCCTCCCACAGTAATTTCCCTTGGTCCCTATCTAAGTTTGGGGGACGGTACATCACTCCTAGAATCAATTTTTTATGCCCCTCTGAAAATTCTATCCAGACTCTGTATGTGTTACCTCAGACTTAATACCCGTTTTTATGCAACAGTTCAAGTGATCTCGGACATACAGTGCCACCCCACCTCCCTTACCGATATTTCTATCTACTTGGAACAATTTAAAACCCTGAATGTGACATTCCGAAGGCATGTCCCGACTTTTGGAATTAAACCATGTCTCAGTGATTGCAAATACATCAATGTTACCTGCACTAGCAACTAATCTCAACTCATCCATCTTATTCCTAGCACTACGGCTATTAGCATAATATAATTTTAAAGACCCTCCTTTCTCTTTACCCTTTCTGCTCATATCTGTTTTTTCACTAAACCTATTACTGTCCTTGTCGCCTAGTGCCATTGACTTTCCAATATCCACCTCATTCTGCCTATTACTAGTTCCCCTAGAACTCATAGTATTACTACACTGGGACTTCACTGTATTCTCACCAAAACCCATACCACTATATATTCCTAGTTTAAAGCCCTAACAGCACCCTCCACTGCCATTGCCAGTGCCCCCACCCCATACCTAGATAAGTGAACCCCATCCCTGGCATACATGTCATTTCTGCCATAGAAGAGGTCCCAGTTGTCAATGAATGTTACCGCATTTTCCTTACAGTATTTGTCCAGCCAGCAATTGACACCAATTGCCCTGGACAACCACTCGTTTCCAACTCCCCTCCTTGGCAAAATACCACATATGACAGGGTTCCCACCCTTCTTTCCCATTATCTCTATTGCTGACCTATACCTGCTAATCAGGCCCTGACTCCTACATCTGTCAACATCGTTGCCTCCTGCACTGAGACACATAATAGGATTGCTCCCATTACCTTTCATGATGTCGTCCAGACGGCTAACAATATCCCCCATCCCAGCCCCAGGAAAACATACCCTGTGCCTCCTCTTCCTGTCCCTAAGACAAAAGGCTTATTTATCTAATACAATTCAACTAATATGACATAATAAACAATATTAATAACATAGAAACATGGAATATACTCTAGAATGAATAAAATAAGTCATTACGTATGTCACGAGAGGTGTTGTGTTGTGTTGTTGTTGAGTGTATAAGGGCCACTGAGAGTAAGCTGTCCATAATGGTGGTGAAGCAGCAGCTGAGGCGGCGGTGTTTTCTGTAGCCCTATATAACTCCAACAACATTGGAGGAGTTGGTAGAATCGCTGAATCAGAAGAAGGCACCCTCTACCACCATCACTACCACCGTCTACCACTATTACAACTGCTACCACCATCACTACCACCTTCTACTACTATTACAATTGCTACCACCATCACTGCCACCTACCACTATTGCAACTGTTACCACCATCACTACTACCTTCTACCACCATCAATCACTGTCACAACTGCTTCCACTCTATCACCACCACCTTTGAATTTTTCTAAAAACTTTTTCATAAATTATATGTGTTTCTGACATTCTTTACCAAAGGGCTGGCACTAGAAGCTTTCTTTGGAGCCATGGTGACTTATTTACCAGTTGCAAGCACTAAAACGAATTGAATATTATGAAATATTTCGTATGAACAAGTGAGGGGACCGTCGCTCACTAGTAAACAATGGCACACTGGCTGGGAAGAGAGGCCGAGACGGCTCAGAGCGTGAGTACACGTCCCGGACGAAGGACGATTAGCTAGTAAACCGACCATTTTCGAGCCAATGTTTGGACGAGAGTAATGCGACGATTTCCGAAAAGGACGACTGTCGAGCCGGACGATTATTGAGGGACCACTGTATTTAGTTGAACTAGGCTAAATTAAATTGGGCTTGTTATAATAATGATAGGTACAAAATTATTAATATATATATATATATATATATATATATATATATATATATATATATATATATATATATATATATATATATATCTTTAAACCTATAAGAATTTTTAGAAAGTACTTAATTTTAAATGAGTTCTTTCTCTTTCTCTCTCTCTCTCTCTCTCTCTCTCTCTCTCTATATATATATATATATATATATATATATATATATATATATATATATATATATATATATATATATATGTCGTGCAGAATATGTAAAACTGGTCAATTAGCAAGAACTCATTTAAAATTAAGCCCTTTCTAAAATATTTTCTTGTACGTTTAAATATATATTTTTTTCATTAATGTTAATGTAAAAAATTTTAATTTTGCACCAAAAGAATCTTAGAAAACTTACCTAACCTTATTATAACGAAAGCAATTTATTTTAGCCTAACTCAACTATATATTTTAGATTTGATAAATTAGACACATGTGCAACTCTTGGGTATCTTTATTGAGGAAACGTTTCGCCACACAGTGGCTTCATCAGTCCATACAAAGGAGAATCTTGAAGAACAGGAGGAGAATGAGGTAATCAGTCCCTCAACCTTGAGTCGATGTGTTCAGTCCATCAATCTCGAATAGAATACGGCATACGTGCGGAGAAGGAGCTTATAAACCGTTGGCAGGAGAGGTGCAGCAGTCATCGGTAGTGTCACATTTGTTCAATGTGGAAGTAGGTCGTGCCCAAGAATTAGGCAAGCGAAGAATTCCCAAGTATTAAGATCCCAAGAAGTTGCAGTGTCTGACAGGTTTGTAGATGAATGGTTCAGAGAACCGACATGTTGATAAATTAGACACATGTGCAACTCTTGGGTATCTTTATTGAGGAAACGTTTCGCCACACAGTGGCTTCATCAGTCCATACTAAGGAGAATCTTGAAGAACAGGAGGAGAATGAGGTAATCAGTCCCTCAACCTTGAGTCGATGTGTTCAGTCCATCAATCTCGAATAGAATACGGCATACGTGCGGAGAAGGAGCTTATAAACCGTTGGCAGGAGAGGTGCAGCAGTCATAGGTAGGTAATGTCACATATGTTCAACGTGGAAGTAGGTCGTGCCCAAGAATTAGGCAAGCTAAGAATTCCCAAGTATTAAGATCCCAAGAAGTTGCAGTGTCTGACAAGTTTGTAGATGAATGGTTCAGAGAACCGACATGAGATTAAGACACATGTGCAACATCTGGGTATCTTTATTGTAGACGTTTCGCCATCCAGTGGCTTTATCAATACAAATTCTAGGACATAACTTGAAGACAGTAGAACTATGTACAGAAGATGAGGAAATCAGTCCCTCAACCTAGGAGCAGGTACGAAGAGCACCATAGTCGTGGAGATTCTGAAGCAGAAGAAAGGATCCTGGCGCTTATATAGTAACGTCAGGTGTAGCAGACGAGGGCATATTCACTGGTAGGCGGGATTCCCCAGTGGAAGTAGGTCCTTCCCAAAGAGATGGGTTAGTTGTAGTAGTAGTTGTCGTAGTCGTGAAGGTTATGTACATGTCCTCAGAATTAAGATTCCATGATGTTGCAGTGTCTGACAAGTTGTGTACGAATGGTATATAATACCGACAAGATGAGATTAAGACACATGTGCAACATCTGGGTATCTTTATGTGTCTTAATCTCATCTTGTCGGTATTATATACCATTCGTACACAACTTGTCAGACACTGCAACATCATGGAATCTTAATTCTGAGGACATGTACATAACCTTCACGACTACGACAACTACTACTACAACTAACCCATCTCTTTGGGAAGGACCTACTTCCACTGGGGAATCCCGCCTACCAGTGAATATGCCCTCGTCTGCTACACCTGACGTTACTATATAAGCGCCAGGATCCTTTCTTCTGCTTCAGAATCTCCACGACTATGGTGCTCTTCGTACCTGCTCCTAGGTTGAGGGACTGATTACCTCATCTTCTGTACATAGTTCTACTGTCTTCAAGTTATGTCCTAGAATTTGTATTGATAAAGCCACTGGATGGCGAAACGTCTACAATAAAGATACCCAGATGTTGCACATGTGTCTTAATCTCATCTTGTCGGTATTATATACCATTCGTACACAGAGAACCGACATGTTGATAAATTAGACACATGTGCAACTCTTGGGTATCTTTGAGGAAACGTTTCGCCACACAGTGGCTTCATCAGGCCATACAAAGGAGAATCTTGAAGAACAGGAGGAGAATGAGGTAATCAGTCCCTCAACCTTTAGTCGATGTGTTCAGTCCATCAATCTCGAATAGAATACGGCATACGTGCGAAGGAGCTTATAAACTTCTTGGGATCTTAATACTTGGGAATTCTTCGCTTGCCTAATTCTTGGGCACGACCTACTTCCACATTGAACAAATGTGACACTACCTATGACTGCTGCACCTCTCCTGCCAACGGTTTATAAGCTGCTTCTCCGCTGATATGCCGTATTCTACTCAAGATTGATGGACTGACCACATCGACTCAAGGTTGAGGGACTGATTACCTCATTCTCCTCCTGTTCTTCAAGTTTCTCCTACGTATGGACTGATGAAGCCACTGTGTGGCGAAACGTTTCCTCAATAAAGATACCCAAGAGTTGCACAAGTGTCTAATTTATCAACATGTTTACAGTAATTTAATACTAAACAGAGTGAAATATATTTTTATCGTTAGGTTCAGAATGATTTTGGCGAAATTATTGCATACACAAATTTTCACTTGTCCTATATGGCAAGATGAACGTTGCTATTTAAGCCAAGATAGCAAGTTCTGCCTATTCGGCACGGCATATATATATATATATATATATATATATATATATATATATATATATATATATATATATATATATATATATATATAAGACTGTTAAACAGTGTTAGAAGCCTAGGAGTTTGTGTCGGCTAAATACAAACCACCGTTAAAGGCATAAGGTAAAGGATAAGGCATAAGGGTGGCACCTTTATGCAGAAGAGGCACAGATTATAAAAACATTAATAAAAACTAAGTGGTTGATTGTGTATCTTGCAATCATCGTAGGAAATAAGGACATGTAGTGGTAGAGCATTTTAAAGCAGAATAAAAAAATGACATTTCGTAAGAAAGGATAAGTTAACCGGATAAGTTAACACAGTGTTTGTCACTGTTATAGCATGAGTTAGATGGCTTATTTGAAATAGATGTTTCTGTTGTAGTTAAAAACCTTTAGACATACAAGGAGCTACTGTACATTGTTAAAGAAAGAGGCCACCACAGTTACACAGGATTTTTATCTCCATCAAGATGCTTTGTTGCTGACTTAAGCAGGAACCGTTAGTTAGGTAAGACACATATGCAACAGTTAGGTATCTTTATTTCGAAACATTTCGCCTACACAGTAGGCTTCTTCAGTCGAGTACAGAAAAGTTGATAGAAGCAGAAGATACTTGAAGACGATGTAATCAGTCCATCACCCTTAAAGTTTTGAGGTGGTCAGTCCCTCAGTCTGGAGAAGAGCATTGTTCCGTTGTCTGAAACAATATGAAGTTGAAGTGACAGGATGGAGCCTTTATATAGTGCCAGGAGGTGAGACGTAGGTTGCTTTGGGAGGGCAGGTCCCTCTCAAACCCAGCCGTTCTCACTAGTAGAGGTCGAAGTTGATGGTCTGTACCAAGATACCCTTGTGTTGCAGTGTCTGACAGAATGAACATTAAAATGGTATAAAATACCGACAGATTGTTAGGTAAGACTGAAGAAGATTGAGACACTTATGCAGCATATGGGAATCTTTATTCAGGAAACGTTTCGCCACACAGTGGCTTCATCAGTCCAATACAAAGAGGAAGGCGTAAGGAGAGGAGGAGTATGAGGTAATCAGTCCCTCAACCTGGAGTCGATGTTTTCAGTCCATCAATCTTGTAGAATGTACAGCATAGGGCCGTAGACGTGGCTTATATACTGTAGTGAGGTGACTTGAAGCAGACAGAGGCGGGATCATAGTGGTACCATCCACTAGTAGAAGTAGGTCTTTGTCCAAAGGTTGATACCACTATGATCCCGCCTCTGTCTGCTTCAAGTCACCTCACTACAGTATATAAGCCACGTCTACGGCCCTATGCTGTACATTCTACAAGATTGATGGACTGAAAACATCGACTCCAGGCTGAGGGACTGATTACCTCATACTCCTCCTCTCCTTACGCCTTCCTCTTTGTATTGGACTGATGAAGCCACTGTGTGGCGAAACGTTTCCTGAATAAAGATTCCCATATGCTGCATAAGTGTCTCAATCTTCAACTTGTCGGTTTTTCAAACCATTCATCACAACTGTCAGACACTGCAGCATCATGAGATCTTCTTACAAAGAATTCTTCAACGCTTGTTCAACCTTTGGACAAAGACCTACTTCGACTAGTGGATGATACCACTATGATCCCGCCTCTGTCTGCTTCAAGTCACCTCACTACAGTATATAAGCCACGTCTACGGCCCTATGCTGTACATTCTACAAGATTGATGGATTGAAAACATCGACTCCAGGCTGAGGGACTGATTACCTCATACTCCTCCTCTCCTTACGCCTTCCTCTTTGTATTGGACTGATGAAGCCACTGTGTGGCGAAACGTTTCCTGAATAAAGATTCCCATATGCTGCATAAGTGTCTCAATCTTCAACTTGTCGGTTTTTCAAACCATTCATCACAAGACTGAAGAAGCCTACTGTGTAGGCGAAACGTTTCGAAATAAAGATACCTAACTGTTGCATATGTGTCTTACCTAACAATCTGTCGGTATTTTATACCATTTTAATGTTCATTCTGTCAGACACTGCAACACAAGGGTATCTTGGTACAGACCATCAACTTCGACCTCTACTAGTGAGAACGGCTGGGTTTGAGAGGGACCTGCCCTCCCAAAGCAACCTACGTCTCACCTCCTGGCACTATATAAAGGCTCCATCCTGTCACTTCAACTTCATATTGTTTCAGACAACGGAACAATGCTCTTCTCCAGACTGAGGGACTGACCACCTCAAAACTTTAAGGGTGATGGACTGATTACATCGTCTTCAAGTATCTTCTGCTTCTATCAACTTTTCTGTACTCGACTGAAGAAGCCTACTGTGTAGGCGAAACGTTTCGAAATAAAGATACCTAACTGTTGCATATGTGTCTTACCTAACAATCTGTCGGTATTTTATACCATTTTAATGTTCAGGAACCGTTATTTCCGTTTATTTTCACAGAGTCTTAAACGGCTCATGATGCTGGTGGTTTGGGGTGAGTTCTCCATGATGGACGCTCTGTGGCTCGGTGGTCATGATGTGTGTGGGGATCACATTAAAGGCTTCCATGCGTGCCTCATCAAGGGAGATTCTTGAGAATTTGATAAACTTTCCTTGGAGAATGGGATGGTGTAAACGTACTGACTGATGATGAAAGGTGACCGGGATCACATCATCTGAGGACACACAAATAACCTTGACCTCCTCTTCTTTGGTTGCAGGATAATTGGATACTTTCTCTTAATTGCCTTCGGGAATGACCTTTGTCGGTGAGCAACACAACAATGCAACCCTCACTTCAGCTTGGGGAACATAATTATTGAAGATTGAGACACTTATGCAGCATATGGGAATCTTTATTCAGGAAACGTTTCGCCACACAGTGGCTTCATCAGTCCAATACAAAGAGGAAGGTGTAAGGAGAGGAGGAGAATGAGGTAATCAGTCCCTCAACCTGGAGTCGATGTGTTCAGTCCATCAATCTTGTAGAATGTACAGCATAGGGCCGTAGACGTGGCTTATATACTGTAGTGAGGTGAGGTGAAGCAGGCGGAGGCGGGGTCATAGTGGTACCATCCACTAGTCGAAGTAGGTCTTTGTTCAAAGGTTGAACAAGTGTTGAAGAATTCTTTGTAACAAGATCCCATGATGCTGCAGTGTCTGACAGTTGTGATGAATGGTTTGAAAAACCGACAAGTTGAAGATTGAGACACTTATGCAGCATATGGGAATCTTTATTCAGGAAACGTTTCGCCACACAGTGGCTTCATCAGTCCAATACAAAGAGGAAGGTGTAAGGAGAGGAGGAGAATGAGGTAATCAGTCCTTCAACCTGGAGTCGATGTGTTCAGTCCATCAATCTTGTAGAATGTACAGCATAGGGCCGTAGACGTGGCTTATATACTGTAGTGAGGTGAGGTGAAGCAGGCGGAGGCGGGGTCATAGTGGTACCATCCACTAGTCGAAGTAGGTCTTTGTTCAAAGGTTGAACAAGTGTTGAAGAATTCTTTGTAACAAGATCCCATGATGCTGCAGTGTCTGACAGTTGTGATGAATGGTTTGAAAAACCGACAAGTTGAAGATTGAGACACTTATGCAGCATATGGGATCTTGTTACAAAGAATTCTCCAACACTTGTTCAACCTTTGAACAAAGACCTACTTCGACTAGTGGATGGTACCACTATGACCCCGCCTCCGCCTGCTTCACCTCACCTCACTACAGTATATAAGCCACGTCTACGGCCCTATGCTGTACATTCTACAAGATTGATGGACTGAACACATCGACTCCAGGTTGAGGGACTGATTACCTCATTCTCCTCCTCTCCTTACACCTTCCTCTTTGTATTGGACTGATGAAGCCACTGTGTGGCGAAACGTTTCCTGAATAAAGATTCCCATATGCTGCATAAGTGTCTCAATCTTCAACTTGTCGGTTTTTCAAACCATTCATCACAACTGTCAGACACTGCAGCATCATGGGATCTTGTTACAAAGAATTCTTCAACACTTGTTCAACCTTTGAACAAAGACCTACTTCGACTAGTGGATGGTACCACTATGACCCCGCCTCCGCCTGCTTCACCTCACCTCACTACAGTATATAAGCCACGTCTACGGCCCTATGCTGTACATTCTACAAGATTGATGGACTGAACACATCGACTCCAGGTTGAGGGACTGATTACCTCATTCTCCTCCTCTCCTTACACCTTCCTCTTTGTATTGGACTGATGAAGCCACTGTGTGGCGAAACGTTTCCTGAATAAAGATTCCCATATGCTGCATAAGTGTCTCAATCTTCAACTTGTCGGTTTTTCAAACCATTCATCACAACTGTCAGACACTGCAGCATCATGGGATCTTGTTACAAAGAATTCTTCAACACTTGTTCAACCTTTGAACAAAGACCTACTTCGACTAGTGGATGGTACCACTATGACCCCGCCTCCGCCTGCTTCACCTCACCTCACTACAGTATATAAGCCACGTCTACGGCCCTATGCTGTACATTCTACAAGATTGATGGACTGAACACATCGACTCCAGGTTGAGGGACTGATTACCTCATTCTCCTCCTCTCCTTACACCTTCCTCTTTGTATTGGACTGATGAAGCCACTGTGTGGCGAAACGTTTCCTGAATAAAGATTCCCATATGCTGCATAAGTGTCTCAATCTTCAACTTGTCGGTTTTTCAAAGCATTCATCACAACATAATTATTACCGGCACTAGGGACCAAAAACAGTGAGTACGGGAGACAGTTGTAAGTGCCAGCGTGTTTTCTCTCTCCCAGGAGCTTTGTGTTACATGATTCCTTAATGGGAAGACACCTAGATTGTAATAAAGTTGGTAGAATTACCGACAATATGTAAAGTAAAAGGACACAAGTGCAACTAATGTGACATTTATTGTGGCAACGTTTCGCTCTCCAGGAGCATTATCAAGCCATTACAAACAATACATGGACACAGAGGGTATATAATGGCTCAGAGTGAGGTGAATACTAGTGAGGTACCATTTCGATGTTCACTAGTGGTAGTAGTAGTAGTAGTGGTAGTGACAAAAGTAATACAAGTACTTTCACAAGCTAACACCAGAGTCGCCATCGCTTCTACCACTTCAATAAAGGATCTAACCAGGACAAAACCCAAGCACCACGAACCAGTCAATGCAGGAGTTTACACTATACCCTGTGGAGGCTGTGACAAGATCTACGTAGGTGAAACAGCAAGAAACCTCGACACCCGCCTCAATGAACACATATACGCATGTAGGAACGACAACTTAAACAACGCCTGTGTACAACACCGAAATTCCACCAATCATCTTATGAAATTCAGAGACGCCCAATTAGTGATAAAAGAAACTAATTTCCGCACACGCAAGTGCCTTGAATCAGCACTGATCGCTGTTTCGAATACAATTAAACAAAACAACGGCAGTTTCACCATCTCCGAAGTCTTAGCAAGAATCCTCCTGAAAACAGTAAACCCTGCCATCACATAGTCTCTCCTGTTATACTACACAAAGCACATTACAGAGAGTGAACACTGAAACAAGCTGCCTCATTCCAGTTTATATTTGTCCAACCTATTTTTATGTTACCCAAGTAATAGCTCTTATATCCTTTTACTCATGTACGAATTAATTGCTCTACCATATTGTATTACTTTTGTCACTACCACTACTACTACTACTACCACTAGTGAACATCGAAATGGTACCTCACTAGTATTCACCTCACTCTGAGCCATTATATACCCTCTGTGTCCATGTATTGTTTGTAATGGCTTGATAATGCTCCTGGAGAGCGAAACGTTGCCACAATAAATGTCACATTAGTTGCACTTGTGTCCTTTTACTTTACAAGACACCTAGAAGTGACCAAAACACTGTTGAACATTAGGAAGCAGTTTACTTTTGGCGAGGGAAGATAAATAGAAAAATCATATACATCAATATCATAAATGTTAAATCATTGGTTATGTAAAGTAAAAGGACACAAGTGCAACTAATGTGACATTTATTGTGGCAACGCTCCTGGAGAGCGAAACGTTGCCACAATAAATGTCACATTAGTTGCACTTGTGTCCTTTTACTTTACATATTGTCGGTAATTCTACCAACTTTATTACAAATCATTGGTTAGCCAGGACAAAGAGCAAAACTAGCTCCATAATATTCCATTCCAGCCTATAAGGAGTTAATTCAGTGATTAGGTAATAAACTACAGTATATGAGGTCAATACTAAAATCTATATGGGGCAATCAGTTCCATTATTTCCCTTCATACATAAAACCCTCTTAATATTCAGAAAAATACTTAAGCAGACTGTGTACGAATGGTACATAATACCGACAAGATGAGATTAAGACACATGTGCCACATCTGGGTATCTTTATTGTAGACGTTTCGCCATCCAGTGGATTTATCAATACAAATTCTAGGACATAACTTGAAGACAGTAGAACTATGTACAGAAGATGAGGTAATCAGTCCCTCAACCTAGGAGTAGGTGCAAAGAGCACCATAGTCGTGGAGATTCTGAAGCAGAAGAAAGGAGCCTGGCGCTTATATAGTAACGTCAGGTGTAGCAGACGAGGGCATATTCACTGGTAGGCGGGATTCCCCAGTGGAAGTAGGTCCTTCCCAAAGAGATGGGTTAGTTGTAGTAGTAGTTGTCGTAGTCGTGAAGGTTATGTACATGTCCTCAGAATTAAGATTCCATGATGTTGCAGTGTCTGACAAGTTGTGTACGAATGGTATATAATACCGACAAGATGAGATTAAGACACATGTGCAACATCTGGGTATCTTTGTCCTAGAATTTGTATTGATAAAGCCACTGGATGGCGAAACGTCTACAATAAAGATACCCAGATGTTGCACATGTGTCTTAAGCAGACTGTCAACACCATGTAGGTTTACTCTTAAGTTCCAAATAAAGTTTATCTTGCAAGTCGGTAAACCTCCAGTCTGTTTAGGCAGATGAAGGCTCGGATTTTTGGTGGGAAGGTCCTGTCCTGCTTTGTAAAACAACATTCCCAGTGGTATCTCACCCGGACTCAGAGGTACTGTTGAGCGCTTCCACAAGACGCTACAGTCCATGATGCGTATTTATGCTCTTACCCTCCCTTGTTTACCCTGAAATAAGCCCATCTGAGTTTGTGTATGAGTACTCTGTTAGAAGACTGTTAATAGTTAATAAACAAGGTTGGCTAAATGGGAAAGCAGAACTAGAGAACAAAACAGTGGAAGACCTTTAGGTAAGGTTGTACACTGCTCATAATATGGCAGGAAAAAATCTGAAGAAAGCACAGGAAAAAATTAAGCAAAAACATTAATTAATGAACAGTTTCACTCTTTTCAGAAAGATGATGCGATTATTGAGTCCATGACAAGGCACAGTCTTAAAACTAGGGTTTAAAGAAGTCAGGAAGAAACGGCCGTTATAAATCACCTCAAAAAATAACATTCTAAATCTTCTGCATCTTTAGAAGAGGATGAGATTCTTCACTATGTTTGTACTGACCAAGAAGTTAAACCACAGCCTGCAGAAACTGAAGTAGTTATTGAAATAAGAGTAAAGTACTCTAAAATTCTCCAGAATTCTGGATTTTTGATGGCGGACGATCAAGCTTGGGACATGGTCATCTGAATTAAGTATAAGAACATAAGAACATAAGAATGTAGGAACACTGCAGAAGGCCTACTGGCCCATACGAGGCAGGTCCTTATCAAAACGACATCTACCTAAAGCTACTCAAGAAATAACTCCCGTACCCCATGACACCAATCAAACCCAGCCCCTCCCACTCATATATTTGTCCAGTCTCTTCTTAAAGCTACACAAGGTCCTAGCCTCTATCACCCCACTGGGAAGACTGTTCCACGCATCTACAACTCTGTTAGAAAACCAGTACTTACCTATGTCCTTTCTAAATCTAAATTTATCCAACTTAAATCCATTATTCCTGGTTCTTACCTGGTTCGACACCCTCAGTACTTTATTAATGTCTCCCTTGTTTATGCCCGTCATCCACTTATACACTTCTATGATATCTCCCCTCATTCTACGCCTCTCCAGAGAGTGGAGATTTAAGGCTTTAAGTCTATCTTCATACGGGAGGTTCCTTACACAGTAAATCATTTTAGTCATTCTTCTCTGTATGTTCTCTAATGAGTCCATCCTGTAGTAAGGGGACCAAAACTGAGCAGCATAATCTAAATGAGGCCTCACTAGTGATGTATAGAGCTGTAAAATAACTTTTGGACTTCTGTTACTTATACTTCTTGAGATAAATCCAAGTAATCTGTTGGCCTTGTTGCGCACACTAAGGCACTGCTGTGAACATTAAAATGGTATAAAATACCGACAGGTTGTTAGGTAAGACACATATGCAACAGTTAGGTATCTTTATTGTGAAACGTTTCGCCTACACAGTAGGCTTCTTCAGTCGAGTACAGAAAGGTTGATAGAAGCAGAAGATACTTGAAGACGATGTAATCAGTCCATCACCCTTAAAGTTTTGAGGTGGTCAGTCCCTCAGTCTGGAGAAGAGCATTGTTCCATAGTATGAAACAATTTGAGAGGGACCTGCCTTCTCAACATCTGAGTTCTTACCTCTCCTAGTGGCCTACGTCTCACCTCTTGGGGCTATAAAAAGCTCCATCCTGTCACTTCTTCTCCATATTGTTTCATACTATGGAACAATGCTCTTCTCCAGACTGAGGGACTGACCACCTCAAAACTTTAAGGGTGATGGACTGATTACATCGTCTTCAAGTATCTTCTGCTTCTATCAACCTTTCTGTACTCGACTGAAGAAGCCTACTGTGTAGGCGAAACGTTTCACAATAAAGATACCTAACTGTTGCATATGTGTCTTACCTAACAAGGCACTGCTGTCTTGGCTTTAGATTTCTGCTTACCATGACTCCCAAGTCTTTTTCACATTCTGTATGACCAAGCTCTACTTCACCTAGATTATAGCTTCAAGGGTTATTTTCATTACCAAGGGTAAGTACCTTACACTTATCCACATTAAACTTCATCTGCCATTTTTCAGACCAAGACATTAATTTGTTCAAATCGTCCTGGAGATCATTGATATCCTCCTCAGAGTGAATTATACGGCCTATCTTTGTATCATCAGCAAACTTACTCATGTCACTAGTAATCCCTTCATCAAGGTCATTAATGTAAATTATGAACAGGAGAGGGCCTAAAACTGATCCTTGTGGAACGCCACTAGTGACTAATCCCCATTCAGATTTCACTCCATTAATGGTTACTCTCTGCTTTCTATTGGTAAGCCATGCCTCAATCCATGCTAGAACTTTACCTCCTATACCATGAGCTGCCACTTTTCTTAAGAGTCTCTTGTGAGGTACTCTGTCGAAGGCTTTACTAAAATCCAAATAAACAATATCACATTCCTTATCACTGTCAACTGCCTCAAATGTTCTATTGAAGAACGTCAGTAAGTTTGTCAGGCAGGAACGACCTCTCGTGAATCCATGCTGAGATTCATTTATCAAGTTATGCTCTTCAAGGTGACTTCTGATAATGTCAGCTATAACTGATTCTAATAACTTGGCCACTATAGATGTCAGGCTTATTGGACGGTAATTTGAAGGAGTGGACTTATCCCCTGATTTGAATATAGGAACCACATTAGCCATCTTCCACAACTCTGGCACAACACTGGTAAGGATGGACGCATTGAATACACACGTTAATGGCTGACTAAGCTCCATCTTGCATTCCTTAAGTACCCTTGAAAACAGCTCATTGGGTCCCGGGGACTTATTTTGTTTCAGTTTGTCTATCTGTTTAATAACCATGTCCCTCGTGACAGTAACATTAGTTAACTTAAATTCATCAGGAACTAAATAATTGTTTATTACTGGAATCTCATTTACATCTTCCTGTGTAAAAACTGACAAAAAATAGTCATTAAATAAGGAACACATTTCCAGTTCATTATCCGTCAGCTGTCCATTCCCAGTTTTCAGAGGTCCTACTTTTTCCTTCACCTTCGTCCTATACACTTGAAAGAACCCCTTTGGATTAGTCTTTGATTCGTTAGCAACTCTAATTTCATAGTCACGTTTAGCCTTTCTAATCGCCTTTTTTACTTCTCTTTTAAGCTGAACATATTGGTCAGTAAGGTTAACCTCTCCTCTTCTGATGCGCCTATAAATTCCCCTTTTCTCCCCTAATAGATGCTTTAGCCTACTGTTAACCCATTTGGGATCGTTATTATTAGACCTAATTTCTCTCTGGGGAATGTATATACTCTGGGCACTGTGTACATTATTAAGAAAACAATCATAAAAGCAGATCCCTTCATATTCATAAGTATGATTATCGTCAATAAAATCATTAGCTAGATAACCCCAATCAAGATTAGACAGATGTTCCCTAAGTCCATTATAATCGGCAGAACGAAAATCAGGGATTTTTACTGTATTATCATTATTCTTGCATTCCCAATTAATGCTAAAAGTGATGGATTTGTGATCACTTGCGCCAAGCTCTTCAGTGATCTCCAGATTATTCACGAGTGTTTCCTTATTTGACAAGACTAGGTCTAGCAAATTATTACCCCTGGTAGGCTCAGTTACGCTCTGTTTCAGAAAACAGTCCTGAACTGTTTCCATAAAGTCACTGGACTCTATATTACCTGTCAAAGAATTCCAGTCAATTTGACTAAAGTTAAAGTCCCCTACTATGACTATGTTACTGTGTCCAGAAGCCCTAACAATTTCGTCCCAAAGAAGTCTCCCTCTATCGTGATCCAAGCCTGGAGGTCGGTATATTACACCTAGAATTAGTTTTTCTTGACCCTCCACGAACTCTACCCAAACAGACTCTGTTACTGCTCCATCTATTTTTATACCTGTTTTTATGCAACAATTAATATTTTCTCGAAGTACAATGCAACTCCTCCCCCCTTCCTTATTGTTTTCTGATGCCCCAAGACAACTCTGTGTTAACAAAGTAGATAGAATTAAGACAGTGGTAAAATTAATCTCCATACAGAGCTCACTTGGTGAAGTTAAACCAACTAAAGGCTGAGATCAGTTGTTTACCTGATCACAGCCTAATGAGAACATAAGAATGGAGGAACACTGCAGAAGGCCTACTGGCCCATACAAGGCAGTTCCTTATCAAAACCACTACTACCCAAAGCTACAAAATAAACTCCCTTACCCACGACACCAATCAAACCCATCCCCTCCCACTGAGGATATATACGTTGAGAATGTACAGACTGAGAGGGATATATATTTTGAGCGTGATCTAGGTGAAAGTATCGCAAAATAATTCCAGGGTCACTTAATTTAAACAAACATATTATGAGGTGGTGGTGAAGGAGCTCTCCAGAGATAAGTAACTTTTTCTTAATCTATATAGTTTACCAATCTTCAATTGGTATTTGTGTTTAATAGTTCATATTTGTAAGTCAAGTGTCCATACATGGCTGAATTCAAAAAGCGCTGGTGGGTGTGGCTGGTGGAAGTCATCTTCCTTATGGTTGTGGCTACCGACTTAGTCTGTCTCATATATGGAAAGTACGAACTGGATCGACCTATAGATGATAACCAAACAGATCCTACCGTCGTTAAATTTTCTCATAAGTTTTACAAGTATCTTGAGGATACTGATAAATTTATAACTGTTGACAAAGTAATTTTTGGTAACGAACTAACAACTAATGACACACATGAAGTAAAATCATCTTTAAAAACATGTACCATCACACTCGCTTCTGTGGTAGCAATCTGGATTTTTAGCTTTGTTGCCCCAACGTTCGGTTTTACCTTCATGCAAATCTGGGTGTTGTATTCTGGCTTCTGGGCAGACGATGATGTAGAAAAAGCTGTTGTGGTACTTCAGTACATTCAAGTTCGCCTCCCAATGCATGCATTTAAATCCCTGGAGCCGGAAGATATGGTATGGTCTGAGGGATCACTTTTTTGGTGGTGGGAAGTAAAGGTAATTTTTATGTATGCTGCTGCTACCTTCTCCATATACAACTACTTGAGCAGAAGTCTTCACTCCAGCACTCCACAAGACGTAGAATGTGGCTTCGCAGATGTCAGGACCTCACCAGAAGATGTGGAGTCTGGCCCAGCACTGGGTGATGTCAGGACGTCTCCCGTCAACATCAGGGCTCAAAGGTACCTGGTGTTCTTTTATCGACTATTCGTTGCCCCTCTATCAAGGCGCAGATCTACAAGTTGGACTACCGATCAGTTGGCACTACAGTCCTCTACGTTACAAAACCAGCTGGCACTACAACCCTTCCGTGGTCTTCTGTGGCAGAATCTTTAATCCTTTGCCTCCCGTATGAGGGCTTAAACACCACCATCCGGACAAGCTCTCCGGGTGTGATCATCTTCGAGGAATACTAACTGTTAAAACAGTTATTTTTGGTGAGATATTTTGAGCCATATTCACGGTAATCTTTATATTATAGAACGGTATTTTTTGTTTTTGTTTTTGAGGAATATTGAGTATAATCTTTTATTTTGTTTTGATTGGAGTAATTGTATCAGTATAATAACATATCAGCCGGAGTGGAGAATACGGAAGTGCGGCACCAGAGAGATGTTTGTGTTGATCTGTCGTTGACCTGTTAAGACATGAGTCATGGGGTTTGCAGAGTAGTGATCGTAGGGATGAATCCTTACAAGACCAGAAAGGCGAAGTCTGAGCTATCATCTTCACGAGTAAATGCTTAGTGAAGTGCCAGACTGTGATGTGATACTTAATAGTGGAGTGTTATGCAGGGTAAATTACCGAGTATTATGCAAGGTATTGTTGTCCACGGGCATCGCCATGTATAATCGTGAAAAAAGCCTATTGGTCGGATATATATTTGAACAGACTATATCAGTGTAAATCAGCTGACTGTGTCTATCCATTGATTTGTCTGTGTGTGTGTCTGTCCCTCCATTTATTTAACTCACCTCCAGGATCATAAACTTTTATTATTGACAACTAAATACTGGCTTGATCTCATTTCTATCTTTATTCATCCTTTCTATATAGTGTCCTTCAAATAACGTTAACTCGCTTCAATCAATCCTTCCTCATCAGCCGTTCCTAATCCACGCACATCCCAACAACTCATCTTCAAGATTTCCAAGAAGCGGTGGAGACCTCCACGCTTGTTTAAGTTTTGCTTAACTTATACAGCTAACTCATCTAAGTGGGTTTATAATCATAACTCACTGATGTAGGTAAATCTGACACTAAGCTGCCAACGTAAAAGATTTATTAACTAACTTTAACCTAACTTATCCCAACCTAAATTGTGTATGAAGAGAAATTTACTTAAGCATAAAGTGTAAACTACTAACCTTAAGGTAAGGGGAACAGGTTACTAGAACAAACAGTTTTGAGTAGAGGATCCTAAATAACTTCACACACAGGACTGACATGAAAACTTACTGGTTTGAGACAGTATTGTCAGATAATTCTACAAGAGTCTAGGTAAAGTGCATGACCAATGTAAGTACGAGTTATTATGGGTCTCTTGATCATAAGATTAAAAAAACTCAATCGATATATATCAAGTTCTTTCATTAACTAGTTTTTAGATTTTTTCAATTAAAAAATGTGAGAACAAATTAGCTTCAGGAGGCATGAAGGCCTCGTAATGAGGAAACTTACCAAGGCTGAACAAAAATTCAATGTATATTTTACAGCGTGAGCCTTTATTAACTTCAGTGGGACAGCTGAAGGTGTTTCAGGGAAAACTGGCTCACATGTACGAGAAACCTCAAGAACCACAAGTGGACCTTCCAAGAACACTGTCTTGTTTTAGAAGAGTTAGCTCAATGAAAACACCTCTTTATTTTATTCCTCTTAAATGTGTTCTTTCTTTCCTTCTTTCTTTCTTCCTTCTCTGTCTGTCTTTCTCAGTCTCAAGGAAAGACCGTGGGTGGTGATTGATAGTTACAGTGCGCAAGGACCGTAACGTTATTCGACTCTTAATAAATTGAAAATTGATCACGTTTGAAAATACAACACACACACACACATACACACACATACACATACACACACACACATGCACACAAACACACACACACACACACACACACACACACACACACACACACACACACACATATACACACACTCATACACACACACACATGCACACAAACACACACACACAAACACACACACACACACACACACACACACACACACACACACACACACACACACACACACACACACACAGAACAGAGGGGGACACCAACAGGGAATAGACCAACAAGTCCTGGATGACATGTACACAACTGAGGAGGAGGTGAAGAAGCTGCTAAGTGATCTTGATACCTCAAAGGAATAGGACTGGACAACATCTCCCCGTGGGTCCTCAGGGAGGAAGCAAATATAGTGTGTGTGCCATTAACCACAATCTTCAACACATCCCTTGAAACTGGGCAACTACAAGAGGTATGGAAGATCGCAAATGTAGTTCCCATGTTTAAAAAAAGGAGACAGAAAAGAGGCACTAAACTACAGACCAGTGTCACTGACCTGTATAGTATGTAAAGTCATGGAGAAGATTATCAGGAGGAGAGTAGTGGAGCACCTGGAACAGAACAAGATTATAAACGATAACCAGCACGAATTCATGGAAGGCAAATCCTGTGTCACAAACCTTCTGGAGTTCTATGACCAAGTTACAGAAGTGCGACACGAGAGAGAGGGGTGGGTTGATTGCATTTTCTTGGACTGCAAGAAGGCCTTTGACACAGTTCCTCACAAGCGACTAGTGCAGAAACTAGAGGATCAGGCGCGTATAACAGGAAGGGCACTACAATGGATCAGAGAATATCTGACAGGGAGGCAACAACGAGTCATGGTACGGGATGAGTTATCACAGTGGGCACCTGTGACGAGCGGGGTCCCACAGGGATCGGTCCTAGGACCAGTGCTATTTCTGGTATATGTGACTGACATGATGGAAGGGATAGACTCAGAGGTATCCCTGTTCGCAGATGATGTGAATGAGGAGAATTAAATCAGATGAGGACTAGGCAGGACTTCAAAGAGACCTGGACAGGCTGAACACGTGGTCCAACAACTGGCTTCTCGAATTCAACCCTGGCAAATGCAAAGTCATGAAGATTGGAGAAGGGCAAAGAAGACCGCAGACAGAGTATAGACTAGGTGGCCAAGGACTGCAATCCTCGCTCAAGGAGAAAGATCTTGGGGTGACCATAACACCGAGCATGTCTCCGGAGGCACACATCAACCAAATAACTGCTGCAGCATACGGGCGCCTGGCAAACCTGAGAATAGCTTCCCGATTCCTTAGTAAGGAATCGTTCAAGACACTGTACACTGTGTACATCAGGCCCATACTGGAGTATGCAGCACCAGTTTGGAACCCACACCTGGTCAAACACGTCAAGAAATTAGAGAAACTGCAAGGGTTTGCAACAAGGCTAGTTCCGGAGCTCAGGGGTATGTCCTACGAGGAAAGGTTGAGGGAAATCGAACTGACGACATTGGAGGACAGAAGGGGTAGGGGAGACATGATAACGACATACAAAATACTGCGTGGAATAGATAAGGTAGACAGAGACAGGTTGTTCCAGAGAGGGGACACAGAAACAAGGGGTCATAATTCGAAGCTGAAGACTCAGACGAGTCACAGGGATGTTAGGAAGTATTTCTTCAGTCATAGAGTCGTCAGGAAATGGAATAGCCTAACAAGTGATGTAGTGGAGGCAGGAACCATACATAGCTTTAAGACGAGGTGTGACAAAGCTCAGGAAGCAGAGAGAGACAGGACCTAGTAGTGATCAGAGAGGGGGTCCAGGAGCTGAGTATCTACCCCTGCAACCACAATTAGGTGAGTACAATTAGGTGAGTACACACACATACACACATACACACACACACACACACACACACACACACACACACACACACACACACACACACACACACACACACACACACACACGTGCGCGCACACACACCTGAGGTATGGAAGACAGCAAATGTAGTCCCAATTTTTAAAAAAGGAGACAGACACGAAGCATTAAACTACAGACCAGTGTCACATGTATAATATGCAAAGTCATGGAGAAAGTTATCAAGAGAAGAGTGGTGGAACACCTAGAAAGGAATGAAGTTATCAACGATAGCCAGCACGGTTTCAGCGACGGTAAATTCTACCTCAGAAACCTACTGGAGTTCTATGACAGGGTGACAACAGTAAGACATGAGAGAGAGAGGGGTGGGTAGATTGCGTTTTCTTGGACTGTAAGAATGCGTTTGACCCATTTCCATGCAAGAGATTAGTGCAAAAGCTGGAGGATCGGGCAGGGATAACAGGGAAGGCACTGCAGTGGATCAGGGAATGCTTGTCAGGAAGACAACAGCGAGTCATGGTACGTGACGAGGTGTCAGAGTGGGCGCCTGTGACGAGCGGGGTTCGACAGGGGTCAGTCCTAGGACCGGTGCTGTTTCTGGTATTTGTGAACGAGATGACGGAAGGAATAGACTCAGAAGCGTTCCTGTTTACAGATGATGTGAAGCTGATGAGAAGAATTCACTCGGACGAAGACCAGGCAGAACTGCAAAGGGAACTGGACAGGCTGCAAGCCTGGTCCAGAAACTGGTTCCTGGAGTTCAACCCCACCAAGTGCAAAGTCATGAAGACTTCGGAATTGGGAAGAAGACCGCAGACGGAGTACAGAGACTACAAAAACCTCACTCAAGGTAAAGGATCTTGGGGTGAGTATAACACCAGGCCCATCTCCTGAGGCGCACATCAACTAAATAACTGCTGCAGCATACGGGCGCCTAGCAAACCTAAGAAGAGCATTCCGACATCTTAATAAGGAATCGTTCAGGACCCTGTACATATACTGGAGTATGTAGCACCAATTTGGAACCCACACCTAGTTAAGCACGTAAGAAACTAGAGAAAGTGCAAAGGTTTGCAACAAGACTAGTCCCGGAGCTAAGGGGTATGTCCTACTAGGAGAGGTTAAGGGAAATCGACCTGACGACACTAGAGGACAGGAGAAATAGGGGGTATTTGACAACGACATATAAAATACTGAGAGGAATCGACAAGATGGACAGAGACAGGATGTTCCAGAGATGGGACACAGCAACAAGGGGTCACAGTTGGAAGTTGAAGACTCGGATGAATCACAGGGATGCAAGGAAGTATTTCTTCAGTCACAGAGTTGTCAGGAAGTGGAATAGTCTCAGAAGTGATGTAGTGGAGGCAGGATCAATACATAAATTTAAGAAGAGAGATGATAAAGCTCATGTAGCAGGAAGAGTGACCTAGTAACGACCACTGAAGAGACGGGGACAGGAGCTGTGACTCGACCCCTGCAACCTCAAGTAGGTGAGTACACACACACACACATACACACACTAAAGAACTACAGTGAATCAAGAGATGCCACACCATGAAAAGACAAGTGGGGGGATGTTAAGAGCAGCTGTTTCAGGACGGGAAAATTTAACAAGTGAAGTTCCCAAGGATCAGTGCTAAGACCATTACTGTTCTTAAAATGTGTAAATAACCTGCCAGAGGAGACTGAATCAAATGCTTCATTGGGAATAAAGACACTGGCAGCATAGAATTCTTTTCAATACAGTGTTTCGCCCAAGGCTGGTCTGATATAGTACACAGGCATTAACAAAGGCACCGCCTTTTAATCATACGAGTAACATGAGGTCGTGAACACCCAGCCGATGAACGTTTTTCACTTCCCACCTCAATTAAAGTAAAAGTTAAAACAAATAATGCAGTGCTAGCTCCTATATTCATAGTTCTATGAAGTTTTTTGTGTTATTTAACACTATGTGTTTCCTCCAGGAAGGTTCTGAAGGCTCCATTGTAAGGCTGGGTCAGCAGGTGATGAACCGGGCTCACTATATGCAGCAAGCAAGGAGAGACTAGAGAACTTGTGGCTGTCATACTCAAGCCTGCACCAACAAAGGGATTTATTTATATAAATAGAAGAGTATTCGGTAATCAGCTTGATTGGACAGGCAAGAAAATGCTCATGACTTTCGGTGCATCTGTTTAAAACTTCCATAAAAGGGGGACAATCCCAAAATAGTACCTGACTTTCGAAAGTCTGACAACTTTGCCAGGAATCGAGTAAAGAGCATGGCAACTGTTTTTAATTTTTAAAAAAATAGTTCATTGAGGAGATTCATCTCACGATCTTGTAAACCTTCACTTGGAGCCGGTTGCAAACTTCCTCTGTAGAGGATGGCAAGTAGTAAATTGCTTCATCGAATTGCTACTCCGAAGTGAACAATACTTATTACCCCACCCAACGCCATTTAAAAATATTTTATACCCAAAAGGTTCTAAACTCGAAGTCCAAGACTTCTTTTGGTAAGAGTCCGCAGGATGTCCTTGTCACTCTCGTGGAACACTCCTTTGACTAATCATACCTAGAGTTTTCCTGGAGGGAATTCCGGGGATCAACGCCCCCGCGACCCGGTCCATGATGGATCAGGGCCTGATCTACTAGGCTGTTACTGCTGGCCGCATGCGGTCCAGCATACGAACCACAGTCAGGCTGATCCGGCACTGACTTTAGGTATCTGTCCAGCTCCTTCTTGAAGACAACCAGGAGTCTATTGGTAATTCCCCTTATGGCTGGTGGGAGGCTGTTGACAGTCTTGGGCCCCGGACACTTACTGTGTTTTCTCTTAGTGTACTGATAGCGCCCCTAGTTTTCATTGGGGGTATGTTACATCGCCTGCCAAGTCTTGTGTTTTCGTAGGGAGCGATTTTTGTGTGCAAATTAGGGACCAGTTCCTCTACGATTTTTCAGGTGTAGATTATGATGCATCTCTCTAGCCAGCGCTCCAGTGAGTACAAGTCAAGTGCTTTCAAGCGTTCCCAGTAGTTAAGGTGTTTGATGGAACTGTTTTGTGCAGTGAAGGTTCTCTGTACATTCTCTAGATCTGCGATTTCACCTGCCTTGAATGGAGATGTTAACATGTCCATTCAAGGCATCTCTTGTTTTGTATTTTCTCATTATCCAGGCTATCATTTTCCACGCAGATGTGATAATGGCACTGTTGTGATCCTTGAAGGTGAGATCATCGACATTACCATTCTCAGGTCCTTCACGTTACTTTTCCGCTCTATTGTGTGATTAGAGTTTGTTGTATGCTCAGTTCTAGCTATTATTTCATCCAGTTTTAAATAATGGAGTAGTTGGAATTTGTCTTCATTGAACATCATATTGCTCTCCGTTGCCCATTGGAAAACTTGGTTTATATCTTCTTGGAGATTTACCGTGTCCTCAATGAATGACACTCATGCAGATCCTAGTTACACTAAAGAGGCTGGTGGAACACCAGCCTCTCTAGTGTAACTCCATCACATATCATACACTGGCAGAGTAGAAAAGATTACAGTCATCTCTTATCATCATATTTGTATCGAAATGGTTAGAACCGAACCATAGGATCACACAAGTGTTCAAAACGTTAAAATCCAATTATGAGACCATTATAGTAGTAATGAAAAGGTTAGAATCCTCCTACAAGATTATAATAATAATGAAAAGTTATAATCGAACATAAGACCCATGTTCGTGTTTAAATATTGGAACCTAACCAGAAGTACCGCAGTACCGTTATTTTTAAAGCTTAGAACGATACCAAACTATTTTAGTGCTGTCAAAGAGGTTAAAACCTAGTCATAAGGACCATAGAATTATTAAAAATGTTAGAAAGCAACCACACACAGTAGTGTGTGTGTGTGGTTGCTACCACCAGGTGTGCACACACAGTAGTGTGTGTGTGTGGTTGCTACCACCAGGTGTGCACGCACAGTAGTGTGTGTGTGTGTGTGTGTGTGTGTGTGGTTGCTACCACCAGGTGTGCACACACAGTAGTGTGTGTGTGTGGTTGCTACCACAAGGTGTGCACGCACAGTAGTGTGTGTGTGTGTGTGTGTGGTTGCTACCACCAGGTGTGCACACACAGTAGTGTGTGTGTGTGGTTGCTACCACAAGGTGTGCACGCACAGTAGTGTGTGTGTGTGTGTGTGTGGTTGCTACCACCAGGTGTGCACACACAGTAGTGCGTGTGTGTGGTTGCTACCACCAGGTGTGCACGCACAGTGCGTGTGTGTGTGGTTGCTACCATCAGATGTGCACACACAGTAGTGTGTGTGTGTGTGGTTGCTATCACCAGGTGTGCACACACAGTAGTGTGTGTGTGGTTGCTACCACAAGGTGTGCACGCACAGTAGTGCCTGTATGTGGTTGCTACCACCAGGTGTGCACACACAGTAGTGCGTGTATGTAGTTGCTACCACCAGGTGTGCACACACAGTAGTGTGTGTGGTTGCTACCACCAGGTGTGCACGCACAGTAGTGTGTGTATGTGGTTGCTACCACCAGGTGTGCACACACAGTAGTGCGTGTATGTAGTTGCTACCACCAGGTGTGCACACACAGTAGTGTGTGTGTGTGGTTGCTACCACCAGGTGTGCACGCACAGTAGTGCGTGTATGTGGTTGCTACCACCAGGTGTGCACACACAGTAATGTGTGTGTGTGGTTGCTACCACTAGGTGTGCACGCACAGTAGTGCGTGTATGTGGTTGCTACCACCAGGTGTGCACACACAATAGTGCGTGTATGTGGTTGCTACCACCAGGTGTGCACGCACAGTAGTGTGTGTGCATGTGTGTGTGTGGTTGCTACCACCAGGTGTGCACACACAGTAGTGCGTGTGTGTGGTTGCTACCACCAGGTGTGCACGCACAGTGCGTGTGTGTGTGGTTGCTACCATCAGATGTGCACACACAGTAGTGTGTGTGTGTGTGGTTGCTATAACCAGGTGTGCACACACAGTAGTGAGTGTGTGTGGTTGCTACCACAAGGTGTGCACGCACAGTAGTGCGTGTATGTGGTTGCTACCACTAGGTGTGCACACACAGTAGTGCGTGTATGTAGTTGCTACCACCAGGTGTGCACGCACAGTAGTGCGTGTATGTGGTTGCTACCACCAGGTGTGCACACACAGTAATGTGTGTGTGTGGTTGCTACCACCAGGTGTGCACGCACAGTAGTGCGTGTATGTGGTTGCTATCACCAGGTGAGCACACACAGTAGTGTGTGTGTGTGTGGTTGCTACCACCAGGTGTGCACGCACAGTAGTGTGTGTGTGTAGTTGCTACCACCAGGTGTGCACACACAGTAGTGTGTGTGTGTGTGGTTGCTACCACCAGGTGTGCACGCACAGTAGTGTGTGTGTGTGTGTGTGTGTGTGTGTGTGTGTGTGGTTGTTACCACCAGGTGTGCACACACAGTAGTGTGTGTGTGTGGTTGCTACCACAAGGTGTGCACGCACAGTAGTGTGTGTGTGTGTGTGTGTGGTTGCTACCACCAGGTGTGCACACACAGTAGTGCGTGTGTGTGGTTGCTACCACCAGGTGTGCACGCACAGTGCGTGTGTGTGTGTGGTTGCTACCATCAGATGTGCACACACAGTAGTGTGTGTGTGTGTGGTTGCTATCACCAGGTGTGCACACACAGTAGTGTGTGTGTGTGGTTGCTACCACAAGATGTGCACGCACAGTAGTGCGTGTATGTGGGTGCTACCACCAGGTGTGCACGCACAGTAGTGTGTGTGTGTGGTTGCTACCACCAGGTGTGCACACACAGTAGTGTGTGTGTGTGGTTGCTACCACAAGGTGTGCACGCACAGTAGTGTGTGTGTGTGGTTGCTACCACCAGGTGTGCACACACAGTAGTGCGTGTGTGTGGTTGCTACCACCAGGTGTACACGCACAGTAGTATGTGTGTGTGTGTGTGTGGTTGCTACCACCAGGTGTGCACACACAGTAGTGTGTGTGTGTGGTTGCTATCACAAGGCGTGCACGCACAGTAGTGTGTGTGTGTGGCTGCTACCACCAGGTGTGCACACACAGTAGTGCGTGTGTGTGGTTGCTACCACCAAGTGTGCACACACAGTAGTGTGTGTGTGTGGTTGCTACCACCAGGTGTGCACACACAGTAGTGCGTGTGTGTGGTTGCTACCACAAGGTGTGCACGCACAGTAGTGTGTGTGTGTGTGGTTGCTAGTTGGTTTAGAAAGACACGTAAGCAAACACTATAACATATTTATTAGAAAACGTTTCGGTCCTGGGACCTTGATCACTTCTAACATACAGAGGTAGAAAGACATTATATATATAGGCGGAGAGTGAGATGTGACGCACGTGACCTGAGGAATGTCATAAGAACATAAGAATGGAGGAACACTGTAGAAGGCCTACTGGCCCATGCGAGGCAGGTCCTTATCAAAACAACCTCTGTCTATGATGAGGACGGGTAGACGATGAAATCATGTGACTCCTGTGTTGTTGGGTTGGTGCTGCTTAAGTATCATGTATGCCAATGTTTTTGAAATTTTGTAGTTTCCAGTGTTGCGTTCTATAGTGTCGGTGACGGTGATTAGTGAGGCTTCTAGGCACCGTCGGCGTCTGAGGTCTGGTTCGGTGAGAACGAGTTGTGCCTCGTTCCAGTTCATCAAATGCCCCGTGGAGTCTCTGTGGAGGACACAGGCGTACCTTACATCGTCTCTGTTAGAGGCATTTCGATGCTCATTCAGGCGGACTGCAAGATCTCTGCCTGTCTCGCCTACATATTTCTTGGGACAGAACCCACAGGGGATAGTGTAGACGCCTGCTGTAGAAGTTAGAGGTGTGGGGCTGCGTTTAGTAGTGAGGTCTTTGATAGAGGATGTGTTTATGGTGGAAACGTTGATGTTACTCATAGCAAGTGCCCGGCGAGTATTCGTGGCAACATCGCCACATGGGAGTACTATGAACTGTTTAGGGGGCTGTTCCATGGGCGGTTTGTTGAGGATAGCTTGTGCCTTGAGTCTGCAATCTCGGATGAAGAAAGATGGGAACTGAAGACGTGTAAAGGCTTGTGTTATGTAAGTGCATTCTTCTTCTAGAAAACAAGGGCTGGAGATGCGAAGAGCTCTCAAGAAGAAGCCAATGAGGACTCCTCTCTTAGTGCGGGTATCTTGGTGTGAATAAAAGTGTATAAGATCGTCCTTGTTGGTAGGTTTTCTATACACTTTGAAGAGAAGTTTGTCACTGTCGGGAGATCTGCACAGTAGAACGTCGAGGAAAGGAAGTTTGCCATCATTTTCGAGTTCAAGTGTAAACTTTATTGATGGTTCAACTGCATTGATCTTGTTGAGAAGGGCCTGGATATTGAGACGTCTCGGATAGAAAACCAATATATCATCAACGTATCTTAGCCAGGTAACGGTGTTGGGAATGAGGGTGCTGAATTTCTCTGTCTCCAAGTTTTCCATGAAGAGGTTGGCAAGCACAGCACTGAGCGGGCTGCCCATTGCCATCCCAAAGCATTGTTTGTAACAGTTGTCCTGATACTTGAAGAAGTTGAAATTAACACACAGTTCCACTAGATTGATGAAATCTAGAAGAGGTAAAGGGAGGTCGTGGTTTTCAGTGAGCCTCTGTCTCAGAATGTTGATTGCAGCGTCAGTAGGAACGTTGGTAAAGAGGGCTGTGACATCGAAGGAAGCCATGCTTTTGTTTTTGACATTCAGGTTGGAAATTCGGGAGAGAAGGTCACCTGAGTGTTTGAGGTGGGCTTGACTGATAGTGCCCAGAAGCGCTGAAAGGTATTTGGCAAGGTGGCCGGCTAGTCTGTGTGGTGCACTCCCTATGCCCGAAGTGATAGGCCGTAGTGGGATGCCAGGTTTGTGTGTCTTAGGAAGGCCATACAGGCGTGCTGGTTTCGGTTGACCTGGTAAAAGTTTAAGTAGTTTTTTGCCTTGTTCTGATTTTCGTAAGATGCTACGAGCCTTTTGAAGGAAAGTCTGGGTACTTTGAAGTAGCACTGATTCCGATACAGGCTGGTATGTGTTGGCATCGTTGAGAAGATTTAAGACTTTATTGTTGTAGTCGACAGTGTTGAGTAACACCACACCACCTCCTTTGTCAGCGGTTGTAATGACGATATCATCGTTGTTGGCCAAGTTCCTGAGTGCTTGGATGTATCTTCTGGGAATGACCGGTCTTGAAGGCTCAGTAGCTGCAGCAGTGATGATTCCTTGGACAAAGCCCTTTTGAAACTCGGAGTCTCCAAAAGGTTGGTTCTTGGTTACCATATCCACCAGATTATGTTTCTTGTTGATGCCAGTAGTAAACTTGAGCCCTAGGCTGAGGGCTTCTGTCTCGGTGACGGTTAGTGTATAGGAAGATAAGTTATTTATGATTTCTGGTCGTCCCATTTCGCTCCATTTGCTGTGGGAACACAGGTCTTGTAGTTTTCGTGATAGCTTCAATTTCTGTTGGATGTTGGCAGTGGTAACTTGGCTGAGTATATATTCTGCAGTCCTTCTGTCAGGAGTAGGAAGTGAAGCACGAATCTGAGCGGCACGTAATGAGGCCTCCTTCTGAGCATGTCGCAGTTCATCAGAGCTTTCTCTAAGGTAGGCGTAAACAGCAGGAGAGAAAGGGTGTCTAGATGTGGTCAGTTGTCGAGGAGTGGACCGTGGTATCACCATCTCAGCAATACAGTCTTCTAGGAAGATGTGTCGGACACTGCAACACACTATGGACATAGCATACAGAGAATACCTTTCTCTCCTACTCAAAGCTAATAGTCTTCGGAACCGACACATCTTCCTAGAAGACTGTATTGCTGAGATGGTGATACCACGGTCCACTCCTCGACAACTGACCACATCTAGACACCCTTTCTCTCCTGCTGTTTACGCCTACCTTAGAGAAAGCTCTGATGAACTGCGACATGCTCAGAAGGAGGCCTCATTACGTGCCGCTCAGATTCGTGCTTCACTTCCTACTCCTGACAGAAGGACTGCAGAATATATACTCAGCCAAGTTACCACTGCCAACATCCAACAGAAATTGAAGCTATCACGAAAACTACAAGACCTGTGTTCCCACAGCAAATGGAGCGAAATGGGACGACCAGAAATCATAAATAACTTATCTTCCTATACACTAACCGTCACCGAGACAGAAGCCCTCAGCCTAGGGCTCAAGTTTACTACTGGCATCAACAAGAAACATAATCTGGTGGATATGGTAACCAAGAACCAACCTTTTGGAGACTCCGAGTTTCAAAAGGGCTTTGTCCAAGGAATCATCACTGCTGCAGCTACTGAGCCTTCAAGACCGGTCATTCCCAGAAGATACATCCAAGCACTCAGGAACTTGGCCAACAACGATGATATCGTCATTACAACCGCTGACAAAGGAGGTGGTGTGGTGTTACTCAACACTGTCGACTACAACAATAAAGTCTTAAATCTTCTCAACGATGCCAACACATACCAGCCTGTATCGGAATCAGTGCTACTTCAAAGTACCCAGACTTTCCTTCAAAAGGCTCGTAGCATCTTACGAAAATCAGAACAAGGCAAAAAACTACTTAAACTTTTACCAGGTCAACCGAAACCAGCACGCCTGTATGGCCTTCCTAAGACACACAAACCTGGCATCCCACTACGGCCTATCACTTCGGGCATAGGGAGTGCACCACACAGACTAGCCGGCCACCTTGCCAAATACCTTTCAGCGCTTCTGGGCACTATCAGTCAAGCCCACCTCAAACACTCAGGTGACCTTCTCTCCCGAATTTCCAACCTGAATGTCAAAAACAAAAGCATGGCTTCCTTCGATGTCACAGCCCTCTTTACCAACGTTCCTACTGACGCTGCAATCAACATTCTGAGACAGAGGCTCACTGAAAACCACGACCTCCCTTTACCTCTTCTAGATTTCATCAATCTAGTGGAACTGTGTGTTAATTTCAACTTCTTCAAGTATCAGGACAACTGTTACAAACAATGCTTTGGGATGGCAATGGGCAGCCCGCTCAGTGCTGTGCTTGCCAACCTCTTCATGGAAAACTTGGAGACAGAGAAATTCAGCACCCTCATTCCCAACACCGTTACCTGGCTAAGATACGTTGATGATATATTGGTTTTCTATCCGAGACGTCTCAATATCCAGGCCCTTCTCAACAAGATCAATGCAGTTGAACCATCAATAAAGTTTACACTTGAACTCGAAAATGATGGCAAACTTCCTTTCCTCGACGTTCTACTGTGCAGATCTCCCGACAGTGACAAACTTCTCTTCAAAGTGTATAGAAAACCTACCAACAAGGACGATCTTATACACTTTTATTCACACCAAGATACCCGCACTAAGAGAGGAGTCCTCATTGGCTTCTTCTTGAGAGCTCTTCGCATCTCCAGCCCTTGTTTTCTAGAAGAAGAATGCACTTACATAACACAAGCCTTTACACGTCTTCAGTTCCCATCTTTCTTCATCCGAGATTGCAGACTCAAGGCACAAGCTATCCTCAACAAACCGCCCATGGAACAGCCCCCTAAACAGTTCATAGTACTCCCATGTGGCGATGTTGCCACGAATACTCGCCGGGCACTTGCTATGAGTAACATCAACGTTTCCACCATAAACACATCCTCTATCAAAGACCTCACTACTAAACGCAGCCCCACACCTCTAACTTCTACAGCAGGCGTCTACACTATCCCCTGTGGGTTCTGTCCCAAGAAATATGTAGGCGAGACAGGCAGAGATCTTGCAGTCCGCCTGAATGAGCATCGAAATGCCTCTAACAGAGACGATGTAAGGTACGCCTGTGTCCTCCACAGAGACTCCACGGGGCATTTGATGAACTGGAACGAGGCACAACTCGTTCTCACCGAACCAGACCTCAGACGCCGACGGTGCCTAGAAGCCTCACTAATCACCGTCACCGACACTATAGAACGCAACACTGGAAACTACAAAATTTCAAAAACATTGGCATACATGATACTTAAGCAGCACCAACCCAACAACACAGGAGTCACGTGATTTCATCGTCTACCCTCGTCCTCATCATAGGCCTTCAGAGGTTCCTCCATTCTTATGTTCTTATGACATCAGGTCACGTGCGTCACATCTGCCTCGCATGGGCTCTGTAGTAGTGATCAAGGTTCTACAGTTTTCTAATAAATATGTTATAGTGTTTGCTTACGTGTCTTTCTAAACCAACTTGTCGGTATTTATTACCAAGGTTTATACCACACACAGTAGTGCGTGTGTGTGGTTGCTACCACCAGGTGTGCACACACAGTAGTGCGTGTGTGTGGATGCTACCACCAGGTGTGCACACACAGTAGTGCGTGTGTGTGGTTGCTACTACCAGGTGTGCACACACAGTAGTGCGTGTGTGTGGATGCTACCACCAGGTGTAGCAGTGACTCACGTTGCAGCTCTTAACATCGTTAACATGAAGTCTCTGTGGATAACAATAGTGACAACTAAGCTTGTTAAAACACCATAGTCATCTCTACAGTTAATATTTTGTAACTTACCAAGTTTTTCTTCTAAACATCATTAATTATGAGCCCATAAACACAAATATTTGTAAATTTATTATGAGAATATTTTCCGTGGTGTGATACACTGAGTGGCAGTGTACATATACCGAGAGGAGAATATTGATAAAAAAGGAAATGTAACAGATACACTGAACGGACGACTGTTATTATTATTATTAATATTATTATAATTATTATTATTACTTTGGGAAAGGATAAACCCATAAGTGTCATGCAACCGGAGCGGAATAAGAGGAAAGAAAGACTGGGAAAGAAGTTTTAATTTCTTGATTTAAGGGGTTTCCAGCAGCAACAAAGCTCACACCGCCACTCCTTGAAATGTACGAGACATATCAAACAATAAACACTTGTGAAAACAGGAACACATATACACAGTGTCAACATCCGTGGTCACAAACCCCTCAGTCTGATGCAACCGGATACACTGTGCCAACGTTCGTGGTCACAGACCTATCAACCTGATACACCCAGTTACTCTGTGGCAATATATGTAGTTCCACCCGTCAACCTGATACAACAAGTTACACTGTGTCAATATGTGTGGTTCCACCCGTCAACCTGATACAACAAGTTACACTGTGTCAATATGTGTGGTTCCACCCGTCAACCTGATACAACAAGTTACACTGTGTCAATATGTGTGGTTCCACCCGTCAACCTGATACAACAAGTTACACTGTGGCAATATGTGTGGTTCCACCCGTCAACCTGATACAACAAGTTACACTGTGACAATATGTGTGGTTCCACCCGTCAACCTGATACAACAAGTTACACTGTGTCAATATGTGTGGTTCCACCAGTCAACCTGATACAACAAGTTACACTGTGGCAATATGTGTGGTTCCACCCGTCAACCTGGTACAACAAGTTACACTGTGGCAATATGTGTGGTTCCACCCGTCAACCTGATACAACAAGTTACACTGTGGCAATATGTGTGGTTCCACCCGTCAACCTGATACAACAAGTTACACTGTGGCAATATGTGTGGTTCCACCCGTCAACCTGATACAACAAGTTACACTGTGGCAATATGTGTGGTTCCACCCGTCAACCTGATACAACAAGTTACACTGTGGCAATATGTGTGGTTCCACCCGTCAACCTGATACAACAAGTTACACTGTGGCAATATGTGTGGTTCCACCCGTCAACCTGATACAACAAGTTACACTGTGGCAATATGTGTGGTTCCACCCGTCAACCTGATACAACAAGTTACACTGTGGCAATATGTGTGGTTCCACCCGTCAACCTGATACAACAAGTTACACTGTGGCAATATGTGTGGTTCCACCCGTCAACCTGGTACAACAAGTTACACTGTGGCAATATGTGTGGTTACACCCGTCAACCTGATACAACAAGTTACACTGTGGCAATATGTGTGGTTCCACCCGTCAACCTGATACAACAAGTTACACTGTGGCAATATGTGTGGTTCCACCCGTCAACCTGATACAACAAGTTACACTGTGGCAATATGTGTGGTTACACCCGTCAACCTGATACAGCCAGATTCATTATATCAGTATCCGTGGTCCTAGATCTATCAATCTGCTACAGACATATACACTGTGTCAACATCCGTGGTCGTATCTATCTACAACTTTTTTTTATACTGCATTTATCTTACCCTACGGGGACGTTGCGACAATTCATGTTTGCTCTCGCCTGCTTCTATACACAAAAGCTCACTTGCGTACTACAGCCTTCCGCTCAGTGTTTTCCTGAACACTTTCAGTGTCATTCTCATACCGTGGCTGTGTACACTGATGATTCCAAATCCCTAGATGTTGTCGGGTATATAATGTTGTTTTCCATAAAGAATTATTCAAGGTTATTTAATTGAAGTGATCAGTATTTTCGCAGGAGAGTTGTTATACTAAATCTCACTGTTCTCAAACACATTGCGACCAAGTTCCCCTCATCATTCGTGATTGTTTCTGACTCCTATAGTGAGTTACAAACAATCCAGAAATTCTACTCCTCTCATTCCATAGCCAGTCGTATACAGATTTCGTTGGAACATGTTTCTAGTAAACAGAAAGAAATTTTTGTTTAGCTGCATATCTGGATTCACGAGTTATCAAGGCAATAAACAAGCAGATTCAGCCACTCAGTCAGCTACTCAGGACCTCTAAATTTCCCTCAAGGGTATAAGTTACTTGGACTAGTTTTCAGTACTCTCGCGTCCAAGTCCACAACTGCTCGCAACACGGTGATCCACAGTTAGGATTTCTGGCCATTTTCTTACCACCGCTATACAGTTTCAGGAAACTGCACTCTTACGATTATCAGCAGGACACATGTGACTCACGGATACCATGTGGAGAATCGATTAACACTGCTCTGTGAAGATTGTCAGGTGACACTATCAGTCCACCTTCTCTTATCTATCAGGTAGCAATCATGATTCACTTCTGTTATCTTCACTGTCCCATCACACTTTGACTTCCACGCTGAAAATCTCACCTATGATGCAGTATTTATTTTTGAATTAGTAACTGAAACAAATGTATTGTAACAACTAAAATTATAGTTTTTACTTTTGGCAGTAACACCCCCCACCCCCCTGACTCTTACCCCCTACACCTTCGCACTCCCCCACCCCCCCTGACTCTTACCCCCTACACCTTCGCACTCCCCCACCCCCCTGACTCTTACCCCCTACACCTTCGCACTCCCCCACCCCCCTGACTCTTACCCCCTACACCTTCGCACTCCCCCACCCCCCCTGACTCTTACCCCCTACACCTTCGCACTCCCCCACCCCCTGACTCTTACCCCCTACACCTTCGCACTCCCCCACCCCCCTGACTCTTACCCCCTACACCTTCGCACTCCCCCACCCCCCTGACTCTTACCCCCTACACCTTCGCACTCCCCCACCCCCCCTGACTCTTACCCCCTACACCTTCGCACTCCCCCACCCCCCTGACTCTTACCCCCTACACCTTCGCACTCCCCCACCCCCCCTGACTCTTACCCCCTACACCTTCGCACTCCCCCACCCCCCTAACTCTTACCCCCTACACCTTCGCACTCCCCCACCCCCCTGACTCTTACCCCCTACACCTTCGCACTCCCCCACCCCCCTGACTCTTACCCCCTACACCTTCGCACTCCCCCACCTCCCCTGACTCTTACCCCCTACACCTTCGCACTCCCCCACCCCCCCTGACTCTTACCCCCTACACCTTCGCACTCCCCCACCCCCCTGACTCTTACCCCCTACACCTTCGCACTCCCCCACCCCCCTGACTCTTACCCCCTACACCTTCGCACTCCCCCACCCCCCTGACTTTTATCCCCTACACCTTCGCACTCCCCCACCCCCCTGACTCTTACCCCCTACACCTTCGCACTCCCCTACCCCCCTGACTCTTACCCCCTACACCTTCGCACTCCCCCACTCCCCCTGACTCTTACCCCCTACACCTTCGCACTCCCCCACCCCCCCTGACTCTTACCCCCTACACCTTCGCACTCCCCCACCCCCCCTGACTCTTACCCTCATACACCTTCGCACTCCCCCACCCCCCTGACTCTTACCCTCATACACCTTCGCACTCCCCCACCCCCCCTGACTCTTACCCCCTACACCTTCGCACTAACCCCTACCTCCCCTGACTCTTACCCTCATACACCTTCACACTCCCCCACCCCCCCGACTCTTACCCCCTACACCTTCGCACTCCCCCACCCCCCTGACTCTTACCCCCTACACCTTCGCACTCCCCCACCCCCCTGACTCTTACCCCCTACACCTTCGCACTCCCCCACCCCCCTGACTTTTATCCCCTACACCTTCGCACTCCCCCACCCCCCTGACTCTTACCCCCTACACCTTCGCACTCCCCCACCCCCTCTGACTCTTACCCTCATACACCTTCGCACTTCCCTACCTCCCCTGACTCTTACCCTCATACACCTTCGCACTCTCCTAACCTTAGCACATTCCTGCCCTCGCACATCACTACTCACCGTACTATATGATCCACATGGGTTTAGTGTGTATAATTATTACATAATTATTCCTACTTTCCCCATCCTTGTTACTGATTTTATGTCCTAACAAACACAGTACCTGAGTCCTCCATCAGCAGGTTAAAAATAATCTGTAAGCAGGACACACCAGTGAACGACAAACATTAATTAACAAAGATTAAATGGAAAATATACTCATCAAAATAAGATTATCAATACATAATCAAGATTGTAAAAAAAAAATACGATTTTACTGTTTAAAAGTATTCATACAAAGTTCGAACATCGTAATATGAATATATGTTTCACTGCGTCAAGTATCAGGGTGATAATTACTCGGTGAGGTTACATTTGTGGCTTCCCCGCCCAGGCTGGCTGGTGTCCCCGCCCAGGCCGGCTGGTGTCCCCGCCCAGGCCGGCTGGTGTCCCCGCCCAGGCTGGCTGGTGTCCCCGCTCAGGCCGGCTGGCGTCCCCGCCCAGGCCGGCTGGCGTCCCCGCTCAGGCCGGCTGCCAGGCCAAGTTCTCCCTGATGAGCGGAAATTGCAGTCAACTCACGTAATTCGCACAATTTCGCCCGAGGACCAACATCATTTACTGACGCTTAAAAATGTCCATTTGTCACGTTTCGCTTCTTCTAACTTTTTAATAACTACTAAACGAGGTTAAAAAGCAAATGATTTTTATTCACATTAGAATTATTGAATTTGTGTTTTTGTAAGAGTATTTGATTTGTGTTCGCGTTATAATGATTTTTTTAACTAGTAAAACTAGGTTTTGTGTGACATATACCGTGGTTTTTGTGTGCAGATGCTAGTGATGTGGTCATGGTGATGTGGTCGTGGTGATGTAGTCATGGTGATGTAGTCATGGTGATGTAGTCGTGGTGATGTAGTCGTGGTGATGTGGTCGTGGTGATGTAGTCATGGTGATGTGGTCATGGTGATGTAGTCATGGTGATGTAGTCGTGGTGATGTGGTCATGGTGATGTGGTCATGGTGATGTGGTCGTGGTGATGTGGTCATGGTGATGTAATCGTGGTGACGTGGTCATGGTGATGTAGTCATGGTGATGTGGTCATGGTGATGTAGTCGTGGTGACGTGGTCATGGTGATGTAGTCATGGTGATGTGGTCATGGTGATGTGGTCGTGGTGATGTGGTCATGGTGATGTAATCGTGGTGACGTGGTCATGGTGATGTAGTCATGGTGATGTGGTCATGGTGATGTAGTCGTGGTGATGTGGTCATGGTGATGTAGTCATGGTGATGTAGTCATGGTGATGTGGTCATGGTGATGTAGTCGTGGTGACGTGGTCATGGTGATGTAGTCATGGTGATGTGGTCATGGTGATGTAGTCGTGGTGATGTGGTCATGGTGATGTAGTCATGGTGATGTAGTCGTGGTGATGTGGTCATGGTGATGTAGTCATGGTGATGTGGTCATTATGATGTAGTCGTGGTGATGTGGTCATGGTGATGTAGTCATGGTGATGTGGTCATGGTGATGTAGTCATGGTGATGTGGTCATGGTGATGTAGTCGTGGTGATGTGGTCATGGTGATGTAGTCATGGTGATGTAGTCGTGGTGATGTGGTCATGGTGATGTAGTCATGGTGATGTAGTCGTGGTGATGTGGTCATGGTGATGTAGTCGTGGTGATGTGGTCATGGTGATGTAGTCATGGTGATGTAGTCGTGGTGATGTGGTCATGGTGATGTAGTCGTGGTGATGTGATCATGGTGATGTAGTCGTGGTGACGTGGTCATGGTGATGTAGTCATGGTGATGTGGTCATGGTGATGTAGTCGTGGTGATGTGGTCATGGCGATGTAATCATGGTGATGTGGTCATGGTGATGTAGTCATGGTGATGTGGTCATGGTGATGTAGTCGTGGTGATGTGGTCATGGTGATGTAGTCATGGTGATGTAGTCGTGGTGATGTGGTCATGGTGATGTAGTCGTGGTGATGTGGTCATGGTGATGTAGTCATGGTGATGTAGTCGTGGTGATGTGGTCATGGTGATGTAGTCGTGGTGATGTGGTCATGGTGATGTAGTCATGGTGATGTAGTCGTGGTGATGTGGTCATGGTGATGTAGTCGTGGTGATGTGGTCATGGTGATGTAGTCGTGGTGATGTGGTCGTGGTGATGTAGTCGTGGTGATGTGGTCATGGTGATGTAGTCGTGGTGATGTGGTCATGGTGATGTGGTCGTGGTGATGTAGTCGTGGTGATGTGGTCATGGTGATGTAGTCGTGGTGATGTGGTCATGGTGATGTAGTCATGGTGATGTAGTCGTGATGTGGTCATGGTGATGTAGTCGTGGTGATGTGGTCATGGTGATGTAGTCATGGTGATGTAGTCGTGGTGATGTGGTCATGGTGATGTAGTCGTGGTGATGTGGTCATGGTGATGTAGTCGTGGTGATGTGGTCATGGTGATGTGGTCGTGGTGATGTAGTCGTGGTGATGTGGTCATGGTGATGTAGTCGTGGTGATGTGGTCATGGTGATGTGGTCGTGGTGATGTAGTCGTGGTGATGTGGTCATGGTGATGTAGTCGTGGTGATGTGGTCATGGTGATGTAGTCGTGGTGATGTGGTCATGGTGATGTAGTCGTGGTGATGTAGTCGTGGTGATGTGGTCATGGTGATGTAGTCGTGGTGATGTAGTCGTGGTGATGCAGTCGTGGTGATGTGGTCATGGTGATGTAGTCGTGGTGATGTGGTCATGGTGATGTAGTCGTGGTGATGTAGTCGTGGTGATGTAGTCGTGGTGATGTGGTCATGGTGATGTAGTCGTGGTGATGTGGTCGTGGTGATGTGGTCGTGGTGATGTGGTCGTGGTGATGTGGCCATGGTGATGTAGTCGTGGTGATGTGGTCGTGGTGTAGTCGTGGTGATGTGGTCGTGGTGATGTGGTCGTGGTGATGTGGTCGTAGTGATGTAGTCGTGGTGATGTAGTCGTGGTGATGTCGTGGTGATGTAGTCGTGGTGATGTGGTCATGGTGATGTAGTCATGGTGATGTGGTCGTGGTGATGTGGTCGTAGTGATGTAGTCGTGATGTGGTCATGGTGATGTAGTCGTGATAATATGGTCGTGGTGATGTGGTCGTGGTGATGTGGTCATGGTGATGTAGTCGAGGTGATGTAGTCGTGGTGATGTGGTCGTGGGGGTGTAGTCGTGGTGATGTGGTCGTGGTGATGTAGTCGTGGTGATGTGGTCATGGTGATGTAGTCGTGATGTGGTCGTGGTGATGTAGTCGTGGTGATGTAGTCGTGGTGATGTGGTCGTGGTGATGTAGTCGTGGTGATGTGGTCGTGGTGATGTGGTCGTGGTGATGTGGTCGTGGTGATGTAGTCGTAGTGATGTAGTCGTGATGTGGTCATGGTGATGTAGTCGTGGTGATGTGGTCGTAGTGATGTAGTCGTGGTGATGTGGTCGTGGTGTAGTCGTGGTGATGTGGTCGTGGTGATGTGGTCGTGGTGATGTAGTCGTAGTGATGTAGTCGTGGTGATGTGGTCGTGATGTAGTCGTGGTGATGTGGTCGTAGTGATGTAGTCGTGGTGATGTGGTTGTGGTGATGTAGTCGTGATGTGGTCGTGGTGATGTAGTCGTGGTGATGTGGTCGTGGTGATGTAGTCGTGGTGATGTGGTCGTGGTGATGTGGTCGTGGTGATGTGGTCATGGTGATGTAGTCGTGGTGATGTAGTCGTGGTGATGTGGTCGTGGTGTAGTCGTGGTGATGTGGTCGTGGTGATGTGGTCATGGTGATGTAGTCGTGGTGATGTGGTCGTGATGTGGTCGTGGTGATGTGGTCGTAGTCTTAATGATGCTCTGCTAGTGATATATTTATAGTGATGTGGTCGTGGTAGCGATGTTGTCGTTAGGATGTGGCTTTAGTTGTGATTTAGTCGTGGTTATGTTTTCGTGGGTGTGATGTGGCTGTGGGAGTAGTGTGACCCTGAGTGTGATGTGGCCGGTTCTGTGATGTGGCCGTGTTTGTGATATAGTAGTGTCTGTGATGTGGTCATGTCTGTGATGTGGCCATGTCTGTGATGTGGTTGTGTGTGTGATTTGGTGGCATCTGTGATGTGGTCGTGGCTGTTATGACATGGTCGTGCTGAGGGTGGTAGGCCTGGCACCTGGTCCACACCACTTGTGAAGGTGACAAGTCTGGCACCCAGTACACACAACAGTGCCAACACTTGTCATCAATACGAGGGTGGGCGTATATACTTCCTTGGCTGGCTACCAAGGAATCCTTCACTCCCAGATTGCATCTCTCTCATTGTCCTCTTTACACCCAGTCATTCACGGTAATATGACTGCTATTTACTTTAGAAAACTGTTGGCGACATCTTTACAAGGAAAGAGACGGCAGTTCCACTCAATCCCTTTTATCAATAATGTTTTTAATTTCCAGTGGTTATTGGATTCGATTGTTTGTTTTACACTGTGTAAAACTCTTAGCACCACTTTATTTAATGAATTTACAGCAGTGGGCTCTACCCTGCTGGGTAAGTTTTAGTGGGTCAAAACTCTCAGGGGAAAGTGAGGTTATATCGTCTTTGCTCAGCGGAACACAACGAAGATGACTGAGTGGAATTCAAATGGTGTACTGCCAATCCTAGTGAAGAACAGACAGGTTACAGAACAAGTCTTTATGCTGACAATGGTTCATTCTTTGTAGAGGTTTATAAAGCTCTGTATAGAACGAAACTCTGTCCCAATATAAGCTTGTTCTGCAGCCTGTGTTTTATCTAGATAATAGTTAAGGATGGTGTGCTGGCGGCTATGTTCATGATATCTGGCTGGAAATTCTGAAAACGATTGACATGAGAGACCCAAAAATGATAATAGTGTTGGTAGCTCTTGTGGTAGAGCATTGGCTTCAATTTATTTATAATGACTATTATTATACTTACAGTGCGAAAATGTCACTGGTGTGTGAGGGAGGGTCCAGTTGCCTGCTGAACGAGATTATTATGAAATCAGACTCCACAGCATTTCACTGTCATACATAAGTCGTACCGAATAGGTAAAATTGGTCAGTTAGCAAGAACTCATTTAAAATTAAGTCCTTTCTAAAATTTTCCATTATACGTTTAAAGATATTTTTTTCATTTACATCACTGTAAAAATTAATAATTTTGCACAAAAAGAACCTTAGAAAACTTACCTAACCTTATTATAATAAGCGCAATTTAATTTAGCCTAATCCAGCTAAATATTTTTTAGATAATTTTACAATAATTTAATAATAAACACAATGAAATACGTGTATATTTTTTCGTTAGGTTCAGAATGATTTTTACGAAATTATTGCATAGACAAATATTCGCTTGCCTTACTCGGCAAGAAGAGCGTTGCAAGTTTTACCTATTCGGCACGATATTTACATATATATATATATATATATATATATATATATATATAATGATGTTAAGTTTTCTAAGGTTCTTTTGATACAAAATTATTAATTTTTGCATTGACGTAAGTGAAAAAAAAATATATCTTTAAATTTATGAGAGAAAATTTTAGAAAGGACTTAATTTTAAATGAGTTCTTGCTAACTGAGCAATTTTATCTATTCGCCACGACATATATAAATGTATCAGTAATACAAAACAAAATATTATTATGCCATTTCGAGATTAAACGTGGCAACATGGCACCTATTAACTCCAGTAACAGTGCCAATCTTCTTGAAGTGTTGGCACTGTCAGTGTTTTGGTAATCGACCTTCTTCGAAGTGCAACACAAAAGTCCTGAAATTTCGAGGTGGATTAGAAGGGATTTTCGAAAGTTATCTCATAGAAACCAGTTTTGGGAATGGTCTACATAAAATTAAGCGGACGGCACCTGCACTTATTGTTAACCACTTTGAAGCCGATCGGATAAGGCAGTCTAAAGTTAAATGTGTGTTATATCAAGGGCTAGAAGGAAGCCCTTATTATTTTCAATAAGGCAGAGTAATTGGTTGAGAAAATGATATTCCATCCACCTTGCTAAAAGAACAATGGATTGAGGGAGAAATACACTATCCACCTCATTACCAGTGAAATGGTAGATGAATGGTTCAGAGAACCAACATGTTGATAAATCAGACACATGTGCAACTCTTGGGTATCTTTATTGAGGAAACGTTTCGCCACACAGTGGCTTCATCAGTCCATACGTAGGAGAAACTTGAAGAACAGGAGGAGAATGAGGTAATCAGTCCCTCAACCTTGAGTCGATGTGTTCAGTCCATCAATCTTGAGTAGAATACGGCATATCAGCGGAGAAGCAGCTTATAAACCGAATGGCAGGAGAGGTGCAGCAGTCATAGGTCGTGTCACATTTGTTCAATGTGGAAGTAGGTCGTGCCCAAGAATTAGGCAAGCGAAGAATTCCTAAGTATTAAGATCTCAAGAACAAGAACCCCATCAACATGTCGGTTCTCTGAATCATTCATCTACAAATCTGTCAGACACTGCAACTTCTTGGAATCTTAATACTTAGGAATTCTTCGCTTGCCTAATTCTTGGGCACGACCTACTTCCACATTGAACAAATGTGACACGACCTATGACTGCTGCACCTCTCCTGCCATACGGTTTATAAGCTGCTTCTCCGCTGATATGCCGTATTCTATTCAAGATTGATGTACTGAACACATCGACTCAAGGTTGAGGGACTGATTACCTCATTCTCCTCCTGTTCCTCAAGTTTCTCCTACGTATGGACTGATGAAGCCACTGTGTGGCGAAACGTTTCCTCAATAAAGATACCCAAGAGTTGCACATGTGTCTAATTTATCACCAGTGAAATGGGTTGAGAGATGCACCATCACGTCTCACTACTCACTACCAATGTAATGGGTTGAGAAAGAGAGAGATGAACAATCCACCTCATTACTCACTACCAGAATAATGGGTTGAGAAAGAGTTACACCATCCACCTCACTACTCAAACCCACTTAACTAGGTACTCAACACTCGGTCATTTTCATAACAACAAATTGAAGACGGGGTAGTGCATACTGTCTTTCACACTAAAACAATTTATTAATATTTCATTACTTATTATACAAGCATTCTTGGTTACTGAGAAAGGGATCTGATACTAAGATGGGGAATGGATAATATACTAATTAGCTCACGATACGGAATATCCACTTACTCCAATTATAACAGAGTCCACCATCCCCAGGGAATATAATCAAGGGTGCAGCTCCCACAGGAAAGTATCACCTCTCCAACCCAGAGAGACAACAATGCTCTTGCTTTCAGGAGAAACTAGCCACAAAATTTCTATCTCTGCGGCCTGACAGAGTCTGGCCACCGGATCTCTTCTCATCTACTTTCCTTGAACTAATAAAGGCGCTCAACACCCTTCATAACTACTGGCTAAAGAGTTCAACTCTGGTGGGAAACTCACCACCTAGTCTCCATGGAGCGAAGACATTTTTCTGAGGGAGTTAAGGAGTGAAGATTAGCAGCCGAGACTCGTGTCTCAAGGAAGACGAGAACACAGTACTTAACACTGTGCTGGCTGCTGCACAAAATTTTTAAGAGGTTACTAAATTAAAAATCCTATAAAAATGTACTCTTAGGGAAAACATTTAACTTTGTGATGTTTAAGCTCAACTTGATAAAAAAAAATTAATAAAATAGGAAAACTGGTACGTAAAAAGCCGAAAATAAATGAAAAAAAAAAAAAATTAGAATAAAGGTACACCAGCGCTTAAGTGACTGACGCCGACCAGACGTATTGTCTATTTATTACATGGAAATCAATTTATTTAATAAAAGCGGAAATTTAAAATTAAACCTTTTTTTAATACTGTCCATCAAAACTGAAAGTTTGAAGCCTACCAGTAAAGGCATTTAACAGGTAATATCTCTAAATCCAAAAAGGACAAGTTCTGTTTTTAAGACTTTCATTAAAATTTCAAATATGCAAGTAAAGAGTGTTAATTCATCAGTGTTAATATCTGGAAGCCAGTAAGACGAGACACTCTTAGTTATTGAACTAAATTCGTTATCTTAATTTATTAAATAAAATTGTGAAATTTAGACTTATACAGTCCAATAACAGTGCTAGCCTTGCTTTCTGAAAACACACACAGGACTAAAAGTTTGAAACCAGTCAGAAGCGGCATTACAACAAATCCAAGTTTTATAAAAATATATTAGTGCATTAATAATGTTCCTTCATACACACTAAACTGATAGATATTATCCTGTCCGTATGATGAATCAGCCATTAAATATTACAGCTGTTCAAAAGTGTTAGACTCCAATATATTTAGCGTGATTTAACGTCAATCAAAATTTCACACTATTTTACTCATATAAATTGGCAGCCTTGCACCTGCACACTTGAATTTCACTCTCCGTCTTCCTCGAATTAGGAGGCACCAGTTTTTTTTTTTTTTTTAAGTTTTAATCTATGCTGTAGAAGGATGTAGGATTATTGAAGCCATTGCAGGATGCTGGGAACGGGTTCAATAACTTTGGCCACAGGACAAATGCCCAAGTTAAGTGTTCCTTGAATCTTAGTTACTGGTTACAAATGTTGAAAATCTGAAGCTGATTGTATGAGGCCTTCTTGCGTTATCAGCTAAATGAAAAGGAAAAGTTAAAAAAAAATCTGGTAATTTTAAATGGTGCCCTCTTCGGGGATACCTAATAACCTGGCGGATGTATTTCGTGTCTCATAAGAACATAAATGCGAAAATGTTAATTTTTTCTTTTACTTTGGTAGTTCTTTTGACGATTTCAAAACTTTTCTTACCTTGATCTGTCGTGTCACAAGGCAGACGTGAGGGTCTCTTGCCTTCACACCTCTCTTGTCAGACGAAGATTGGCGGGAGGGGGGGGGGGAAGGGTAGAAGCTGGTGACGCAGGGGAAGACTCGTGTCCCAGCAGGTAGATTAAGGGGAAATCATGTCCCTGTGCCCAATTTACCAAAAGGCAGGGTTAGGGGATTAATCCCCTTGCACCAACCTTCTCATAAGAAAGGTTTGAGGGGGAATAATGATCTTGCGTTCACATTTCCGAAACGCAAATATGGGTAACTCACGTCCTCAGCACATGCCTTGTCACAAGACCGGTGTGTAGTACTAATGATCCCTCAACCGTGTTGTCAGGAGGCAGGTGAGACTCATTCCCCTGCTCACGCCTTGTCAGAAGGAAGGTGTGGGGACTCACACTTCTACATGTACCTATCAGAAAGTGGGTGAGGCAGAACTGAAGCCTCCACACCTGCCTTTCAGGAGACAGGTGTAGAGAACTCATGCACCAGCACCTGCCTTTCAGGAGGCGTGTGTGGAAACTTATACCTCCTCACCCACCTTCCAGGCGGCAGGTATGGAGGATTCACCCTTACCTCTGGGAAAAGAGATGATATTTTACACTAGATTTTTGAAGACCAACATCTTTTCAGGAAGTAAGATGCCATTACACACACGAGAATTGTGAGGAAAAAATAAGTTGGCCAGTGCATTTATTTCAGAGCGATTGTGTCAATGGAAGTGATGTAGGTCGCTCTCCTGTGGGATTCTCTTGTGTTTACGGATGTGGTGCTCTGATTCTGTCTGGAGGCGCAGGTGGCTGGTAGGTGATATAATGCTCTGATATTGCCTGGAAATCCCGGTGGCTGGTAGGTGATGTTGGAACCAAGGCTCCTAGGTCGGTAACTTGATTCCTGGTTCTCTGAGTGGATGTGTCATTCTTTCTGCTATTCAGTATATTCCCTTCAAGGGAGGTTCATTGATGCTGGTGATTGTTCTTGATTTAAGAAGGAATGGTACCTGTCCTCAAATTTCTTGAATCGACACGACATGCTTTCCATTCCCCAAAGATGCTGTATGATCTCGACAGGTTTAGTGCTTCCCCATGAATGCAATAAGATCATTCATTTCATTTTGTTTGTTCATTGCCTTTTTATAGGTGATACCTGTCTTGTTTTATTTTTACTATAGTCTGTCAACATACGGTTAAGTAAAATGTTTACGACCCATTCCTGTAAAGTGGCCTTCAGCCTAATGTGTGAGGTTTAAGGATATTTTTATTGAAATCGCTGAAATGTCTCATCTTCAGCCCTTAAATGTCAACTATGATCGCCTCCGCTTTCATTTAGGATTTATCATTCGTGTGTATGTGTGTTTAGTTGTAATATAATATGATTAAAGTTTAGGTAATGTAGCTTACCTCATTTGAATTTTTGTGTGTGTGTGTGTGACTGTTCTTCTTCAATCTTATGTTTTCAAGAAGTAGACTCGGATCTTCCCTGAAGATTCAACTATAGTCCCTCAAGAACTATGGTTCCCAGGCCCCCGAAAAGGTCCCCAGGCCCCAGAAAAGGTCTCCAGGCCCTAGGAAAGGTCCCAAGGCCCCAGAAAAGGTCCCCATGCCCCAGAAAAGGTCCCCAGGCCCCGAAAAGGTCCCCAGACCCCAGAAAAGGTCCCCAGGCCCTGTTGAGAACCTACTTCCTCTAAGGAAAAAACATCATTACACCCACCACAGCCATTGTTGAAGACCTGGAGTACTTCCTTCCAGGAGGAGAGATATCGTTACACCCACCCCAGCCATTGTTGAAGACCTGGAGTACTTCCTTCCAGGAGGAGAGATATCGTTACACCCACCACAGCCATTGCTGAAGACCTGGAGTACTTCCTTCCAGGAGGAGAGATATCGTTACACCCACCACAGCCATTGCTGAAGACCTGGAGTACTTCCTTCCAGGAGGAGAGATATCATTACACCCACCACAGCCATTGTTGAAGACCTGGAGTACTTCCTTCCAGGAGGAGAGATATCGTTACACCCACCACAGCCATTGCTGAAGACCTGGAGTACTTCCCTCCAGGAGGAGAGACATCGTTACACCCACCAGAACCATGGCAACAAATTTCACTCATCGTTCAAAAAAATACTTAAATATTACCTGAAGATCTTCATGTTACAATGTTGTCTAGTAGAAGCCACACGGGCTTAGCGCTTCCTGAAATGCAATTCAATATAGATAAATTTATTAGTTTGCAAGATAATTATTAGAGAAGGATGAGCCAAATAGGCTTTCTAAAGGGATTACAGAGGATGGAAAATGTTTGGCAATAACTCTTAACATGTGGGAGAAATCCTCCTAGACAAATGTGATTTCATTACAGTTCAGTATAACATATGAGTCAGCTTACACATACGTTAGCAAACATCAAACAAAAATGCGGATGAAACAACTCACAACTTATCCACAACACAGAAATGACAACTTCGCTACATTTCGGTCATTCTTGAACCATGAACAATTAGCAAGTTGATGGTTCATTGCGGACAGAAACGTCGTCCAGTGTTAATATTCGAAGTGCGTATGCGTGTGTGTGTGTGTGTGTGTGTGTGTGTGTGTGTGTGTGTGTGTGTGTGTGTGTGTGTGTGTGTGTGTGTGTGTGTGTGTGTGTGTGTAGTTGAGAGTGCGTTAGGAGTTCTTATCTGTCTCCTTTCTTCGATATTGGTGCTACACTGGCTGGTTTCCAGCTGCCTGCCACCTCCCTAGTCTCTTCCTCCGACGTGTTATAAATCTGGGTTAGTGGCTTATCGTGGATTCCGTTCCAGTTCTCTCAGGTCAATCTTCCTCTTTGGTTTCTCCAGTAACATGTACACTAAAACAGGTGTTCTAGAATCATCCAGTAGCAGGTGTTCTGACATCATAAAAGAAGCAAGTGCTCCGGTATCTACTAGCAACAGGTGTTCTATAATAGTAGAGGTAGATGTTCTGGCATCTACCAGACGCAGGTGCTCTGGCATCTATCAGCAAGAGGTATTCTAACTTCACTAAGAAGAAGCAGGTGTTTTAACATCATCCCAACAAAATTAGATGTTCTAACATCACCCAGCAGAAACAGGTGGTCTAACCTTCCCCAGCAGAAGCAGGTGCTGTAGTCTCTACCAGCACACAGCGGGCGTTCTTACCTCCCCCAGCAGCAGCAGGTGTTCTACTCTCTCCCAGGAGCACTAGGTTTTGTAGCATCTTAAAGCAACAGCAGGTGCTATATTCTCTCTCAGCAGCAGCATGTGTTCTAGCATTTCCCAGCATCAGCAGGTGTTTTAGTCTCTACCAACAGAAGCAGGTGTTGTAGCATCTCCTTAGCAGCAGTGGGTGTTCTAGAATTCCCCAGTAGCAGATGTTCTAGCACTTGCCAGCAGCAGCAGTTGTTCTAGTTTCTCTCAGCAGCAATAGGTGTTTTAGCTTCTCTTAGCCGCAGCAGATGTTTTAGCATTTTCCAGAAGCAGCAGTTCTAGTCTCTCCCAGCAGCAGCGTGTGTTCTAGGCTCTGCTAGCAACAGTAGCAGGTGTTCCAGCCTCTCCCAGCAGCAGAAGGTATTCCAACCTTTCCTAATAGCAGCAGGTACTGTAGCCTCTCTAAGCAGGTGCAGGTGTTTCAAAGTGCCACAAGCATAAGCGATTGTTTTAGCCTCTTCACGCAGCAGCAGCAGCAGGAGCAGGTGATGTATCATCTACCAGAATTAGCAAGTGTTCTGGCCTCTTCCAGCAGAAGTAGGTGCTCTAGACTGTACCACTAACAGTACCCAGCTACCTGCTTACCTCCAGGTAGGCAGGTAGGTAAAAAGGCACTAAGATATTTGTAGATGTACCTCAAAGTTTAGCAGTTGTAGGTATACTTCAGAGTGCAGCATGTGTAGTTGTACTTCACAGTGTAGCAGGTGTAGATGTATATTACGCTGTGTACTGCAGTAAAAATACTATATAAAATATGCTCCATAGTTCCGGGATTGTACTGAAACCGGACGCGTATTATTCCTGGTCAAGCAGTGGACAGGAGCAGATGAGGTATTTGTGAGTTAAGTACGTGTAGGAAGGCGGTCGGCTGAAGCAGTCATGGGCTGGCATTAGTGTAAGTAGGTGGTTTGGTGAGCTTTTTTCAGTGTATACCATAGGTAATTTTGTATGCAGAGGCCTCTTTATGTTTTAGGAGAGTACTGAATGGTGTTTTTGCCTGCTGGCAGACAGACCGGCAGAAGGGATGGGGGGGAGGGGGGAAAGTGTGTCATGGAGCCTCCCTGTTTATAAAGGTTTATATTTTTCTTACTAGTAGCAGTGTGTTAGTGAGATAATGTGAACTGGAGTTTCGTGATGTTGATTTTAGTTGAGTACGTTGTACATACGTTACTATTAGTATGTATTTTTGTATAAGTGAGTTTTCATGTTCTTCCTTATAATAATGATTAATATTCCACTCTTAATGTTGGTACAAAGTGGCTGTAGAGTATCTGTTCTTTTGTCAGTGTTAAATAATATATTCCCAAGACAGCAGGTTGAGCAGCCTTTTAGGAGCCAGGATATTTTATTAAAGTTACGAGCATAAGGTCTTAACAGTGTACTTCACAGTGTAGCAGGTGTAGGTGTACTTCACAATATAGCAAGTGTGGGTGTACTTCACAATATAGCAAGTGTGGGTGTACTTCACAATATAGCAGGTGTAGGTGTACTTCACAATATAGCAAGTGTGGGTGTACTTCACAATATAGCAGGTGTAGGTGTACTTCACAATATAGCAAGTGTGGGTGTACTTCACAATACAGCAAGTGTGGGTGTACTTCACAATACAGCAAGTGTGGGTGTACTTCACAATATATGTGGAGAAATTTTCTCCAGGAGGGGGGTATCAGCCCCCTTCAGCCCCTTTCAGCCCCTTTCAGCCCTGAGGGGCCCAGCCCTCTCAGAAGGGGCAAATATCTTGTTTACTGCTACAGCGAGTAATTGATCCCAGATGCAGTACCAGTATACGACCTGTGGTCAAGCGACCGTCGCTCCTTGCAGTCCAGTGTTGCAGAGTGTATTTTAATAAGAGACAGTACCTTAGCAGGACAATTAAGGGAAATCCTGCTCCCACTTTATTACCATGGTAGAGAAAGTGTATATTGTTGTCTATGCTTAAAACAGCAAGAATCAAACATTCTGCTTTGCCTCGTGGAGGAAGTGGCAAGGAAGCAAAAGTACTAGGTCAGTTTTTCCTTTGTGCTGGGGGCAGTGACGGCGTGGGGCGCTGTGGCGTCTTTAGATTACTTTTGACTCTACTGAGAGTGACACTGACGCCAAGATAACCAACAAAGAACGATCTGTGCATTAGTGTGAACAAAGTGTCTCACAAAACACAATAAACTCTTACAGAGAAGTGTGATCAGCTTCTTCAGTGATATTGTGTGAACAATTATTGATGAACAGTGTAACAACGAGTGTTGCGATCCAACAGAGTGTAGTGCGACATTTTTCAAGGAACACTATTCTTCAATCAACTCAACGGATATCCGGGCGTAATTACGGGTCAGATACATATACCCAGGTAAATGTTCTAACTCGTGATGTGCTACTATTGACTGCACAGTTGAGTATAAAATCGTGAGTTAGTGTATCATAAACCCAGGTGATATGCGGACCTTTGAGTCCACACACGTAAGTTTATCAGTCATCAGTGAATGAAATATGCTGACATAACACCCCCTAGGGATAATTTATAATCTTACAAATTATAACTCATTTACAGCCCATTGAGAAATGACTTCGACAGCTTCTCAAGACCTCGTCTGCAGGGACGGCTGTGCAGGCGATGAGCTGTCTTTCTAAGTTAAGTTTCCCTATATTTAAACTTAGCTGGTAATCCCATTTCTCAACATTTTTGGTCGTGCTCGAACCGGATAAAGGCCACACTGTTGTCCAAATATGTTGTACTACAGTGTACAAATAACCTACGAGCCAAGGTTCATCGAAAAAAGCTGTAAAACTAGTGTTTTTCAATTTAAATCAGTATAAATGAGTCCCTCCAGACTCAATCACAGAGAATGGGCAGCCAAAAGAAAACGGGCGCTCACCCAGTATTCACCCAAAGAAAACGGGAGCTGAGTGACTCACCCAACAAGAAAACAGGGGATGGCACCCTGCATCCACTTCTCCAATCTCGAAAATCGCTGACTACAACAACCCAACTGATGTTCAGTTTGTCTGAGTGTATATACACATAGTGTTTATAATGTTTATAGACAGAAATTAAGAGACAAGATTGTGTTAAAGTTTGTGTCTTATAGATATACCTGTTATATTAAAGGAACTTATATATAAAGTGTAAGCTTTCAAATACATATTAACAGTGAAATTTATATATGCGTAAGAAATATTCACATGTGATTTACAGTTATACAGTGACATTTATAGTGTATAGTGAATGAAGTGTATAACATCGTTATTTACGATTAATCATCGTGGTCAGGCTGACACAGCAAACTCAATCCATAAACACCAGCCACATGTACTGTGTACCCTTCATGGTCATTGACCCTGAGGTTAAGCTTAGTGGGTCAGTAGTGTCTGACTCGATTATTGCTGACTTAAGCATAACAAAAACTCAGCTGTTTTGTAGCAGTACAGTGTTTTTTAAACACTCTAAGTGTGGTGCTAGAATTTTCGATATACCATTAAAATGGCTTGTTTGAAAACTCAGTTTCAGTCTTTACAGACTAAGATTACACAATTAGAAAATCTAATTTCAGTTTGTATAGGATTAACTCAAGATACAAACATAGATTTTGATGATCTTGAGGTCAAATTTGAATTACTTACACAACGTCTGAAAATAATTAATTCAGACTATACACATTATGAAAAGGAATTTTTTGAAACAGATCCATCTGAGGATGAAATTAAAAATGTTTTGGATACCTTTAGTAATCAACAATTACGGTGGACAGGAGTACAGGCTATCTGCCGCAAAACTCTGTCACAGAGACCTACTGTAACTAGTGGTCAAACACCTGTTACACCTGTAACAACAACAAGTGTCCCATTACCAAGCTTACCTACATTGTCATTACCTATTTTCCAAGGTCATAATTATGAAGAATTCATTAGTGGTTTTCAATCCATAGTAAATTCACGAACTGACATAGATGAGATTGCTAAGTTCAATTATCTTAAATGTCTTGTGAAGGGAGAACCCTATGAACTGATTAAGTAATTTACGGTGGTTAAAGGCAATTATCAAATAGCCTTACTTGTCTTAACAGACAATTACTTCGATGCTGACAAGGCCAGAGTTAAACATGCAGTCTTATCATCAAGCTTGAAGCCACCCAAACATTTTCAGACTTGCAGGCATTTAGAATCACATTAGACAATAGTCTCAGATCTCTAGGTGCTAAATATGACCTAAGGCAATGTGATTGGTTTATCAGTGGTATTGTACAAGATAAGTTGTCACCACAAACTATTGAACGATTAAACATTATGTTCAATAAACGCTATTTCACTTGTGAAGAAATTAGCAATGGTTTACAAACAATAGTTTCATGCATGCAAGCAACGAGACAAGATGAAAAATCTACAAATCCCGTGGACAACAAACCTTCAACTCAGTATAAAAAGAGTATACCTACTCCCACTAAACCACAGAATGGGAAATCCCATATAGGCATTTATCAAGCTGTGAATACAACAGATGGTAAACAGACTGTCATACATAAACGTACTCCAAAATGTGTACTTTGTGATGGAACACATTGGGCACAGTATTGTAGTCAATACACATCAATGGAGGCACGTAAACAACGTGTTCATCAGCTGAAAAGGTGCATCAAGTGTTTAGGTGAACACAAGGGAGGATAAGGCTCACTGAAGAAGTGTTTTAAATGCAAGGGTATGCATCATACAGCATTATGCCCAAATACTTTTGCTGAACAGCAGCAGACTTCCACAGAATCAGGAAGTCAACAAGCAACAGCATTAAATGTGAGAGATAAGTTTAAAGCAACTGCTCTCCCGATAGCTCGAGTTGAGTTATCTAATAAATTACACAAAACCAATGTGCTAACACTATTTGATCAAGGCTCACAAAGGTCCTTCATAAGAAGAACAGTGTTGCAGAAACTGAATAAACAACCCTATGCCAAAATACAGTTAGATATAGATGTTTTTTTCCACAATTCTGGTAAACAGACATATGACCTAGCCAGAAGCACTGTTGGTCTAGGAAACAGGAAAAAGACAGTAGAAGCTGTGGTAGTAGATGATTTGCCTAAGTCTGTGCAGATCCAGGGATTAAAAGAAACAGTTGCAGCACTGAAAGCAGCTAAGGTCAAGTTAGCCTGTCGTGACATACAGACGGGCACTATTAGTCCAATTGATTTAATCATTGGAAGTGATTATTATCATTGTTTTGTGCAAAATATAGTAAGTAAACATGATGTTCACTTGCTGAAAACAGCAGGAGGCCACATGATATGTGGTCCCATTCCCTCTCTAAGTGGGAAAGAAGCTGATATTGATTCAGTGGAAAATGTACTAGTTACGAGAATAACCGCTGATCATGTACCACAGCAAAAATTATCATTACTGGAAGAAATGAATGAACCAGTTGATAAGTTGTGGGATTTAGATGCGATAGGTATTGATGTAAATAAACCAAGCCCACAAGAGTCTCAGACTTATAACCAATATTTGGACACTGTCAAATATAAAGATGGACAGTATTGGGTTAGGTTACCACGGAAATTAAATCCACCACATCTGCCTAGCAATTATCGCATGGCTTTCGGACAGATGAAAGCACAAATACATGAGCTCATGAAGAATCCAGAGCTACTGACTGTCTATGATAATATCATACAAGAACAGTTGGACAATAAATTCATTGAGGAAATAGTCGAAGATAAGTTGAAGACAGAAGCTCATTATCTCCCGCACCATGGAGTCAGAAAAGATTCTGAAACCACTCCACTACTTGTATATAATTGCAGCGCACGTGCAAATAAAGATGTAGCAAGTCTTAATGACTGTCTGATGACCGGACCCTCACTAACTGAGAAGCTTGGAGACGTGCTTAAGAAATTTCGCACAAACCCATATACCTACACGGCTGATATTTCCAAAGCTTTCTTAAGAGTAGGACTACAAGAAATAGATAGAGATTATACTCGATTTTTGTGGCCTGAAAATCCACATGATCCTCAAAGTCCTGTGAAAACTTATCGTTTCAAATCAGTATTATTTGGTGCAACATCCTCTCCATTCTTACTAGAAGCTACTCTGAATACACATTTGAAGAAATCTGAAAGTCCCTTCAAAGAAATTTTAAAGAAAAGTTTCTATGTGGACAATCTTCAAGGTACTGTGAATAAAGAGGAGGATTTGAAATCCTTATACAGAGAAGCTAACAAGGAGATGAAAGAAGCAAATAGGCCTCTAAGGATGTGGAATACAAATTCAATGCAATTAAGGGAACTTATCAAAGAAGATTTCCCTGAAGCTGAAATTCCTGATTGCAACAATATGCTGGGACTTAATTGGAACACACAGGAGGATACTTTGAGTCTCAAAAAGATAAACAATAAATCATGCAGTACACTCACTAAACGTAGTTTACTGTCAGAGGTATCACAATGTTTTGATCCTCTAGGACTCGTCTCACCAATTACCATAAAGGGTAAAATGCTTATGCAAGATGCATGGAAGCTCAAAATTGGATGGGATGAGAACTTGCCTCTAGAAATGAGTCAAGCATGGGATGAAATATCCAGGGAGTTTAAGCAACTTCATCAAATTAAATTTCCCAGACAAATAGGTCAAGAAGGAAACAATTACACATTGCATGTGTTCTGTGATGCGTCAACCAGAGGTTATGGCGTTGTAGCTTACATGAGTAATGCTGAAGGAAGTACACTAATTACTTCAAAGGCCAGGGTAGCACCCTTGAAGGTCAGAACAGTACCACAATTGGAAATGACAGCACTCTATGTAGGTACAAAATTAGCTGTCTATCTCAACAAAGTACTTGATCATCTCACTATTGAGAAAACCGTGATCTGGAGTGATAATGAAGCAGTTCTCCAGTGGTTAAGAAATAATAAGAGTAAGCTGGTCTATGTACAGAACAGAGTAGCAGAAATAAAAGAGATGCAGAGAGATTATCTCTTTCTCCACGTCTCTACCCAAGGGAATCCAGCTGACATGTTGTCACGTGGTGTCCCACTCAAGAAATTTGTGGATAATAAATTATGGCTCCACGGACCGAACTGGCTCTCTAATGAAAATAACTGGCCTCAGCAAAAAGCTCACATTATGCCAGAAGAAACAGTCTGCTTGAACACAGCAGAAATAAGTTGTGTAAATACTGCAGACACAACAGAAATAGCCATTGATGGATCTAAATACTCATATTTGGGTAAACTCTTAAGAGTTACAGCTCTTGTCCATAAATTCATTAAAGGAATAAAACCTGATTATGAATGTCTTGAACCCATTAAATACTGGGTGAAACTAATACAGAAAGATGTTTTCTCTACAGAATATAAATTTCTGGAAACACAAGATAAATCCCCAAAGAAACCTGTCATGATTAATTCTTTAGGACTTTATCTCGACTCAGAAAAGATTATAAGATGTCGAGGAAGAATTCATAATTCTTCACTACCTAAAGAAGCCATACATCCAATATTGATCCCCAAGAATCATTGGCTAACAAAACTGATTGTGCAAAACGCCCGCAGTAACGTGTTACATGGTGGGGTAGCTGACAGACTTTGTCATATACGACAATCCTACTGGATACCTCAAGGTCGACAAAGTGTGAAAAAAACAAATATAGGACTGTATTACTTGTCGTCACTACGATATGCGAGTATGTCAGTATCCAGGTCCACCTCCATATCCCTCTGAAAGAGTTTGTCATATCACTCCATTTGTGGTGACAGGTGTAGATTACACTGGACCGATAATTTTAACCAAAACAGTTGACAAAGTTTCTATCAAGGTGTACATCTGTTTGTTCACTTGTGCTACGACTAGAGCAGTACATCTAGAAGTAGCCACTGACATGTCTGCTGAAACCTTTATCAAATTATTCAGAAGGTTTGCAGCCAGAAGGGCATGTCCCAGACTGATGATTTCAGATAATGCAACGAACTTTGTTGCTGGTGCTGCTTATATAAGCAAGATCTTTGATCAACCAGAAGTACAACAGATGCTGAATCAACGCAGTTGTCGTTGGAGATACATTCCTCCTAAATCTCCATGGCACGGCGGATTTTATGAAAGAATGATCGGCATTTTAAAACGTTGTTTAAGGAAGGCTCTTCATCGTCAAAGAATCGACTTAGAAGAATTCCATACAGTTGTGACTGAAATAGAAAATAGAGTCAACAACAGACCTCTAACTTATGTTACCGATGATCTGGGCAATTTAGAAGTGCTAAGTCCATCTCATTTACTCCATGGCAGAAGGCTCGAACCTGTTCCTCCCATGAATGATAAAGAAATCATAGAGGATCCTACTTATTTCGAACCTGAGCAACTCAGACGCAAATTCAAACACCTTAATAAAGTGATTGAACGTTGGGAGAAAATTTGGCGAGAAGACTATCTCACCTCATTGAGAGAACACTTCTCTGGAGCTGGTGTTCCTGAAAATCATAAGTCCTTAAGACCTGGTGACATAGTGATTATCGACAATGATGGTCCGAGGTCCCAATGGCCACTTGGAAAAATTGTGACCATATATCCTGATGCAAATGGAATCATCAGCAAAGGTGTAGTGAATAAGCGGACAATAAATAAACTAGTGCCGTTAGAATTACACAGTGTTGAAAACAAAATTAGTGATTCTCCAGAAACCACACATACTAAAACTGTTCAGAAAGACAAGCAGCAGTGGTGGCGAGTGAGAAAATCAAATTAATGTTAAGTGATGAATAGTTCACCTGCAGCGAACCTCCGCTGCCCCCCAGTGTGGAGAAATTTTCTCCAGGAGAGGGTATCAGCCCCCTTCAGCTCCTTTCAGCCCCTTTCAGCCCCTTTCAGCCCTCTCAGAAGGGGCAAATATCTTGTTTACTGCTACAGCGAGTAATTGATCCCAGATGCAGTACCAGTATACGAACTGTGGTCAAGCAACCGTCGATCCTTGCAGTTCAGTGTTGCAGAGTGTATTTTAATAAGAGACAGTACATCTCTTACCTTAGCAGGACAATTAAGGGAAATCCTGCTCCCACTTTATTACCATCATAGAGATAGTGTATATTGTTGTCTATGCTTAAGACAGCAAGAATCAAACATTCTGCTTTGCCTCGTGGAGGAAGTGGCAAGGAAGCAAAAGTACTAGGTCAGCTTTTCCTTTGAGCTGGGGACAGTGATGGCGTGGGGCGCTGTGGCGTCAGTGTCACTCTACTGAGAGTGACACTGACGCCAGGATAATCAACAAAGAACGATCTGTGCGTTAGTGTGAACAAAGTGTCTCACAAAACACAATAAACTCTTACAGAGAAGTGTGATCAGCTTCTTCAGTGATATTGTGTGAACAATTATTGATGAACAGTGTAAAAACGAGTGTTGCGATCCAACAGAGTGTAGTGCGACATTTTTCAAGGAACACTATTCTTCAATCAACTCAACGGATATCCGGGCGTAATTATGGGTCAGATACATATACCCAGGTAAGTGTTCTAATTCGTGATGTGCTACTATTGACTGCACAGTTGAGTATAAAATCGTGAGTTAGTCACTTATCATAAACCCCGGTGATATGCGGACCTTTGAGTCCACACACGTAAGTTTGTCAGCCATCAGTGAATGAAGTATGCTGACATAACACCCCCTTGAGGTAATTTATAATCTTACAAATTATAACTCATTTACAGCCCGTTGAGAGATGACTTCGACAGCTTCTCAAGACCTCGTCTGCAGGGACGGCTGTGCAGGCGATGAGCTGTCTTTCTAAGTTAAGTTTCCCTATATTTAAACTTAGCTGGTAATCCCATTTCTCAACAATATAGCAGGTGTAGGTGTACTCCACAATATAGCAAGTGTAGGTGTACTTCACAATATAGCAAGTGTAGGTGTACTTCACAATATAGCAGGTGTAGGTGTACTCCACAATATAGCAGGTGTAGGTATACTTCACAATATAGCAAGTGTAGGTGTACTTCACAATATAGCAAGTGTAGGTGTACTTCACAATATAGCAGGTGTAGGTGTACTCCACAATATAGCAAGTGTAGGTGTACTCCACAATATAGCAAGTGTAGGTGTACTCCACAATATAGCAAGTGTAGGTGTACTTCACAATATAGCAAGTGTAGGTGTACTTCACAATATAGCAGGTGTAGGTGTACTCCACAATATAGCAGGTGTAGGTATACTTCACAATATAGCAAGTGTAGGTGTACTTCACAATATAGCAAGTGTAGGTGTACTTCACAATATAGCAGGTGTAGGTATACTTCACAATATAGCAGGTGTAGGTGTACTTCACAATATAGCAAGTGTAGGTATACTTCACAATATAGCAGGTGTAGGTGTACTTCACAATATAGCAGGTGTAGGTGTACTTCACAATATAGCAAGTGTAGGTGTACTTCACAATATAGCAAGTGTAGGTGTACTTCACAATATAGCAGGTGTAGGTGTACTTCACAATATAGCAAGTGTAGGTGTACTTCACAATATAGCAAGTGTAGGTATACTTCACAATATAGCAGGTGTAGGTGTACTTCACAATATAGCAGGTGTAGGTGTACTTCACAATATAGCAAGTGTAGGTATACTTCACAATATAGCAGGTGTAGGTATACTTCACAATATAGCAAGTGTGGGTGTACTTCACAATATAGCAAGTGTGGGTGTACTTCACAATATAGCAAGTGTAGGTGTACTTCACAATATAGCAAGTGTGGGTGTACTTCACAATATAGCAAGTGTGGGTGTACTTCACAATATAGCAAGTGTGGGTGTACTTCACAATATAGCAAGTGTTGGTGTACTTCACAATATAGCAAGTGTAGGTGTACTTCACAATATAGCAAGTGTGGGTGTACTTCACAATACAGCAAGTGTGGGTGTACTTCACAATATAGAAAGTGTGGGTGTACTTCACAATACAGCAAGTGTGGGTGTACTTCACAATATAGCAAGTGTGGGTGTACTTCACAATATAGCAAGTGTAGGTGTACTTCACAATATAGCAAGTGTGGGTGTACTTCACAATATAGCAAGTGTGGGTGTACTTCACAATACAGCAAGTGTGGGTGTACTTCACAATATAGCAAGTGTGGGTGTACTTCACAATACAGCAAGTGTGGGTGTACTTCACAATATAGCAAGTGTGGGTGTACTTCACAATATAGCAAGTGTAGGTGTACTTCACAATATAGCAAGTGTGGGTGTACTTCACAATATAGCAGGTGTAGGTGTACTTCAAAGTGTAGCAGGTGTGGGTGTACTTCACAGTGTAGCAGGTGTAGGTGTACTTAACAGTGTAGCAGGTGTAGGTGTATGTTACATGCAGCTGACCCGACTGAACTTAATGCAGGAAGAACCTGGCTGTCTGGCTTCTTTGTCTTAATCCATCAATACATGTAAGCAGGTGTTGCCGACCTGCCTGACAACGGCTGAATTAACTTAATCATTATCTTTCTAAAACAGCTTCAGATGTTCGTTGAATTGAGCATAACAATGATTCAGATGAATTTTTTGAAAGGGGCTCATAAGTATCATTATCACTAAGTAAAAGATTTTTTTTTTCCTAAATAATCTCTCTTATCAAAAACGACAGTAGGTATTTGACCTGCTACTCAACCTAGTTATTGTAGACCCGTGGCAACTAAATTTATTGTACTGCTATATTAGATACATGAAATTAATTTAGCTTCGTTTTTCAGCTTTGTGTTATGTTCACTGTATTGTATCTTACACAGCTTGACAGTGTGGCTGCCCATCTATACCCGATGTGGAGGGAGGGTATGAGAGGGGAGTGTGTACTAACGTAGTTGTGGTTGCAGGGGTCGGGTCACAGCTTCTGGCCCCGCCTCTTCACTGGTCGCTACTAGGTCACTCTCCCTGCTCCATGAGCTTTATCATACCTCTTCCTAAAGCTATGTATGGATCTTGCCTTCACTATATCACTTTCCAGACTATTCTACTTCCTGACAACTCTGTGACTGAAGAAATACTTCGTAACATCCTTGTGATTCATCTGAGTCTTCTACTTCCAATTATGACCCCTTGTTGCCTTGTCCCATCACTGGAACAGGGCCCTGAACGATTCCTGACTGCGATGTCGGAATGCTACCATATGCTGTACCAATTATTTGGTTCATGTGGGCCTCAGGAGATGTGCCCGGTGTTATACCCACCCCAAGATCCTTTTCCTTGAGTGAGGTTTGTAGTCTTTTGCCCCTTAGACTGTGCTCTGTCCTCAGTCTTCTTTGCCCTTCCCAATCTTCATGACTTTGCACTTGGTGGGGTTGAACTCCAGGAGCCACTTTCTGGATCAGGCCTGCGAGCTGTCCAGATCCTTTTGTAGTTCTGTCTGGTCCTTCGATTGAACTCTCCTCATTAACTTCACATCGTCTGCAAACAGGGACACTTCCGAGTCTGCTTCTTCCGTCATGTCATTCACATATACCAGAAACAGCACAGGTCCTTGGACTAACCCCTGTGGAACCCCACTCGTCACAGGCACCCACTCTGACACCTCGTCACGTACCGTAACTCGCTGTCTTCCCGTCAAGTATTCTCTGATCCACTGCAGTGCCTTCCCTGTTACACCTACCATGTCCTCCAGTTTTTGTACTAATCTCTTCTGTGGAACTATGCAAAAGTCTTCCAAGAAAATGTAGTCTACTCATCTCCTCTCTGTTGTCATACTGCTGTCACCTTGCCATAGAACTCCAGCAGGTTTGTGACACAGGATTTCCAGTCCCTGAATCTGTGTTGGTTATGTTCAGTCCTCCGTAAGTGTTCCACCGCTCTTCTGATAATCTTCTCCATGACTTTGCATACTATACACGTCAGTGACACTGGTCTGTAGTTTAATGCTGCGTGTCTGTCTTTTTTTTTTTTTTAAACTGGGACCACATTTGCTATCTTTCATACCTTAGGTAGTTGCCTTGTGTCGATGGATGTATTAAAGACTGTTGTTAGTGGTACACAAAGCACCTCTGCTCCCCCTCTCAGGACCCATGAGAGATGTTGTCCGGCCCCATCGCCTTTGAGGTATCTATCTCGCTTAGCAGCCTCTTCACTTCCTCCTCAGTTGTATGTACTGAATCCAGCACTTGACGGTGTACTCCACCTTTCCGTTTTTCTGGAGTCCTTTCTGTCTCTGTGAATGCTTCTTTGAATCTCATGTTGAGCTCCTCACATTCTTCTCTGTCGCTTCTTGTAATCTCCCCTCCTTCCTTTCTCAGCCTGATTACCTGGTCCTTGACTGTTGTTTTCCTCCTGATGTGACTGTACAACAGCTTAGGGTCGGACTTGGCTTTCGCTGCTATGTCATTTTTGTATTGTCGTTGGGCCTCCCTTCTTACCTGAGCATATTCATTTCTGGCTCTTCGATTGCTCTCCTTATTCTCCTGGATCCTTTGCCTTTTATACTTCTTTCATTCTCTAGCACACTTGGTTTTGTCCTCTCTGCACCTTTAGGTGAACCAAGGCCTTCTCGTTTTTTCTGTTGCCCTTGGGTACAAACCTCTCCTGAGCTTCCTTGTATATTGTTGTCAAAAATTCCATCATCTTATTTACTGATGATCTTGTCAGTTCTCTGTCCCACTGAACCTCGTGCAGGAAATTCCTCATGCCTATTTAGTCCCCCCTCTCTTGTAGTTCAGCTTCATTCGTCCTGCCCTTCCTGCTTCCCTCTGCACTTGTAACGTTATGTATTCGAAGCTCAGAACCACGTGATCATTAGTTCTGAGGGATCTTTCATAGATGATATCCTCAATATCTGCACTATTCAAGGCGAATACAAAGTCCAGTCTTGCTGGTTCCTCATCTCCTCTCTCTCTGGTAGTGTTCCTTATGTGTTGGCACATGAGATTTTCCAGTACCACCTCCATCATCTTAGCCCTCCACGTTTCTGGGCCCCCACGTGGCTCCAGGTTTTCCCAGTCATTTTCTTTGTGATTGAAGTCACCCACAATCAGTAGTTTTGCCCTGGCCACACGGGCCCTTCTGGCCACTTCAGCCAGTGTGTTAACCATCGCTCTGTTACTCTCATCATGTGCTTATCTTGGTTACCTGTTGTTCTGTGGTGGGTTATACATCACTACAATTACCACCTTGGGATCTCCAGACTGAAGTGCTCCTATTATGTAGTCTCTTCCTTCTCTGTCTCCTCTCTCCAGCTTCCCCCAACCCCCATTGGTTTTTGATGACCAGTGTCACTCTTCCATCCCCTCTGTTCCCTGTCTTTCCTCAGGATCTGGTATCCAGTTGCAAAGATATCTGTTATTATTCATGTGAGCTTGGTTCCTGTGAGAGCTATGATATCTGGTGATGCCACTTTAATTCTCTCGTGCCACTCCCACCTATTCGTTAATTCATCAGCTTTGGTGTACCATACCTTCAGCTTCCCTTCCAATATTGTAGTCTTAGGCGTTTGGGTGAGTGGGGGATCCTGGCAGGGTGCTATGGGATTCTATTACATTCGTGTGTGTGTATTTACCTAGTTGTAGTTCCAGGGGTCGATTCACAGCTCCTGGCCCAGCCTCTTCACTGGTCGCTACTAGGTCACTCTTCCTGCTCTATGAGCTTTATCATACCTCTTCTTAAAGCTATGTATAGATCCTGCCTCCACTGCATCACTTCCCAGACTACCATTGTGTGCGGGGGGGGGGGAGGGTTTGATGCTTTGCCGGTATCTTGGAGTGAGGACATGGCACTGGTTATGCCAGTTTCAACCTATGGGAGTTTCCCACTCCATCTACCTATTCCAACATATTTTTACATTGCATAGCTGCTGACGAATCAGTGGTAACAGTGCAAACAGCCTACTTGTACATGGAAACGATAGTAACCATATGGTGAACACTGTCACCTTATTAGATAGCTATAATCACCCTAGATAGATTATTTAAAAGATCGTGTCTCAGGAGCCATTTACGTTAGTTGTCTGATAAACTAGCACTATATAATTTCACTATTAACCTGTCCGAGTTTTAGTTTGGTCTGGGTACAGTGCAATTTTCAAGGTTTGTAGTTGAACCTGGCAAGATAACCATGTCAAAGCAAAAATAGAAACCATTTTTTAAGGCTTCCAGTTCTTAAAGATAGGAAAGTATTACGGTAGTTTCTCGATATGAAGGGATTTTGTGGTAACCTTTCCAAGACAGCAGCACCTCTAAGTTAACTAGTGGCGTTCCAGCTTTTCAAACAGATAATCACCTCAGTTCCCATCCTAGAGAGACCTATTTTTATCTTATAGTTTGCAAATTTATGTGAGTGTCTCTGCCATAAGAAGAAGGCAGACGGTGACACACTTTGTCCACTTTTGTACTTTAATGTGAAGCTCAACCCACATCAAAAGAACTATATATCACAATTGGTAATGAGGTTTTAGCTCTGGTTGTGGCTTTGCAATACTTCGAGGTTTGTCAGGGCACTTGACATGTTGTATATATTGTCAGTAACCATAACCCACTGATCTTAATTTATAGTTTAAAATGCAAAAATGCTAGAATCATGATGTGGTTATTTGCATTATACATACAGCTTTTTAATATTAAAATTCGCCATATCAAAGGCATCCTTAACACCATGGCCAGTGCCTTGTCTCCGCCATAGATTTGCTCTTAATGTAATCTTCCGTAAGTGCCCAGATGTTTGATTTTAAAATAGTTATATAAACGTAATTGTACTTAATGGGACCATCGTACCGTGCCACTCCTCAAGTAACAATATTTGCATGTAAATACATAATTAATCTGTACATCTGTTCATAGTTGTGGGAATATGTTTAAATCACTGCTGTAGTTCAGGACACACTAACGTGCAGTGACCCCAGAGTTCACAGTCACAGTTAGTGGCTGCAGCCACCACACATAAGTACACCTCTGCATCACTTACACTAGAAATCATTATTTCACTACAAACTCTAGAACCCCGTAGACTCTTCATTGGCTCAAGTTTTACATGGAATATATGGCTAAGAAGTACCTAACACATCAGAAGAGCGCTACGAACTGAGAAGCACCTCTTCACCATCACAGTCTTCACACAGAAAAATACACGCCGTATCATAATAGCATAGGACATACGGAGGTAGTAACAAGACACAATAGAAAAGGAAATATAACAGATCCCTTTCTACAAACTTAATGTAACTAGGTGTGATGTGGGTGGTTTATCTACTTCCAAGAACACAGAATACTAGAGTGTAACAACCGAAAAATATAATAAACTAATAAAATATCTAAGATATAAATGTAGTGCCAAACTTATTATTACTAATATGAATATTATTAGTCTTTCTGAGCCAAAAAAAAAATTAGAATGTCACCTGATGTCATATGATGTCATCATGAATTTATTGTAGAAGTTTATGGTAATATCTTTGACATTAGTGTGATGCTATGCTATGTCATGTGGAGGTACATGACCGGACGTCCCCACATTCTCCTAGTTCATGTGTCAGCTGGGGTCAATGACTGCTAGTTGTAACCATCAGTTCTCAAGCCTCTGATAAACGCGGCTTCATCTGCGCCGGTTCATTCCATGTCTATCGTAAAATCTGGGACACTTACATTGTATGTAATATATTGCGGTGAGCAACACAATAAGCAACTAAATGTCTAGTCATTGAGCTCTGTCAAGGTGAAGCTCTAGGTACACTTCACGGCTGGTCTGCTGTCTACAATAGCTTTGATATTCTGTTTTTTTCAGTACAGTTCATTTTTCGCAGAATGTTCTGGACTCTTTACAGGTATTCTAGTGCGTGTAACTGAAGGAAGTTATGATTTAAATAGGCCAGCCCCTTAGTTTCTGGTGAGAACATTCTCGCAGATCTCACTAGACCAAGCGATGTTATGTCTGACGGTCCGGTAGAAGCCAGGCGTGTTGTGGGCCAGTGCTGGTCCAATTGCTGCTTCAGTCTGCCATTACTCAGGTTGCCATCTGTTGCCATTCGTTTTCTATCTCGTGCTCTACCTAGTCCGGTGTTTCTACACTTAACTGTGAGTGAGCAGAGAAGTGTTTCTGGTGTTCTTATGGGACTTATATCTAGATAATGTTGTGCTTTATTACTAAACATAGACTTGCCGTAAATGTTGAAGTGATGCTAATCTTGAATATGCTAATTTGACAAGGTAAATTAATTGTACAGTCTCAGTCGTGACATAGTCAATAACTGTCTTTCCCGCTAATGGAAGATTGTGTTGAATATTTCTAATAGTCATGATTCTTTAACAGTGTGTATATACATACATTTTTTTTATATTGTTGCCTAAGATGAGTAGAGTTCTTTAACTGTGGAATTTGATGGCAGCACAGTTATACTATATAAGTAACCTACTTTGGTTAGATCTAAAAATATTAATTATTATTTCTATTATTATTATTATTATTATTATTATTATTATTATTATTATTATCGAAGTTCAAGTGTTTCTAACCCCTGGGCAACGTTAAAGTTAAATATTAGCTTCATATTGTAAAGTAATTTACCCTTTAATTACAGCAGGTATACAGACCTATCATTGTGGTGAGTCATTACCACAATGTTGTAAGTTATTATCAGGCAGGTAATGTGTCATCACCTTATTAAACTAATTTGTCTTCAAGTTACATCAGCACTTTATAGAACTGATCCTGTCTTCACCTTATATCAGCACCTTATTAAACTGACCTTGTCTTCACGTTACATCAGCACCTTATTAAACTGACCTTGCCTTCACGTTACATCAACACCTTATTAAACTGAACTTGCCTTCACGTTACATCAACACCTTATTAAACTGACCTTGCCTTCACGTTACATCAACACCTTATTAAACTGACCTTGTCTTCACGTTACATCAGCACCTTATTAAACTGACCTTGTCTTCACGTTACATCAGCACCTTATTAAACTGACCTTGTCTTCACGTTACATCAACACCTTATTAAACTGACCTTGCCTTCACGTTACATCAACACCTTATTAAACTGACCTTGTCTTCACGTTACATCAGCACCTTATTAAACTGAACTTGTCTTCACGTTACATCAGCACCTTATTAAACTGACCTTGTCTTCACGTTACATCAACACCTTATTAAACTGACCTTATCTTCACGATACATCAGCACCTTATTAAACTGACCTTATCTTCACCTTACATCAGCACCTTATTAAACTGACCTTGTCTTCACGTTACATCAGCACCTTATTAAACTGACCTTGTCTTCACGTTACATCAACACCTTATTAAACTGACATTGTCTTCACGTTACATCAGCACCTTATTAAACTGACATTGTCTTCACGTTACATCAGCACCTTATTAAACTGTCCTTGTCTTCACGTTACATCAACACCTTATTAAACTGACCTTGTCTTCACGTTACATCAGCACCTTATTAAACTGACCTTGTCTTCACGTTACATCAGCACCTTATTAAACTGATCTTGTCTTCACGTTACATCAACACCTTATTAAACTGAACTTGTCTTCACGTTACATCAACACCTTATCAAACTGACCTTGTCTTTACGTTACATCAGCACCTTATTAAACTGACCTTGTCTTCACGTTACATCAACACCTTATTAAACTGACCTTGTCTTCACGTTACATCAGCACCTTATTAAACTGACCTTGTCTTCACGTTACATCAGCACCTTATTAAACTGACCTTGTCTTCACGTTACATCAGCACCTTATTAAACTGACCTTGTCTTCACGTTACATCAACACCTTATTAAACTGACCTTGTCTTCACGTTACATCAACACCTTATCAAACTGACCTTGTCTTCACGTTACATCAGCACCGTATTAAACTGACCTTGTCTTCACGTTACATCAACACCTTATTAAACTGACCTTGCCTTCACGTTACATCAGCACCTTATTAAATTGACCTTGTCTTCACGTTACATCAGCACCTTATTAAACTGACATTGTCTTCACGTTACATCAGCTCCTTATTAAACTGACCTTGTCTTCACGTTCTATCAGCACCTTATTAAACTGACCTTGTCTTCACGTTACATCAACACCTTATTAAACTAACCTTGTCTTCACGTTACATCAGCACCTTATTAAACTAACCTTGTCTTCACGTTACATCAACACCTTATTAAACTGACCTTGTCTTCACGTTACATCAACACCTTATTAAAGTGACCTTGTCTTCACGTTATATCAGCACCTTATTAAACTGACCTTGTCTTCACGTTACATTAACACCTTATTAAAGTGACCTTGTCTTCACGTTATATCAGCACCTTATTAAACTGACCTTGTCTTCACGTTACATCAACACCTTATTAACTGACCTTGTCTTCACGTTACATCAGCACCTTATTAAACTGACCTTGTCTTCACGTTACATCAACACCTTATTAAACTGAACTTGTCTTCACCTTACATCAACACCTTATTAAACTAACCTTGTCTTCACGTTACATCAACACCTTAATAAACTAACCTTGTCTTCACCTTACATCAATACCTTATTAAACTAACCTTGTCTTCATGTTACATCAACACCTTATTAAACTGACCTTGTCTTCACCTTATATCAGCACCTTATTAATGTGACCTTGTCTTCACTTTACATCAGCACTTTATTAAACTGACCTTGTCTTCACTTTATATCAGCTCCTTATTAAACTGACCTTGTCTTCACGTTACATCAGCGCCTTATTAAACTGACCTTGGCTTCGCGTTACATCAACACCTTATTAAACTGACCTTGTCTTCACGTTACATCAACACCTTATTAAACTGACCTTGTCTTCATGTTACTTCAATACCTTATTAAACTAACCTTGTCTTCACGTTACATCAGCACCTTATTAAACTGACCTTGTCTTCACGTTACATCAACACCTTTTTAAACTGACCTTGTCTTCATGTTACATCAACACCTTATTAAACTGACCTTGTCTTCACGTTACATTAGCACCTTATTAAACTGACCTTGTCTTCACGTTACATCAACACCTTATTAAACTGACCTTGTCTTCATGTTACATCAACACCGTATTAAACTGACCTTGTCTTCATGTTACATCAGCACCTTATTAAACTGACCTTGTCTTCACGTTACATCAACACCTTATTAAACTAACCTTGTCTTCACGTTACATCAGCACCTTATTAAACTGACCTTGTCTTCACGTTACATCAGCACCTTATTAAACTGACCTTGTCTTCACGTTACATCAGCACCTTATTAAACTGACATTATCTTCACGTTACATCAACACCTTATGAAACTGACCTTGTCTTCACGTTACATCAGCACCTTATTAAACTGGCCTTGTCTTCACGATACATCAGCACCTTATTAAACTGACCTTGGCTTCACCTTACATCAGCACCTTATTAAACTGACCTTGTCTTCACGTTACATCAGCACCTTATTAAACTGACCTTCTCTTCACGTTACATCAACACCTTATTAAACTGACATTGTCTTCACGTTACATCAACACCTTATCAAACTGACCTTGTCTTCACGTTACATCAGCACCTTATTAAACTGACCTTGTCTTCACGTTACATCAGCACCTTATTAAACTGACCTTGTCTTCACGTTACATCAGCACCTTATTAAACTGACCTTGTCTTCACGTTACATCAACACCTTTTTAAACTGACCTTGTCTTCACGTTACATCAACACCTTATTAAACTGACCTTGTCTTCACGTTACATCAGCACCTTATTAAACTGACCTTGTCTTCACGATACATCAGCACCTTATTAAACTGACCTTGGCTTCACATTACATCAGCACCTTATTAAACTGACCTTGTCTTCACGTTACATCAACACCTTATTAAACTGACCTTGTCTTCACGTTACATCAACACCTTATCAAACTGACCTTGTCTTCACGTTACATCAGCACCTTATTAAACTGACCTTGTCTTCACGTTACATCAACACCTTATTAAACTGACCTTGTCTTCACGTTACATCAGCACCTTATTAAACTGACCTTGTCTTCACGATACATCAGCACCTTATTAAACTGACCTTGGCTTCACATTACATCAGCACCTTATTAAACTGACCTTGTCTTCACGTTACATCAACACCTTATTAAACTGACCTTGTCTTCACGTTACATCAACACCTTATCAAACTGACCTTGTCTTCACGTTACATCAGCACCTTATTAAACTGACCTTGTCTTCACGTTACATCAACACCTTATTAAACTGACCTTGTCTTCACGTTACATCAGCACCTTATTAAACTGACCTTGTCTTCACGTTACATCAGCACCTTATTAAACTGACCTTGTGTTCACGTTACATCAGCTCCTTATTAAAGTGACCTTGTCTTCACGTTATATCAGCACCTTATTAAACTGACCTTGTCTTCACGTTACATCAACACCTTATTAAACTAACCTTGTCTTCATGTTACATCAGCACCTTATTAAACTTACCTTGTCTTCACGTTGCATCAACACCTTATTAAACTGACCTTGTCTTCACGTTACATCAACACCTTATTAAACTGACATTGCCTTCACGTTATATCAGCACCTTATTAAACTGACCTTGTCTTCACGTTACATCAACACCTTATGAAACTAACCCTGTCTTCACGTTATATCAGCACCTTATGAAACTGACCTTGTCTTCACGTAACATCAACACCTTATTAAACTGACCTTGTCTTCACGTTATATCAGCACCTTATTAAACTGACCTTGTCTTCACGTTACATCAACACCTTATTAAACTAACCTTGTCTTCACGTTATATCAGCACCTTATTAAACTAACCTTGTCTTCACGTTACATCAACACCTTATTAAACTGACCTTGTCTTCACGTTACATCAGCACCTTATTAAACTGACCTTGTCTTCACCTTACATCAACACCTTATTAAACTAACCTTGTCTTCACGTTACATCAACACCTTATTAAACTAACCTTGTCTTCACGTTACATCAACACCTTATTAAACTAACCTTGTCTTCACCTTACATCAACACCTTATTAAACTAACCTTGTCTTCATGTTACATCAACACCTTATTAAACTGACCTTGTCTTCACGTTACATCAACACCTTATTAAACTGAGCTTGTCTTCATGTTACATCAACACCTTATTAAACTAACCTTGTCTTCACGTTACATCAGCACCTTATTAAACTGACCTTGTCTTCACGTTACATCAACACCTTACTAAACTGACCTTGTCTTCGTGTTACATCAACACCTTATTAAACTGACCTTGTCTTCACGTTACATTAGCACATTATTAAACTGACCTTGTCTTTACGTTACATCAACACCTTATTAAACTGACCTTGTCTTCATGTTACATCAACACCGTATTAAAATGACCTTGTCTTCATGTTACATCAACACCGTATTAAGCTGACCTTGTCTTCACGTTACATCAACACCTTATTAAACTGACCTTGTCTTTACGTTACAGGAACACCTTATCAAACTGACCTTGTCTTCATGTTACATCAACACCTTATTAAACTGACCTTGTCTTCACGTTACATCAACACCTTATTAAACTGACCTTGTCTTCACGTTACATCAACATCTTATTAAAGTGACCTTGTCTTCATGTTACATCAATACCTTATTAAACTGACCTTGTCTTCACGTTACATCAACACCTTATTAAACTGACCTTGTCTTCACGCTACATCAACACCTTATTAAACTAACCTTGTCTTCACGTTACATCAGCACCTTATTAAACTGACCTTGTCTTCACGTTACATCAACACCTTATTAAATTAACCTTGTCTTCACCTTACATCAACACCTTATTAAACTGACCTTGTCTTCACGTTACATCAACACCTTATTAAACTGAATTTGTCTTCACCTTACACCAACACCTTATTAAACTGACCTTGTCTTCACGTTACACCAGCACTTTATTAAACTGACCTTGTCTTCACGTTACATCAGCACCTATTAAACTGACCTTGTCTTCACGTTACATCAGCACCTTATTAAACTGACCTTGTCTTCACGTTACACCAGCACTTTATTAAACTGACCTTGTCTTCACGTTACATCAGCACCTATTAAACTGACCTTGTCTTCACGTTACACCAGCACTTTATTAAACTGACCTTGTCTTCACGTTACATCAGCACATATTAAACTGACCTTGTCTTCACGTTACATCAGCACCTTATTAAACTGACCTTGTCTTCACCTTACATCAGCACTTTATTAATCTGACCTTGTCTTCACCTTACATCAGCACTTTTTTAAACTGACCTTGTCTTCACGTTACATCAGCACCTATTAAACTGACCTTGTCTTCACGTTACACCAGCACTTTATTAAACTGACCTTGTCTTCACGTTACATCAGCACCTATTAAACTGACCTTGTCTTCACGTTACATCAGCACCTTATTAAACTGACCTTGTCTTCACCTTACATCAGCACTTTATTAATCTGACCTTGTCTTCACCTTACATCAGCACTTTTTTAAACTGACCTTGTCTTCACGTTACATCAGCACCTTATTAAACTGACCTTGTCTTCACGTTACATCAGCACCTTATTAAACTGACCTTGTCTTCACGTTACATCAGCACCTTATTAAACTAACCTTGTCTTCACGTAACATCAACACCTTATTAAACTGACCTTGTCTTCACCTTACATCAACACCTTATTAAACTAACCATGTCTTCACGCTACATCAACACCTTATTAAACTAACCTTGTCTTCACGTTTTATCAGCACCTTATTAAACTAACCTTGTCTTCACGTTACATCAACACCTTATTAAACTGACCTTGTCTTCACCTTACATCAACACCTTATTAAACTAACCATGTCTTCACGCTACATCAACACCTTATTAAACTAACCTTGTCTTCACGTTACATCAACACCTTATTAAACTAACCTTGTCTTCACCTTACATCAACACCTTATTAACCTAACCTTGTCTTCACCTTACATCAACACCTTATTAAACTGACCTTGTCTTCACGTTACATCAACACCTTATTAAACTGAATTTGTCTTCACCTTACACCAACACCTTATTAAACTGACCTTGTCTTCACGTTACACCAGCACTTTATTAAACTGACCTTGTCTTCACGTTACATCAGCACCTATTAAACTGACCTTGTCTTCACGTTACATCAGCACCTTATTAAACTGACCTTGTCTTCACCTTACATCAGCACTTTATTAATCTGACCTTGTCTTCACCTTACATCAGCACTTTTTTAAACTGACCTTGTCTTCACGTTACATCAGCACCTTATTAAACTGACCTTGTCTTCACGTTACATCAGCACCTTATTAAACTGACCTTGTCTTCACGTTACATCAGCACCTTATTAAACTAACCTTGTCTTCACGTAACATCAACACCTTATTAAACTGACCTTGTCTTCACCTTACATCAACACCTTATTAAACTAACCATGTCTTCACGCTACATCAACACCTTATTAAACTAACCTTGTCTTCACGTTTTATCAGCACCTTATTAAACTAACCTTGTCTTCACGTTACATCAACACCTTATTAAACTGACCTTGTCTTCACCTTACATCAACACCTTATTAAACTAACCATGTCTTCACGCTACATCAACACCTTATTAAACTAACCTTGTCTTCACGTTACATCAACACCTTATTAAACTAACCTTGTCTTCACCTTACATCAACACCTTATTAACCTAACCTTGTCTTCATGTTACATCAACACCTTATTAAACTGACCTTGTTTTCACCTTATATCAGCACCTTATTAAACTGACCTTGTCTTCACGTTACATCAGCACTTTATTAAACTGACCTTGTCTTCACCTTATATCAGCACCTTATAAAACTGACCTTGTCTTCACGTTACATCAGCGCCTTATTAAACTGACCTTATCTTCGCGTTACATCAACACCTTATTAAACTGACCTTGTCTTCACGTTACATCAACACCTTATTAAACTAACCTTGTCTTCACGTTACATCAGCACCTTATTAAACTGACCATGTCTTCACGTTACATCAACACCTTATTAAACTGACCTTGGCTTCGTGTTACATCAACACCTTATTAAACTGACCTTGTCTTCACGTTACATTAGCTCCTTATTAAACTGACCTTGTCTTTACGTTACATCAACACCTTATTAAACTGACCTTGTCTTCATGTTACATCAACACCGTATTAAAATGACCTTGTCTTCATGTTACATCAACACCGTATTAAGCTGACCTTGTCTTCACGTTACATCAACACCTTATTAAACTGACCTTGTCTTCACGTTACAGGAACACCTTATCAAACTGACCTTGTCTTCATGTTACATCAACACCTTATTAAACTGACCTTGTCTTCACGTTACATCAACACCTTATTAAACTGACCTTGTCTTCACGTTACATCAACACCTTATTAAACTGACCTTGTCTTCACGTTACATCAACACCTTATTAAACTGACCTTGTCTTCACGTTACATCAACATCTTATTAAACTGACCTTGTCTTCATGTTACATCAATACCTTATTAAACTGACCTTGTCTTCACGTTACATCAACACCTTATTAAACTGACCTTGTCTTCACGCTACATCAACACCTTATTAAACTGACCTTGTCTTCACGTTACATCAGCGCCTTATTAAACTGACCTTGTCTTCACGTTACATCAACACCTTATTAAATTAACCTTGTCTTCACCTTACATCAACACCTTATTAAACTGACCTTGTCTTCACGTTACATCAACACCTTATTAAACTGACTTTGTCTTCACCTTTCACCAACACCTTATTAAACTGACTTTGTCTTCACCTTACACCAACACCTTATTAAACTGACCTTGTCTTCACGTTACACCAGCACTTTATTAAGCTGACCTTGTCTTCACGTTACATCAGCACCTTATTAAACTGACCTTGTCTTCACGTTACATCAGCACCTTATTAAACTGACCTTGTCTTCACCTTACATCAGCACCTTATTAAACTGACCTTGTCTTCACCTTACATCAGCACTTTATTAAACTGACCTTGTGTTCACCTTACATCAGCACTTTATTAAACTGACCTTGTCTTCACGTTACATCAGCACCTTATTAAACTGACCTTGTCTTCACGTTACATCAGCACCTTAGTAAACTGACCTTGTCTTTGCCTTACATCAGCACCTTATTAAACTGACCTTGTCTTCACCTTACATCAGCATTTTATTAAACTGACCTTGTCTTCACCTTACATCAGCACCTTATTAAACTGACCTTGTCTTCACGTTACATCAACACCTTATTAAACTGACCTTGTCTTCACGTTACATCAACACCTTATTAAACTGACCTTGTCTTCACGTTACATCAACACCTTATTAAACTGACTTTGTCTTCACGTTACATCAACACCTTATTAATCTGATCTTGTCTTCACGTTACATCAACACCTTATTAAACTGACCTTGTCTTCAGGTTACATCAACACCTTATTAAACTGACTTTGTCTTCACGTTACATCAACACCTTATTAAACTAACCTTGTCTTCACCTTACATCAACACCTTATTAAACTGACCTTGCCTTCATGTTACATCAACACCTTATTAAACTGACCTTGTCTTCACCTTACATCAGCACCTTATTAAACTGACCTTGTCTTCACCTTACATCAGCACCTTATTAAAATGACCTTGTCTTCACGTTACATCAGCACCTTATTTAACTGACCTTGTCTTCACGTTACATCAGCACCTTATTAAACTGACGTTGTCTTCACCTTACATCAGCACCTTATTAAACTGACCTTGTCTTCACCTTACATCAGCACTTTATTAAACTGACCTTGTCTTCACCTTACATCAGCACCTTATTAAACTAACCTTGTCTTCACGTTACATCAGCACCTTATTAAACTGACCTTGTCTTCACGTTACATCAGCACCTTATTAAACTGACCTTGTCTTCACCTTACATCAGCACCTTATTAAACTGACCTTGTCTTCACCTTACATCAGCACTTTATTAAACTGACCTTGTCTTCACGTTACATAAGCACTTTATTAAACTGACCTTGTCTTCACGTTACATCAGCACCTATTAAACTGACCTTGTCTTCACGTTACATCAGCACCTTATTAAACTGACCTTGTCTTCGCCTTACATCAGCACCTTATTAAACTGACCTTGTCTTCACCTTACATCAGCACTTTATTAATCTGACCTTGTCTTCACCTTACATCAGCACTTTATTATACTGACCTTGTCTTCACGTTACATCAGCACCTTATTAAACTGACCTTGTCTTCACGTTACATCAGCACCTTATTAAACTGACCTTGTCTTCACGTTACATCAGCACCTTATTAAACTAACCTTGCCTTCACGTAACATCAACACCTTATTAAACTGACCTTGTCTTCACGTTACATCAACACCTTATTAAACTAACCTTGTCTTCACGTTATATCAGCACCTTATTAAACTAACCTTGTCTTCACGTTACATCAACACCTTATTAAACTGACCTTGTCTTCACCTTACATCAACACCTTATTAAACTAACCATGTCTTCACGTTACATCAACACCTTATTAAACTAACCTTGTCTTCACGTTACATGAACACCTTATTAAACTAACCTTGTCTTCACCTTACATCAACACCTTATTAAACTAACCTTGTCTTCATGTTACATCAACACCTTATTAAACTGACCTTGTTTTCACCTTATATCAGCACCTTATTAAACTGACCTTGTCTTCACGTTACATCAGCACTTTATTAAACTGACCTTGTCTTCACCTTATATCAGCACCTTATTAAACTGACCTTGTCTTCACGTTACATCAGCGCCTTATTAAACTGACCTTATCTTCGCGTTACATCAACACCTTATTAAACTGACCTTGTCTTCACGTTACATCAACACCTTATTAAACTAACCTTGTCTTCACGTTACATCAGCATCTTATTAAACTGACCATGTCTTCACGTTACATCAACACCTTATTAAACTGACCTTGTCTTCGTGTTACATCAACAACTTATTAAACTGACCTTGTCTTCAAGTTACATTAGCTCCTTATTAAACTGACCTTGTCTTTACGTTACATCAACACCTTATTAAACTGACCTTGTCTTCATGTTACATCAACACCGTATTAAAATGACCTTGTCTTCATGTTACATCAACACCGTATTAAGCTGACCTTGTCTTCACGTTACATCAACACCTTATTAAACTGACCTTGTCTTCACGTTACAGGAACACCTTATCAAACTGACCTTGTCTTCATGTTACATCAACACATTATTAAACTGACCTTGTCTTCACGTTACATCAACACCTTATTAAACTGACCTTGTCTTCACGTTACATCAACACCTTATTAAACTGACCTTGTCTTCACGTTACATCAACACCTTATTAAACTGACCTTGTCTTCACGTTACATCAACATCTTATTAAACTGACCTTGTCTTCATGTTACATCAATACCTTATTAAACTGACCTTGTCTTCACGTTACATCAACACCTTATTAAACTGACCTTGTCTTCACGCTACATCAACACATTATTAAACTAACCTTGTCTTCACGTTACATCAGCGCCTTATTAAACTGACCTTGTCTTCACGTTACATCAACACCTTATTAAATTAACCTTGTCTTCACCTTACATCAACACCTTATTAAACTGACCTTGTCTTCACGTTACATCAACACCTTATTAAACTGACTTTGTCTTCACCTTTCACCAACACCTTATTAAACTGACTTTGTCTTCACCTTACACCAACACCTTATTAAACTGACCTTGTCTTCACGTTACACCAGCACTTTATTAAACTGACCTTGTGTTCACGTTACATCAGCACCTTATTAAACTGACCTTGTCTTCACGTTACATCAGCACCTTATTAAACTGACCTTGTCTTCACCTTACATCAGCACCTTATTAAACTGACCTTGTCTTCACCTTACATCAGCACTTTATTAAACTGACCTTGTCTTCACCTTACATCAGCACTTTATTAAACTGACCTTGTCTTCACGTTACATCAGCACCTTATTAAACTGACCTTGTCTTCACGTTACATCAGCACCTTATTAAACTGACCTTGTCTTCACGTTACATCAGCACCTTATTAAACTGACCTTGTCTTCACCTTACATCAGCACTTTATTAAACTGACCTTGTCTTCACCTTACATCAGCACTTTATTAAACTGTCCTTTTCTTCACCTTACATCAGCACTTTATTAAACTGACCTTGTCTTCACGTTACATCAGCACCTTATTAAACTGACCTTGTCTTCACGTTACATCAGCACCTTATTAAACTGACCTTGTCTTCACGTTACATCAGCACCTTATTAAACTGACCTTGTCTTTACCTTACATCAGCACCTTATTAAACTGACCTTGTCTTCACCTTACATCAGCATTTTATTAAACTGACCTTGTCTTCACCTTACATCAGCACCTTATTAAACTGACCTTGTCTTCACGTTACATCAACACCTTATTAAACTGACCTTGTCTTCATGTTACATCAACACCTTATTAAACCGACCTTGTCTTCACGTTACATCAACACCTTATTAAACTGACTTTGTCTTCACGTTACATCAACACCTTATTAAACTAACCTTGTCTTCACCTTACATCAACACCTTATTAAACTGACCTTGCCTTCATGTTACATCAACACCTTATTAAACTGACCTTGTCTTCACCTTACATCAGCACCTTATTAAACTGACCTTGTCTTCACCTTACATCAGCACCTTATTAAAATGACCTTGTCTTCACGTTACATCAGCACCTTATTAAACTGACCTTGTCTTCACGTTACATCAGCACCTTATTAAACTGACGTTGTCTTCACCTTACATCAGCACCTTATTAAACTGACCTTGTCTTCACCTTACATCAGCACTTTATTAAACTGACCTTGTCTTCACCTTACATCAGCACCTTATTAAACTGACCTTGTCTTCACGTTACATCAACACCTTATTAAACTGACCTTGTCTTCATGTTACATCAACACCTTATTAAACTGACCTTGTCTTCACGTTACATCAACACCTTATTAAACTGACTTTGTCTTCACGTTACATCAACACCTTATTAAACTAACCTTGTCTTCACCTTACATCAACACCTTATTAAACTGACCTTGCCTTCATGTTACATCAACACCTTATTAAACTGACCTTGTCTTCACCTTACATCAGCACCTTATTAAACTGACCTTGTCTTCACCTTACATCAGCACCTTATTAAAATGACCTTGTCTTCACGTTACATCAGCACCTTATTAAACTGACCTTGTCTTCACGTTACATCAGCACCTTATTAAACTGACGTTGTCTTCACCTTACATCAGCACCTTATTAAACTGACCTTGTCTTCACCTTACATCAGCACTTTATTAAACTGACCTTGTCTTCACCTTACATCAGCACTTTATTAAACTGACCTTGTCTTCACCTTACACCAGCACTTTATTAAACTGACCTTGTCTTCACGTTACATCAGCACCTTATTAAACTGACCTTGTCTTCACGTTACATCAGCACCTTATTAAACTGACCTTGGCTTCACGTTACATCAGCACCTTATTAAACTGACCTTGTCTTCACCTTACATCAGCACTTTATTAAACTGACCTTGTCTTCACCTTACACCAGCACTTTATTAAACTGACCTTGTCTTCACGTTACATCAGCACTTTATTAAACTGACCTTGTCTTCACCTTACATCAGCACTTTATTAAACTGACCTTGTCTTCACCTTACATCAGCACCTTATTAAACTGACCTTGTCTTCACGTTACATCAACACCTTATTAAACTGACCTTGTCTTCCTGTTACATCAACACCTTATTAAACTGACCTTGTCTTCACGTTACATCAACACCTTATTAAACTGACTTTGTCTTCACGTTACATCAACACCTTATTAAACTAACCTTGTCTTCACCTTACATCAACACCTTATTAAACTGACCTTGCCTTCATGTTACATCAACACCTTATTAAACTGACCTTGTCTTCACCTTACATCAGCACCTTATTAAACTGACCTTGTCTTCACCTTACATCAGCACCTTATTAAAATGACCTTGTCTTCACGTTACATCAGCACCTTATTAAACTGACCTTGTCTTCACGTTACATCAGCACCTTATTAAACTGACCTTGTCTTCACGTTACATCAGCACCTTATTAAACTGACCTTGTCTTCACCTTACATCAGCACCTTATTAAACTGACCTTGTCTTCACCTTACATCAGCACTTTATTAAACTGACCTTGTCTTCACCTTACACCAGTACTTTATTAAACTGACCTTGTCTTCACGTTACATCAGCACCTTATTAAACTGACCTTGTCTTCACGTTACATCAGCACCTTATTAAACTGACTTTGTCTTCACGTTACATCAGCACCTTATTAAACTGACCTTGTCTTCACCTTACATCAGCACTTTATTAAACTGACCTTGTCTTCACCTTACACCAGCACTTTATTAAACTGACCTTGTCTTCACGTTACATCAGCACTTTATTAAACTGACCTTGTCTTCACCTTACATCAGCACTTTATTAAACTGACCTTGTCTTCACCTTACATCAGCACTTTTAAAACTTTATGCTGTGAAAATCAAGTAACTGAACCACTTTTATTATATTCATGAGAAGCGCTAAACCCACTGGGATCACGCAGCACCGTGGGAATAAGTAATTATCAGATTTGATTTACATGGGACAGTGGCAGCGTGTCTCTTGATATAGAGCCCTTCCTCCCTCATCCATCTGTCTTCCGAGAAGGGATAGGGTACCACTTGGTAAGGCTAGGTTAGGCAAGGTTAAGTTAGGTTAAATAAGGTTTCTCAAGAACTAGGACAAGTGTTTCCTGACAAGTGTTTCGGGAAGCCTGGTCGTGTACCGGGTCACAGGGGCATTGATCCCCGGAATACCCTCCCGGTAGGTAGACGCGGGTCTTAGCTATATGATATCTCACCACTGGAACTTCTGGTCATCTGACTGAGGCCTTCCGATAGTTTACCGGTCCTCCCTTTAAAAATTATAGATGTTTTAACCATTTTTTTTTACCACTAGGGACCAGCGATTATGAAGGTCTATGATTTGATTAACTAGTTGAAGTGGGACTTGTCGTCAGGTTTGTAATACAAACTTGTCGACAAAAAAGGAAGGCTACGATGTAATGAGGACTTTCTTTTAATGAAATACAATGAGAAAGTGAACTATGTATTCGAAAATTCGATACAAGAGTGGATTAAATAGCAGACGGAAAGTGAAGGGAAGTGACGGAGAGATAGACACAGAACTTGAGCGGAATATTTTGCCAAAAAGAGAGAGAAGCCTTAGTTGAACAAGGATTGTTGAGAAAAGAGGATGAACAAAGGAGCAAGAATTATATAATAGAATCCAGGAAACAGAAAGGGACACATAAATAAGTAGAAGAAATAGAAATGAAAAGGAGACAACGGAAATAGAAGCAAGGAGATATTTTGAAAACGTAAGAACTGAACAGAGCCAAGTACTGGGTGCTGACGTCACCACTGGTACCGAGCCAAGTACTGGGTGCTGACAATGTCACCACTGGTACTGAGCCAAGTACTGTTTGCTGACAACGTCACCACTGGTACTGAGCCAAGTACTGGGTGCTGACAACGTCACCACTGGTACTGAACGAAGTACTGGGTGCTGACAACGTCACCACTGGTACTGAACGAAGTACTGGGTGCTGACAACGTCACCACTGGTACTGAGCCAAGTACTGGGTGCTGACAACGTCACCACTGGTACTGAGCCAAGTACTGGGTGCTGACAATGTCACCACTGGTACTGTGCCAAGTACTGGGTGCTGACAACGTCACCACTGGTACCGAGCCAAGTACTGGGTGCTGACAATGTCACCACTGGTACTGAGCCAAGTACTGGGTGCTGACAACGTCACCACTGGTACTGAACCAAGTACTGGGTGCTGACAACGTCACCACTGGTACTGAGCCAAATACTGGGTGCTGACAACGTCACCACTGGTACTGAGCCAAGTACTGGGTGCTGACAACGTCACCACTGGTACTGAGCCAAGTACTGGGTGCTGACAACGTCACCACTGGTACTGAGCCAAGTACTGGGTGCTGACAACGTCACCACTGGTACTGAACCAAGTACTTGGTGCTGACAACGTCACCACTGGTACTGAGCCAAGTACTGGGTGCTGACAACGTCACCACTGGTACTGAGCCAAGTACTGGGTGCTGACAACGTCACCACTGGTACTGAGCCAAGTACTGGGTGCTGACAACGTCACCACTGGTACTGAGCCAAGTACTGGGTGCTGACAACGTCACCACTGGTACTGAGCCAAGTACTGGGTGCTGACAACGTCACCACTGGTACCGAGCCAAGTACTGGGTGCTGACACCGTCACCACTGGCACTGAGCCAAGTACTGGATGCTGACAAGGTCACCACTGGTACTGAGCCAAGTACTGGGAGCCGACAACGTCACAACAGATACTGAGCCAAGTACTGGGTGCTGACCACGTCACCACTGGTACTGAGCCAAATATTGGGTGCTGACAACGTCACACTGGTTCTGAACCATGTACTGGGTGCTGACAACGTCACACTGGTACTGAGCCAAGTACTGCGTGCTGACACCGTCACCACTGGCACTGAGCCAAGTACTGGATGTTGACAAGGTCACCACTGGTACTGAGTCAAGTACTGGGAGCCGACAACGTCACAACTGATACTGAGCCAAGTACTGGGTGCTGACCACGTCACCACTGGTACTGAGCCAAATATTGGGTGCTGACAACGTCACACTGGTTCTGAACCATGTACTGGGTACTGACAACGTCACACTGGTACTGAGCCATCTAATGGGTGCTGACAACGTCACCACTGGCACTGAAACAAGTACTGGATGCTGACAATGTCACCACTGGCACTGAGCCAAGTACTGGATGATGACAATGTCACCACTGGCACTGAGCCAAGTACTGGGTGCTGACAAGGTCACCACTGATACTGAGCCAAGTACTGGGTGCTGACAACGTCACTACTGGTACTGAGCCAAGTACTGGGTGCTGACAACGTCACACTGGTACTGAGCCAAGTACTGGGTGCTGACAACGTCACACTGGCACTGAGTCATGTACTGGGTGCTGACAACGTCACACTGGTACTGAGCCATGTACTGGGTGCTGACAACGTCACCACTGGTACTGAGCCATGTACTGGGTGCTGACAACGTCACCACTGGTACTGAGCCATGTACTGGGTGCTGAAAACGTCACCACTGGTACTAAGCCAAGTACTGGGTGCTGACAAGGTCACCATTGGTACTGAGCCATGTACTGGGTGCTGACAACGTCACCACTGGTTCTGAGCCAGGTACTGGGTGCCGACAACGTCACAACTGATACTGAGCCAAGTACTGGGTGCTGACCATGTCACCACTGGTACTGAGCCAAGTATTGGGTGCTGACAGCGTCGCACTGGTACTGAACCATGTACTGGGTGCTGACAACGTCACACTGGTACTGAGCCATCTAATGGGTGCTGACAGCGTCACCACTGGCACTGAGCCAAGTACTGGGTGCTGACCACGTCACCACTGGCACTGAGCCAAGTACTGGGTGCTGACAACGTCACTGGTACTGAGCCAAGTACTGGGTGCTGACAAGGTCACCACTGGTACTGAGCCAAGTACTGGGTGCTGACAACGTCACTACTGGTACTGAGCCATGTACTGGGTGCTGACAGCGTCACACTGGTACTGAGTCAAGTACTGGGTACTGACAACGTCACCACAAGTACTGAGTCAGATACTGGGTGCTGACAACGTCACAATGGTACTGAACCATGTACTGAGTGCTGACAACGTCACTCTGGTACTGAGTCATCTAATGGATGCTGACAGCGTCACACTGGTACTGAGTCAAGTACTGGGTACTGACAACGTCACACTGGTACTGAACCATGTACTGGGTGCTGACAACGTCACACTGGTACTGAGCCATCTAATGGGTGCTGACAGCGTCACACCGGTATTGAGTCAAGTACTAGGTGCTGACAACGTCACACTGGTACTGAACCATGTACTGGGTGCTGACAACGTCACACTGGTACTGAGCCATCTAATGGGTGCTGACAGCGTCACACTGGTACTGAGCCATCTAATGGGTGCTGACAGCGTCACACTGGTACTGAACCATCTAATGGGTGCTGACAGCGTCACACTGGTACTGAGCCAAGTACTGGGTGCTGACAAGGTCACCACTGGTACTGAGTCAGGTACTGGGTGCCTACAACGTCACAACTGATACTGAGCCAAGTACTGGGTGCTGACAGCGTCACACTGGTACTGAGCCAAGTATTGGGTGCTGACAGCGTCACACTGGCACTGAGTCAAGTATTGGGTGCTGACAGCGTTACACTGGTACTGAGCCAAGTACTGGGTGCTGACAGCGTCACACTGGTACTGAGCCAAGTACTGGGTGCTGACCACGTCACACTGGTACTGAGCCAAGTATTGGGTGCTGATAACGTCACACTGGTACTGAGTCAAGTATTGGGTGCTGACAGCGTCACACTGGTACTGAGCCAAGTATTGGGTGCTGACAGCGTCACTGGTACTGAGCCAAGTATTCAAATTCAAATTCAAACTTTATTCTCTATAAGTATTACAATGCTGAGTTTACAGAATTTGGTTATTGTGTGGTTTACATGTAGTAAAATAATAATTACAGAGTGTACCACTAGAACGCCTAGCATGGCTAGGCATTTCGGGCAGACATACATTAAATCTTAGGTTTAAAATGTTACAAAATTATGAGATAAGTTGGTATTATGGCTAAGTGACTAAATACTAGTTGTGAGTTTAGCAATGTGAATGCTTTTGTTTTGGCACTATACATAGTTTCAGTATTGGAGTATCACAGGCCAACTTATGACTAGTTAAGATTCATTATTTTGAGATTGAGATTGATATTTCTGTTTATGGTCAAATGGGTGAGTGAGTGTAAGTGTGAACCACCATGTGGTATTCGTATTATTAGTTGACAGGGTGTATCAGGGAGATAAGATGTTTTCTGATGGTAGTTTTGAAGGTGATGAATGTGTCTGCAGTTTTGGAATTTTCAGGTAGGGTGTTCCAGATTTTAGGGCCTTTGACATACATTGAATTTTTGTAAAGGTTTAGTCGGACACGGGGATTGTCATAGAGATGTTTGTGTCAGGTGTTGTGCCTGTGGGTTCTGTCACAACTATCAAGAAAGCGTTTTAGGTCAAGGTTAATATTGGAATTTAAGGTCCTGTAGATGTAGATTGCACAGAAGTAAGTGTGGATGTACTGAACAGGGAGTAAGTTTAGATCTATGAAGAGTGGGGGGTTGTGTTGCCAGGGATGGGATTTAGTGATTATTCTTACTGCGGCTCTTTGTTGGGTTATTATTGGCTTTAGGTGTGTTACTGCAGTTGAACCCCAAGCACAGATAGCATAGGTGAGGTATGGATATATAAGTGAATGGTACAGTGTGAGAAGGGCAGTTTGCGGCACGTAGTATCGTATCTTGGAGAGGATCCCCACCGTTCTGGATACTTTTTTGGTTATGTGTTGGATATGGGTGCTGAAGTTCAGGTTGTTGTCGAGGTATAGGCCTAAGAATTTGCCCTCATTATGCCTGGTAATTAGAGTGTTGTCGATCTTAAAGTTAATTTGCGCATCTCCTGCTCTGCTAAAAAACATAATGTAGTAGGTTTTGTCAACGTTAAGCGTAAGTTTATTGGCTGTCATCCAAGTCGATATTTTGATCAGCTCCTCATTAACAATGGCGTTGAGGGTTGCAAGATTAGGGTGAGAGATGACATAAGTCGTGTCGTCAGCAAAGAGAATGGGGTTCAGGTGTCGAGATACGTTTGGAAGACCATTGATGTATATGAGGAAGAGCAGGGGTCCAAGGACACTTCCCTGCGGAACTCCAGTATCAAGTGGCTGTGTTGTTGATGCTGTGTCTTTAATGGTGACATACTGATACCTATTAGTAAGGAAAGACTTGAAATATGCAAGCGCATGGCCTCTTATACCGTAATGGTCAAGTTTGTGGAGTAGGATGCTGACAGCGTCACACTGGTACTGAGCCAAGTATTGGGTGCTGACAGCGTCACACTGGTACTGAGCCAAGTATTGGGTGCTGACAACGTCAGACTGGTACTGAGTCAAGTATGTGTGCTGACAACGTCACACTGGTACTGAGCCAAGTATTGGGTGCTGACAGCGTCACACTGGTACTGAGCTAAGTACTGGGTGCTGACAACGTCACCACTGGTACTGAGTCAAGAACTGGGTGCTGACAACGTCACCACTGGTACTGAGCCAAGTACTGGGTACTGACAACGTCACCACTGGTACTGAGTCAAGTGCTGGGTACTGACAACGTCACCACTGGTACTGAGTCAAGTACTGGGTGCTGACAACGTCACCACTGGTACTGAGCCAAGTACTGGGTGCTGACAACGTCACCACTGGTACTGATTCAAGTACTGGGTACTGACAACGTCACCACTGGTACTGAGCCAAGTACTGGGTGCTGACAACGTCACCACTGGTACTGAGTCAAGTACTGGGTGCTGACAGCGTCACACTGGTACTGAGCCAAGTACTGGGTGCTGACAACGTCACCACTGGTACTGAGTCAAGTACTGGGTGCTGACAACGTCACCATTGGTACTGAGCCAAGTACTGGGTGCTGACAACGTCACCACTGGTTCTGAGCCAAGTACTGGTTGCTGACAGCGTCACACTGGTACTGAGTCAAGTACTGGGTACTGACAACGTCACCACTGGTACTGAGCCAAGTACTGGGTGCTGACAACGTCACCACTGGTACTGAGTCAAGTACTGGGTGCTGACAGCGTCACACTGGCACTGAGTCAAGTACTGGGTGCTGACAGCGTCACACTTGTACTGAGTCAAGTACTGGGTACTGACAACGTCACCACTGGTACTGAGCCAAGTACTGGGTGCTGACAAGGTCACCACTGGTACTGAGTCAAGTACTGGGTGCTGACAACGTCACACTGGTACTGAGCCAATTACTGGGTGCTGACAGCGTCACACTGGTACTGAGCCAAGTACTGGGTACTGACAAGGTCACAACTGGTACTGAGCCAGGTACTGGGTACTGACAACGTCACCACTGGTACTGAGCCAGGTACTGGGTACTGACAACGTCACCACTGGTACTGAGCCAGGTACTGGGTACTGACAATGTCACCACTGGCACTGAGCCATGTACTGGGTACTGACAACGTCATCACTGGTACTGAGCCAGGTACTGGGTACTGACAACGTCACCACTGGCACTGAGCCATGTACTAGGTACTGACAACGTCACCACTGGTATTGAGCCAGGTACTGGGTACTGACAATGTCACCACTGGCACTGAGCCATGTACTGGGTACTGACAACGTCACCACTGGTACTGAGCCATGTACTGGGTACTGACAACGTCACCACTGGTACTGAGCCATGTACTGGGTACTGACAACGTCACCACTTACACTGAGCCATGTACTGGGTACTGACAACGTCACCACTGGCACTGAGCCATGTACTGGGTACTGACAACGTCACCACTGGTACTGAGCCATGTACTGGGTGCTGACAACGTCACCACTGGCACTGAGCCAGGTACCGGGTGTTGACAACGTCACCACTGGCACTGAGCCAGGTACTGGGTACTGACAACGTCACCACTGGCACTGAAGGATGAGCCAGTAACACTGAGTGGCACGATAGCAAGACTTGTGTAAGTTACTGGCCACAAATTAGTATAAAGGCTTGATGACCTTCATACATTTAAAAAAGGGAAACAGGAAATATTGAACTACTAATCATTTTTACTAACAAATACAGTATCGTAAGTTCTAGGAATGCTTTCAGGGAAGAGATTATTCGGACATCTGGAGAATGATTTATCAGAGAATACCAATAAAACATTCCTTAAAACGTGCCCTGGCGTTCTACAGCAGTTTTATAGAGAATAAATCAAGATAGCCAAGACTCCATTGGCTACTAGTTTTTGTACTATTTTTTTTTTATAACCTACAGAAGATTAATCCACGACCTGAAAGTAGATCATGGAGTATCAGGAAGCCTGCAGTGAGGCGAGTGTAACATGCAGGGTGCCACAAGGTGGCTCAAGTGTAACACGCAGGGTGCCACAGGGTGGGTCAAGTGTAACATGCAGGGTGCCACAGGGTGGGACAAGTGTAACACGCAGGGTGCGACAGGGTGGGTCAAGTGTAACACGTAGGGTGCAACAGGGTGGGACAAGTGTAACACGCAGGGTGCCACAGGGTGGGTCAAGTGTAACACGTAGGGTGCCACAGGGTGGGAAAAGTGTAACACGCAGGGTGCCACAGGGTGGGTCAAGTGTAACACGCAGGGTGCCACAGGGTGGGACAAGTGTAACACGCAGGGTGCCACAGGGTGGGTCAAGTGTAACACGTAGGGTGCCACAGGGTGGGACAAGTGTAACACGCAGGGTGCCACAGGGTGTGTCAAGTGTAACACGTAGGGTGCCACAGGGTGGGTCAAGTGTAACACGCAGGGTGCCACAGGGTGGGTCAAGTGTAACACGCAGGGTGCCACAGGGTGGGTCAAGTGTAACATGAAGGGTGCCACAGGGTGGGTCAAGTGTAACACGCAGGGTGCCACAGGGTGGGTCAAGTGTAACATGCAGGGTGCCACAGGGTGGGACAAGTGTAACACGTAGGGTGCCACAGGGTGGGTCAAGTGTAACACGCAGGGTGCCACAGGTTGGGTTAAGTGTAACACGCAGGGTGCCACAGGGTGGGTCAAGTGTAACATGCAGGGTGCCACAGGGTGGGTCAAGTGTAACATGCAGGGTACCACAGGGTGGGTCAAGTGTAACACGTAGGGTGCCACAGGGTGGGTCAAGTGTAACACGTAGGGTGCCACAGTGTGGGTCAAGTGTAACACGCAGGGTGCCACAGGGTGGGTCAAGTGTAACACGTAGGGTGCCACAGGGTGGGTCAAGTGTAACACGCAGGGTGCCACAGGGTGGGTCAAGTGTAACACGCAGGGGGCCACAGGGTGGGACAAGTGTAACACGCAGGGTGCCACAGGGTGGGACAAGTGTAACATGCAGGGTGGCACAGGGTGGGACAAGTGTAACACGCAGGGTGCCACAGGGTGGGTCAAGTGTAACACGCAGGGTGCCACAGGGTGGGTCAAGTGTAACACGCAGGGTGCCACAGGGTGGGTCAAGTGTAACACGCAGGGTGCAACAGGGTGGGTCAAGTGTAACACGCAGGGTGCCACAGGGTGGGTCAAGTGTAACACGCAGGGTGCCACAGGGTGGGTCAAGTGTAACACGTAGGGTGCCACAGGGTGGGTCAAGTGTAACACGTAGGGTGCCACAGGGTGGGTCAAGTGTAACACGTAGGGTGCCACAGGGTGGGTCAAGTGTAACACGTAGGGTGCCACAGGGTGGGTCAAGTGTAACACGTAGGGTGCCACAGGGTGGGTCAAGTGTAACACGTAGGGTGCCACAGGAGGGGTCAAGTGTAACACGCAGGGTGCCACAGGGTGGGTCAAGTGTAACACGTAGGGTGCCACAGGGTGGGTCAAATGTAACACGCAGGGTGCCACAGGGTGGGACAAGTGTAACACGCAAGGGGCCACAGGGTGGGTCAAGTGTAATACGCAGGGTGCCACAGGGTGGGTCAAGTGTAACACGTAGGGTGCCACAGGGTGGGTCAAGTGTAACACGTAGGGTGCCACAGGGTGGGTCAAGTGTAACACGCAGGGTGCCACAGGGTGGGTCAAGTGTAACACGCAGGGTGCCACAGGGTGGGTCAAGTGTAACACGCAGGGTGCCACAGGGTGGGTCAAGTGCAACACGCAGGGTGCCACAGGCTGGGTCAAGTGTAACAAGCAGGGTGCCACAGGGTGGGACAAATGTAACACGCATTGTGCCACAGGGTGGGACAAGTGTAACACCCAGGGTGCCACAGGGTGGGTCAAGTGTAACACGCAGGGTGCCACAGGGTGGGACAAGTGTAACACGCATGGTGCCACAAGGTGGGACAAGTGTAACACGCAGGGTGCCACAGGGTGGGTCAAGTATAACACGCAGAGTGCCACAGGGTGGGACAAGTGTAACACGCAGGGTGCCACAGGGTGGGTCAAGTGTAACACGCAGGGTGCCACAGGGTGGGACAAGTGTAACACGCAGGGTGCCACAGGGTGGGACAAGTGTAACACGCAGGGTGCCACAGGGTGGGACAAGTGTAACACGCAGGGTTCCACAGGGTGGGACAAGTGTAACACGCAGGGTGCCACAGGGTGGGACAAGTGTAACACGCAGGGTGCCACAGGGTGGGTCAAGTGTAACACGCAGGGTGCCACAGGGTGGGTCAAGTGTAACACGCAGGGTGCCACAGGGTGGGACAAGTGTAACACGCAGGGTGCCACAGGGTGGGTCAAGTGTAACACGCAGGGTGCCACAGGGTGGGTCAAGTGTAACACGGAGGGTTCCACAGGGTGGGACAAGTGTAACACGCAGGGTGCCACAGGGTGGGTCAAGTGTAACACGCAGGGGGCCACAGGGTGGGTCAAGTGTAGCACGCAGGGTGCCACAGGGTGGGTCAAATGTAACACGCAGGGTGCCACAGGGTGGGTCAAGTGTAACACGCAGGGTGCCACAGGGTTGGTCAAGTGTAACACGCAGGGGGCCACAGGGTGGGTCAAGTGTAACACGCAGGGTGCCACAGGGTGGGTCAAGTGTAACACGCAGGGTGCCACAGGGTGGGTCAAATGTAACACGCAGGGTGCCACAGGGTGGGTCAAGTGTAACACGCAGGGGGCCACAGGGTGGGTCAAGTGTAACACCCAGGGTGCCACAGGGTGGGTCAAATGTAATACGCAGGGTGCCACAGGGTGGGTCAAGTGTAACACGCAGGGTGCCACAGGGTGGGTCAAGTGTAACACGCAGGGGGCCACAGGGTGGATCAAGTGTAACACGCAGGGTGCTACAGGGTTGGTCAAGTGTAAAACCAGGGTGCCACAGGGTGGGTCAAATGTAACACGCAAAGTGCCACAGGGTGGGTCAAGTGTAACACGCAGGGTGCCACAAGGTGGGTCAAGTGTAAAACGCAGGGGGCCACAGGGTGGGTCAAGTGTAACACGCAGGGTGCCACAGAGTGGGTCAAGTGTAACACGCAGGGTGCCACAGGGTGGGTCAAATGTAACACGCAGGGTGCCACAGGGTGGGTTAAGTGTAACACGCAGGGTGCCACAGGGTGGGACAAGTGTAACACGCAGGGTGCCACAGGGTGGGACAAGTGTAACACGCAGGGTGCCACAGGGTGGGTCAAATTTAACACGCAGGGTGCCACAGGGTGGGTCAAGTGTAGCACGCAGGGTGCCACAGGGTGGGTCAAGTGTAACACGCAGGGTGCCACAGGGTGGGTCAAGTGTAACACGCAGGGTGCCACAGGGTGGGTCAAGTGTAACACGCAGGGTGCCACAGGGTGGGTCAAATGTAACACGCAGGGTGCCACAGGGTGGGTCAAGTGTAACACCCAGGGTGCCACAGGGTGGGTCATGTGTAACACGCAGGGTGCCACAGGGTGGGTCAAGTGTAACACGCAGGGTGCCACAGGGTGGGTCAAGTGTAACACGCAGGGTGCCACAGGGTGGGTCAAGTGTAACACGCAGGGTGCCACAGGGTGGGTCAAGTGTAACACGCAGGGTGCCACAGGGTGGGTCAAGTGTAACACGCAGGGTGCCACAGGGTGGTTCAAATGTAACACGCAGGGTGCCACAGGGTGGGTCAAATGTAACACGCAGGGTGCCACAGGGTGGGTCAAGTGTAACACGCAGGGTGCCACAGGGTGGGTCAAATGTAACACGCAGGGTGCCACAGGGTGGGTCAAATGTAACACGCAGGGTGCCACAGGGTGGGTCAAGTATAACACGCAGGGTGCCACATGGTGGGTCAAGTGTAACACGCAGGGTGCCACAGGGTGGGTCAAGTGTAACACGCAGGGTGCCACAGGGTGGGTCAAGTGTAACACGCAGGGTGCCACAGGGTGGGACAAGTGTAACACGCAGGGTGCCACAGGGTGGGACAAATGTAACACGCAGGGTGCCACAGGGTGGGTAAAGTGTAACACGCAGGGTGCCACAGGGTGGGTAAAGTGTAACACGCAGGGTGCCACAGGGTGGGTCAAGTGTAACACGCAGGGTGCCACAGGGTGGGTCAAGTGTAACACGCAGGGTGCCACAGTGTGAGTCAAGTGTAACACGCAGGGGGCCACAGGGTGGGTCAAGTGTAACACGCAGGGTGCCACAGGGTGGGACAAGTGTAACACGCAGGGTGCCACAGGGTGGGACAAGTGTAACACGCAGGGTGCCACAGGGTGGGACAAGTGTAACACGCAGGGTGCCACAGGGTGGGTCAAGTGTAACACGCAGGGTGCCACAGGGTGGGTCATGTGTAACACGCAGGGTGCCACAGGGTGGGTCAAGTGTAACACGCAGGGTGCCACAGGGTGGGTCAAGTGTAACACGCAGGGTGCCACAGGGTGGGTCAAGTGTAACACGCAGGGTGCCACAGGGTGGGTCAAGTGTAACACGCAGGGTGCCACAGGGTGGGACAAGTGTAACACGCAGGGTGCCACAGGGTGGGACAAGTGTAACACGCAGGGTGCCACAGGGTGGGACAAGTGTAACACGCAGGGTGCCACAGGGTGGGTCAAGTGTAACACGCAGGGTGCCACAGGGTGGGACAAGTGTAACACGCAGGGTGCCACAGGGTGGGTCAAGTGTAACACGCAGGGTGCCACAGGGTATGACAAGTGTAACACGCAGGGTGCCACAGGGTGGGACAAGTGTAACACGCAGGGTGCCACAGGGTGGGACAAGTGTAACACGCAGGGTGCCACAGGGTGGGACAAGTGTAACACGCAGGGTGCCACAGGGTGGGTCAAGTGTAACACGCAGGGTGCCACAGGGTGGGACAAGTGTAACACGCAGGGTGCCACAGGGTGGGTCAAGTGTAACACGCAGGGTGCCACAGGGTGGGTCAAGTGTAACACGCAGGGTGCCACAGGGTGGGTCAAGTGTAACACGCAGGGTGCCACAGTGTGGGTCAAGTGTAACACGCAGGGTGCCGCAGGGTGGGACAAGTGTAACACGCAGGGTGCCACAGGGTGGGTCAAGTGTAACACGCAGGGTGCCACTGGGTGGGTCAAGTGTAACACGCAGGGTGCCACTGGGTGGGACAACTGTAACACGCAGGGTGCCACAGGGTGGGTCAAGTGTAACACGCAGGGTGCCACAGGGTGGGTCAAGTGTAACACGCAGGGTGCCACAGGGTGGGACAAGTGTAACACGCAGGGTGCCACAGGGTGGGACAAGTGTAACACGCAGGGTGCCACAGGGTGGGTCAAGTGTAACACGCAGGGTGCCACAGGGTGGGACAACTGTAACACGCAGGGTGCCACAGGGTGGGTCAAGTGTAACACGCAGGGTGCCACAGGGTGGGTCAAGTGTAACACCCTAGACACGTTGTTTCGTAGAGTGCTACAACAAGTTTAATTCATGAAGTATATTTTGCGTATGATAGATTAAAACGTCGACTGGTGAGGCCACCAGCACACTGCTGCTCCGCAGCTACGGACAAGTAATAAAAAATATGCAACCTTTACTCCTGCACGCACGCACGCACGCACGCACGCACGCACGCAGGCGTAAATCACACACAAGGGCACACGCAAGCAGACACCCTCACACACTTAAGCACACGCCATCGTAAACACCAGTGGCTTTCACTCAGTGGTAAATATACCCCACTGCTGGGGTATATGTAACCCACGGCTTGGGTAAATGTAACCCACGTCTGGGGTAAATATACCCCACGGCTGGGGTAAATATAACCCTCTGCTGGGGTAAGGGTAACCCACGGCTGGGGTAAATGTAACCAACGGCTGGGGTAAATATACCCCACGGCTGGGGTAAATATAACCCACGGCTGGGGTAAATATAACCCACTGCTGGGGTAAATGTAACCCACGGCTGGGGTAAATATACCCCACGGCTGGGGTAAATATAACCCACGGCTGGGGTAAGGGTAACCCACGGCTGGGGTAAATGTAACCAACGGCTGGGGTAAATATACCCCACGGCTGGGGTAAATATAACCCACGGCTGGGGTAAATATAACCCACTGCTGGGGTAAATGTAACCCACGGCTGGGGTAAATATACCCCACGGCTGGGGTAAATATAACTCACGGCTGGGGTAAATGTAACCCACGGCTGGGGTAAATATACCCCACGGCTGGGGTAAATATAATCCATGGCTGGGGTAAATATAACCCACTGCTGGGGTAAGGGTAACCCACGGCTGGGGTAAATGTAACCCACGGCTGGGGTAAATATACCCCACGGCTGGGGTAAATATAACCCACGGCTGGGGTAAATATACCCCACGGCTGGGGTAAATATAACCCACTGCTGGGGTAAATATACCCCACGGCTGGGGTAAATATAACCCACGGCTGGGTAAATATACTCCACGGCTGGGGTAAATATACCCCATGGCTGGGGTAAATATACCCCACGGCTGGGGTAAATATACCCCACGGCTGGGGTAAATATAACCCACGGCTGGGGTAAATATACCCCACGGCTGGGATAAATATACCCCACGGCTGGGGTAAATATACCCCACGGCTGGGGTAAATATACCCCACGGCTGGGGTAAATATACCCCATGGCTGGGGTAAATATACCCCACGGCTGGGGTAAATATACCCCACGGCTGGGATAAATATACCCCACGGCTGGGGTAAATATACCCCACGGCTGGGGTAAATATACCCCACGGCTGGGGTAAATATACCCCACGGCTGGGGTAAATATAACCCACGGCTGGGGTAAATATACCCCACGGCTGGGATAAATATACCCCACGGCTGGGGTAAATATACCCCACGGCTGGGGTAAATAAACCCCACGGCTGGGGTAAATATACCCCATGGCTGGGGTAAATATACCCTACGGCTGGGGTAAATATACCCCACGGCTGGGATAAATATACCCCACGGCTGGGGTAAATATACCCCACGGCTGGGGTAAATATACCCCACGGCTGGGGTAAATATACCCCACGGCTGGGGTAAATATAACCCACGGCTGAGGTAAATATACCCCACGGCTGGGATAAATATACCCCACGGCTGGGGTAAATATACCCCACGGCTGGGGTAAATATACCCCACGGCTGGGGTAAATATACCCCATGGCTGGGGTAAATATACCCCACGGCTGGGGTAAATATACCCCACGGCTGGGGTAAATATAACCCACGGCTGGGTAAATATACCCCACGGCTGGGGTAAATATACCCCATGGCTGGGGTAAATATACCCCACGGCTGGGGTAAATATACCCCACGGCTGGGGTAAATATAACCCACGGCTGGGGTAAATATACCCCACGGCTGGGATAAATATACCCCACGGCTGGGGTAAATATACCCCACGGCTGGGGTAAATATACCCCACGGCTGGGGTAAATATACCCCATGGCTGGGGTAAATATACCCCACGGCTGGGGTAAATATACCCCACGGCTGGGATAAATATACCCCACGGCTGGGGTAAATATACCCCACGGCTGGGGTAAATATGCCCCACGGCTGGGGTAAACATACCCCACGGCTGGGGTAAATATAACCCACGGCTGGGGTAAATATACCCCACGGCTGGGATAAATATACCCCACGGCTGGGGTAAATATACCCCACGGCTGGCGTAAATATACCCCACGGCTGGGGTAAATATACCCCACGGCTGGGGTAAATATACCCCACGGCTGGGGTAAATATACCCCACGGCTGGGGTAAATATAACCCACGGCTGAGGTAAATATACCCCACGGCTGGGATAAATATACCCCACGGCTGGGGTAAATATACCCCACGGCTGGGGTAAATATACCCCACGGCTGGGGTAAATATACCCCATGGCTGGGGTAAATATACCCCACGGCTGGGGTAAATATACCCCACGGCTGGGGTAAATATAACCCACGGCTGGGTAAATATACCCCACGGCTGGGGTAAATATACCCCATGGCTGGGGTAAATATACCCCACGGCTGGGGTAAATATACCCCACGGCTGGGGTAAATATAACCCACGGCTGGGGTAAATATACCCCACGGCTGGGATAAATATACCCCACGGCTGGGGTAAATATACCCCACGGCTGGGGTAAATATACCCCACGGCTGGGGTAAATATACCCCATGGCTGGGGTAAATATACCCCACGGCTGGGGTAAATATACCCCACGGCTGGGATAAATATACCCCACGGCTGGGGTAAATATACCCCACGGCTGGGGTAAATATGCCCCACGGCTGGGGTAAACATACCCCACGGCTGGGGTAAATATAACCCACGGCTGGGGTAAATATACCCCACGGCTGGGGTAAATATACCCCACGGCTGGGGTAAATATACCCCACGGCTGGGGTAAATATACCCCACGGCTGGGGTAAATATACCCCACGGCTGGGGTAAATATACCCCACGGCTGGGGTAAATATACCCCACGGCTGGGGTAAATATGCCAATCGCAAAATGCATCAATATTTTAGAATTATTGAGCACATGCGAGTACCGTTGTCATCAACATCTCCTGGAATAAACAAAATGACTAAAGTAATGTAGCATCAATGTTGCCATTGATGTTGTTGTTGTTGGTATTTCAGAATGATAGTGATTCATGTAAGATCACTGTGTAATAGTGATTCTTATGAGTGCACTATTTGATAGTGATTATTAAAATTGCACTGTATGATAGTGATTAATAAAATTGCACTGTATGATAGTGATTAATAAAAATGGACTGTATGATAGTGATTAATAAAATTGCACTGTATGATAGTGATTAATAAAAATGGACTGTATGATAGTGATTAATAAAATTGCACTGTATGATAGTGATTAATAAAATTGCACTGTATGATAGTGATTAATAAAATTGCACTGTATGATAGTGATTAATAAAAATGGACTGTATGATAGTGATTAATAAAATTGCACTGTATGATAGTGATTAATAAAAATGGACTGTGTTCTACCTTGATTAAAGTGTATTTCGTAAAATATCTTGGAATTAAATGGTCTCATGGCTTGGTTGATAGCGCACCGGCCTAACACACTGACGGTCCGGGATTCACCCCGGCACGGGTGAAACGTTGACATGTTTTCTTAGAAATTCTGCCGTTGGTCACCTAGCAGTAAGTAGGAACCTGGGTGTTAGTACATAAGACTATATTAAGTTACCCTAAATAATCTACATAAATAGAAGCTTTCTATATTATATGGCAGTAATATAATTTACCAGGTCTGTATCAGTTATATCATGTACGTGAAGAAATAAATATTATATTATTGTTATTGTTATTTTATCCTTATTATAATAATTGTTATCGTTATTATTATTGTTGTTCTTCTATTATTATTATTTTTGTTATTATTATTATTATTATTATTATTATTATTATTATTATTATTATTGCTGCTTGATTGCTTGGGGAGCGTTTATTCTGTTAGTGGGTTGGATTTGTGAAGGACTTGCCTAGTATAGGCCAACAGGCCTATTGCAGTGTTTCTCCTCTCTTATGTATTATTATTATTATTATTATTATTATTATTATTATTATTATTATTATTATTATTGTCTAAATGATATTATTTTGTCATCGTCTTTAGTTGCTTCAAACATGAGTATACGTCATGCATTATTATGGTGGTGGGGGAGTATTTAATTGGTGGTATTAAGCCAGGGAGATAAATGTCACCCCACTGACTCAATGGTTCCCCCTCCAAAATACAAAACAACGCAGGCGCGCATGTAAGCACGCATGCCTGCGCGCACACGCAAGTGCATTTACCTCCCACACGACCTCTACTCAACACTCCAGCAGCGATTTCTACCCACGCTTTCTGGGAACACAGCAGCCTTTACACCCTCCCCTCCCACGTTGACTCAGTGGTTCCTCCCTCCCTCACTCACACACACACACACACACACACACACACACACACACACACACACACACACACACACACACAGGTACACACACAGATATTGTGCAGAGAGCAGAGATATTGTGTGAGCCATTAACAAAGATCTTCAACATATCATTTGAAACTGGGCAACTCCCTGAGGTATGGAAAATGGCAAATGTAGTCCCAATTTTTAAAGAGGGAGACAGACATGAGGCACTAAACTACAGACCTGTATCACTAACGTGTATAGTATGAAGGTCATGGAGAAGATCATCAGGAGGAGAGTGGTGGGGCACCTGGAAAGAAACAAGTGTATAATTGACAACCAGCACGGTTTCAGGGAAGGAAAATCCTGTGTCACAAACCTACTAGAGTTTTATGACAAGGTGACAGAAGTAAGACAAGAGAGAGAGGGGTGGATCGACTGCGTATTTTTGGACTGCAAGAAGGCCTTCGACACAGTTCCTCACAAGAGGTTACTGCAAAAGCTAGAGGATCAGGCACACATAACAGGAAAGGCACTGCAATGGATCAGAGAATATCTGACAGGGAGGCAACAACGAGTCATGGTACGCGACGAGGTGTCAGAGTGGGCGCCTGTGACAAGCGGGGTTCCACAGGGGTCAGTCCTAGGACCTGTGCTGTTCTTGGTATATGTGAACGACATAACGGAAGGGATAGACTGAGAAGTGTCCTTGTTTGCAGATGATGTGAAGTTAATGAGAAGAATCAAATCGGACGAGGATCAGGCAGGACTACAAAGAGACCTGGACAGGCTACTAGCCTGGTCCAACAACTGGCTCCTTGAATTTAACCCTGCCAAATGCAAAGTCATGAAGATTGGGGAAGGGCAAAGAAGACCGCAGACACAATATAGTTTAGATGGCCAAAGACTGCAAACCTCACTCAAGGAAAAAGATCTGGGGGTGAGTATAACACCGAGCATATCTCCTGAGGCGCACATCAATCAGATAACTGCTGCAGCATACGGGCGCCTGGCAAACCTACGGATAGCGTTCCGATACCTCAGTAAGGATTCGTTTAAGACTCTGTACACCATCTACGTCAGGCCCATACTGGAGTATGCAGTACCAGTTTGGAATCCACACCTAGTCAAGCACGTCAAGAAATTAGAGAAAGTGCAAAGGTTTGCAACAAGACTAGTCCCAGAGCTACGGGGATTGTCCTATGAAGAAAGGTTGAGGGAAATCGGCCTGACGACACTGGAGGCCAGGAGGGTCAGGGGAGACATGATAACAACATATAAAATACTGCGCGGAATAGACGAGGTGGACAAAGACGGGATGTTCCAGAGATGGGACACAGACACAAGAGGTCACAATTGGAAGTTGAAGACTCAGATGAATCAAAGGGATGTTAGGAAGTATTTCTTCAGTCATAGAGTAGTCAGGCCGTGGAATAGCCTAGAAAGTGATGTGGTGGAGGCAGGAACCATACATAGTTTTAAGGCGAGGTATGATAGAGCTCATGGGGCAGGGAGAGAGAGGACCTAGTAGCAATCAGCGAAGAGGCGGGGCCAGGAGCTGTGACTCGACCCCTGCAACCACAAATAGGTGAGTACAAATAGGTGAGTACACACACACACACACACACGCATACACATGCACACACATGTACACACGATGAAATATGTGACAACAATATGCAAGAAAGCTGAGGAGAGGTTTGTACCCAATGGTAACAGGAAAAACGAAAAAGCCAGGATGAGCCCTTGGTTCACCCAAAGGTGCAGAGAGGCCAAAACCAAGTGTACTAGGGAATGGAAGAAGTATAAAAGGCAAAGGACCAAGTAGAATAAGGAGAGCAGTCGTACAGCCAGATATGAATATGCACAGGTAAGAAGGGAGGCCCAAAAACAATACGAGAATGACATAGCAGCGAAAGCCAAATCTGACCAAAAGCTGTTGTACAGCCACATCAGGAGGAAAACAACAGTCAAGGACCAGGTAATCAGGCTGAGGAAGAAAGGAGGGGAGGTCACAACAAATGACCACGAAGTATGTTAGGAACTTAACGTGAGATTCAAATAAGTGTTCACAGAGGAGACAGAAGACCCTCCAGAAAATCGGAGAGGTAGGGTACAACAAGTGTTGACACAATACATACAACCGAGAAAGAAGTGAAGAGGCTGTTAAGCGAGCTAGATACCTCAAAGGCGATGGTGACAGAGAGGGAGCAGAGGCGCTATGTGTACCACTAACAAAAATCTTCAACACATCTATGGAAACAGGGCGACTGCCTGAAGTATGGAAGACAGCAAATGTAATCCCAGTTTTTAAAAAAGGAGACAGACACGAAGCACTAAACTACAGACCAGTGTCACAGACATGTATAGTATGCAAGGTTATAGAGAAGATTATCAGGAGAAGAGTGGTGGAGCACCTAGAAAGGAATGAGCTTATCAACGACAGCCAGCACGGTTTCAGGGACGGGAAATCCTGTGTCACAAACCTACTGGAGTTCTATGATAGGGTGACGGCAGCAAGATAAGAGAGAGAGGGGTGGGTAGATTGCATTTTCTTGGACTGTAAGAAGTCGTTTTACACAGTTCCACACAAGAGACAAGTGCAAAAGTTTGAGGACCAGACAGAAATAACAGGGAAGGCACTGCAATGGATCAGCGAGTACCCATCAGGAAGACAAAAGCGAGTCATGGTACGTGGCGAGGTGTCAGAGTGGATGCCTGTAACGAGCGTGGTACCACAGGGATCAGTCCTAGGACCGGTGCTGTTTCTGATATTTGTGAACGATATGACGGACGGAGTAGACTCCGAAGTGTCCCTGTTTGCAGATGTGAAGTTGATGAGAAGAATTCAATCGGACAAAGACCAGGCAGAACTACAAAGGGATCTTTACAGGCTGCAGACCTGGTCCAGCAACTGGGTCCTGGAGTTCAACCCCACCAAGTGCACAGTCATAAAAATTGGGGAAGGGCAAAGAAGACCACAGACGGAATACAATCTAAGGGGCCAGAGCCTACAACCCTCACTCAAGGAAACTGACACATCTCCTGAGGAGCACATCAACCAAATAACTGCTGCAGCTTATGGGCGCCTGGCAAACCTAAGAAGAACATTCCGACGTCTTAATAAGTAGTCATTCAGGACCCAGTACACTGTTTACGTATGGCCCACATTGGAGTGTGCAGCACCAGTTTGGAACCCTCACCTAGCCAAGCGCGTAAGGAAACTAGAGAAAGCGCAAAGGTTTGCAACAAGACTAGTCCTTGAACTAAGGGGTATGTCCTACGAGGAGAGGTTAAGGGAAATCGACCTGATGACACTGGAAGACAGGAGAGATAGGGAAGATATGATAACGACATATAAAATACTGAGAGAAATCGACAAGGTGGACAGAGACAGGATGTTCCAGAGATGGGACACAGCAACAAGTGGTCACAATTGGAAGTTGAAGACTCAGATGAACCACAGGGATGTTAGGAAGTATTTCTTCAGTCACAGAGTTGACAGGAAGTGGAATAGTCTGGGAAGTGATGTAATGGAGCCAGTAGGATAAAGCACATGGAGCGGGAAGAGTGACCGAGTAGCGGCAAGTGCAGAGGTGGGGCCAGGAGCTGTGAATCGACCCCTGCAACCACAACTGAGTACAACTAGGTGAGTACACACACACACACACACACACACAATAGCTCAATGTAAAATGCTTTCGTTTCCTCGATTAAAACAAGCAAATTATTCTTTCCCTGCCTCTCTCTCTCTCTAAATTGATGCATCGTTTGCTCCTTTTAATATGTCTTTATCACTCTACCTCGTTCTTCCTCACTTTTATCTCCTGACTTCCTCACTTTTATCTTTTGTCTTCCCTATTTTTACCCTTTGCCTTTCCCCACCCTTACTCTCTGTCTTCACCAGTCTTCTGTCTTCACTAGTCTTCTGTCTTCATTAGTCTTCTGTCTTCACCAGTCTTCTGTCTTCACTAGTCTTCTATCTTCACAAGTCTTCTGTCTTCACTAGTCTTCTGTCTTCACCATTCTTATCCTCTGTCTTCACCATTCTTATCTTCTGTCTTTACCACTCTTATCCTGTCTTCACCATTCTTATCTTGTGTTTATCAAGCCAAAGATGATACTTTTTATTAAATCACTTGTTCTCTCTAGGCTGGAATACTGTTGTACACTAACATCTCTAGTCAAGGCAGGTGAAATAGCAGATCTAGAGAATGTACAGAGAACCTTTACTGCACATAACGGTTCCATCAAACACCTTAACTACTGGGAACGCTTGAAAGCACTTGACTTATACTCACTGGAGCGCAGGCAAGAGAGATACATCATAATCTACACCTGGAAAATCCTAGAGGGACTGGTCCCTAATTTGCACACAGAAATCACTCCCTACGAAAACACAAGACTTGGCCGGCGATGTAACATACCCCCAAAGAAAACACAATAAGTGTCTGGCGCCCAAGACTGTCAACAGCCTACCACCAGCCATAAGGGGAATTACCAATAGACTCCTGGTTGTCTTCAAGAGGGAGGTGGACAGATTCCTAGAGTCAATGCCGGATCAACCGGGCTGAAGTTCGTATGTTGGACTATGTGTGGCCAGGAGTAACAGCCTAGTTGATCAGGCCCTGATCAACCTGGCCTCGGGGGCGTTGATCCCCTTAATACCTTTCAGGTAGACTCCAGGAGACCATTCTTATCCTCTATCACGATTCTTATCGTCTGTCTTCACCAATCTTGTTTTTTGTGTGTTATCTAATTGTAGTTGTAGGGGACGATTCACGGCTCCTAACCTCACCTCTTCACTGGCCAGGACGAGGTCCACTCTCTTTGTAGTACCTGTGTGTGTGTGTGTGTGTGTGTGTGTGTGTGTGTGTGTGTGTGTGTGTTTTTGTGAGGTGTGTGTGAGGTGTGTGTGTGTGTATGTATATATGTGTGTGTGTGGGTGTGTGTGTTTGTGTGAGGTGTGTGTGTGTGTATGTATATATGTGTGTGTGTATGTGTGTATGTGTGGGTATGTGTGTTTGTGTGAGGTGTGTGTGTGAGGTGTGTGTGTGAGGTGTGTGTGTGTGAGGTGTGTGTGTGTGAGGTGTGTGTGTGAGGTGTGTGTGTGTGAGGTGTGTGTGTGAGGTGTGTGTGTGTGTGTGTGTGTGGGTATGTGAGGTGTGTGTGTGTGTGTGTGTGTACTCACCTAATTGTGGTTACAGGGGTCGAGACTCAGCTCCTGGCCCCGCCTCTTCACTGATCTCTACTAGGTCCTCTCTCTCTCTCTCTCTGCTTCCTGAGCTTTGTCATACCTCGTCTTAAAGTTATGTATGGTTCCAGCCTCCACTACATCACTTGCTAGGCTATTCCACTTCCTGACGACTGTGTGACTGAAGAAATACTTCCTAACATCCCTCAGACTCGTCTGAGTCTTCAGCTTCCAATTGTGACCCCTTGTTTCTGTGTCCCCTCTCTGGAACAACCTGTCCCTGTCCACCTTATCTATTACATGCAGTATTTTGTAAGTCGTTATCATGTCTCCCTTGACCCTCCTGTCCTCCAATGTCGTCAGTCCGATTTCCCACAACCTTTCTTCGTAGGACATACCCCTGAGCTCTGGAACTAGCCTTGTTGCAAACCTTAACACTTTCTCTAATTTCTTGACATGCTTGACCAGGTGTGGGTTCCAAACTGGTGCTGCATACTCCAGTACGGGCCTAATGCACACAGTGTACAGTGTCTTGAACGATTCCTTACTAAGGTATCGGAATGCTATTATCAGGTTTTTCAGGCGCCCATATGCTGCAGCAGTTATCTGGTTGATGTGTGCCTCCAGAGACATGTTCGGTGTTATGGTCACCCTAAGATCTTTCTCCTTGAGCGAGGTTTGCAGTCTTTGGCCACCTAGTCTATACTCTGTCTGCGGTCTTCTTTGCCCTTCTCCGATTTTCTTGACTTTGCATTTGGCAGGACTGAATTCAAGAAGCCAGTTGCTGGACCACTTGTCCAGCCTGTCCAGATCTCTTTGAAGTCCTGCCTGATCCTCATCTAATTTAATTCTTCTCATTAACTTCACATCATCTGCAAACAGGGACACCTCTGAGTCTATCCCTTCCATCATGTCATTCACATATACCAAATATAGCACTGGTCCTAGGTCCTCATCCCGTACCATGACTCGTTGTTGCCTCCCTGTCAGGTATTCTCTGATCAATTGTAGTGCCCTTCCTGTTATACGTGCCTGATCCTCTAGTTTCTGCACTAGTCTCTTGTGAAGAACTGTATCGAAGGCCTTCCTGCGGTCCAAGAAAATGCAATCAACCCACCCCTCTCTCTCGTGTCGCACTTCTGTAACTTTGTCATAAAACTCCAGAAGGTTTGTGACACAGGACTTGCCTTCCATGAATCCGTGCTGGTTGTCGTTTATAATCTTGTTCCGTTCCAGGTGCTCCACCACTCTCCTCCTGATAATCTTCTCCATGACTGCATACTATACAGGTCAGTGACACTGGTCTGTAATCTAGTGCCTCTTTTCTGTCTCCTTTTTTAAAAATGGGAACTACATTTGCGGTCTTCCATACCTCACGTAGTTTCCCAGTTTCAAGGGATGTGAACATTAAAATGGTATAAAATACCGACAGGTTGTTAGGTAAGACACATATGCAACAGTTAGGTATCTTTATTTCGAAATAAAGATACCTAACTGTTGCATATGTGTCTTCAAGGGAAGTGTTGAAGATTGCAGTTAATGGCACACACAATATATCTGCTCCCTCCCTGAGGACCCACGGGAATATGTCCGGTCCCATTGCCTTTGAGGTATCAAGATCACTTAGCAGCTTCTTCACCTCCTCCTCAGTTGTGTGCATATCATCCAGCACTTGTTGATGTATTCCCTGTTGGTGTCCCCCTCGGTCCTGTCTTCCCAGAGTCCTTCCTGTCTCCACTGTGAATACTTCCTTAAATCTCGTGTTGAGCTCGTGTGATGTAGTCCAGCTGGGCTTGTGAGGTCTCTGGGGAGACCTAATTTAACCAATTATATGGTCACACCTTGCCTTGGCAAACGTCTGTAGCCACGCCCACGTCTGAGGTCTTTTGTTCTTGACGCCTCAGACCTAGGCGTCAGGTCGTACACGTGGTTGTGGAGGGTGCTTGGACCACCATAAAAGCCCAAGGAAGAGCATGATCATGAGATTGGAGCGGAGCTGCTGCTGGGGCACAGAGCTCCTGAGCAGAAGATTCGGGCAGAGCTCTGGCCTGGGTGCAGAGCTCTGAGCAGAGACATTTCGAGAGGAGCTGCTGCTGGGGTGCAGGGCTCGGGAGAAGGCTGCTGAAGTCTCTGGAGGAGACTGTTGGAGGCATTGGGCAGAGTACTGGCTTGGCGCAGTACTCGTGCTGTGTAGGTCTTGGGACCTGTGGCTTAGTTCCTGTAGTGAACTGTCCTCTGTGCTATATTGTAAGTTACATTCATTTTGGTCAAGTTGGTTGTGTTCCCTGTCTCACTGCTTATGTGTACCACCCCATTTATCTAAACCACAATAATGTTCTGTTCCCAAATATATTATGGTACAAAGATGTAATAATAAACTGTGTTTGAGTAGAATAGTAATATTCACTGTCCCCGTTATTTATTCTTTTTTCTTATATTTTATGTTTATATGAGTGAAGAATGGGCGAGGCATATGTTAGTGAGTAGTGTAGAGTTAATGAGAGTGTCGTGGTGGTCACCACTGACCTGTCATTACCTACCTACCTCCGCTATTCATCTCACTCCTACCACCTCGCCTGCCTCTCCCCTGCCTACATAATCCCTTACTCCCATATTCCCCTTATATCCTATTCAATCATTACCCCCCTACATGACATGGTGTCTAAGCGGTGGTGGTTCTTATTATTTTTATAGTAGGAACCAGTCCCATGTGCCTTATTTTTGACTGCTCGGTTATACTTGTTATGCTACCATTTGCTACCACTTTTTTTTTTTCTTGTGTGTAAAATCTAAAGTGAATATCTGTATGATATTATAATCCTAGTAACCTTAACTGTCCTTTTTTGACGGTGGGTCTGAATAATTGTTTGGTTTGACTTTGGTGGAGTTGGTTGTTGGTTTGAGATAAATGGTGGAGAATATCAGTATTTGGGTGAGACTTTTCGGGGAAGCAATTACTGGCCGAAATTGAATATTTACAGAGGAATGAGAAGTCACCCAGCCCACCTTGGAAGACTCACCCACAACTGTCACCCATTGAAGAGTTGCCTATAATTGCTGTCCACCTGATGTGCCCAGTCACCCAGCTGATATGCCCAGTCACCCAGCTGATGTGCCCCAGTAGATGTATTGCTGCCCTGGTCTGTCATCCAGTGTAGTGGGTGTCTGCGTCACCCAGCCTCTGTGACCATCACCCACGGACCGCCAGTTACTCGCAGTTGCCAGGGATGGGTGACCGCACCTGCTGTTGATGACCTGAAGTGACCTCACCTCACCTCGAGCAACTGACCATAGCCTGCTACTGCTGATGTCGGCTGCTGTGATACTGCTGAGATGCTGTAGCCGTGCTGCTATGCTGTGGCCGTGCTGAGATGCTGTAGCCGTGATGCAATGCTGTGGCCGTGCTGTGTGCTGCTGTGATGTTGAGATGCTGCGGCCGTGCTGTGATGTTGAGACGCTGCGGCCGTGCTGTGATGCTGGGACCGTGCTGCGATGCTGTAGCCGTGCTGCGATGCTGTGGCCGTGCTGTGTGCTGCTGTGATACGGCCGTGCTATGTGCTGCTGTGATACGGCCGTGCTGTGATGATGGATATGCTGTGGCCGTGCTGTGATGCTGCCTAGCTCAAGAGATGGCGGTGATGCTGCAGTGGTGTGTGAGGGATTCTGGCTGGTGTGCCAGGACAGGAGAATCTACTATGAAGGAGTTGCCATCCTCGGAGATGTGGAAGGACGTGAGCCGCGGAGATGGACTCCAGCTGCTGGGACCAGCCTGCTTTCAAGGGCGGCATGGAGGTGTGTCCTGCCTTGCTGGTCGACCTGTGCGACAGGTATGCGGGGATGCCCTGCCAGCCATGAGAGACAATTAAGAGTGTGAGATGTCCCCAGCCTACTTTGACTTGCCAGAAGTGTTAGTGTTACCTGTGTGGAATAAGGTGACCTTGAAAACGGTCCAGTGATTATGGCCGCCTTGTTTTATGAGGCCAGTGAATCCTAGTAGTGGCATAAGATAATGGAGGGTCTTAGCTGCGATGCCTGCCCTGTCTCGATTTTCAGATGTTGTAGTGTGCATGTGAAGTGTGCCGAAAATGCGACCTTGGTGGTCGTGAAGTGGTCCAGTTGCAGTTACTTGAAAGAATGCAACCCGTTGGAGCAGTTTTCCACGCCATAAAAGCCTACAGAGGTTTGGCCCAATGGTTAACGTGCGAGGGTGACTAGCATTGGCTAGTGCATTTCTAGTAGAAGTAGGGAAGGCACTGGAGCCCGATATTTAGGTTTAAGGAGAAATGACGGGTAAGGAGGCTTTGCACCAGAGAGCGACTATTATGCTGGCTAACTGCTAGGTGTACTGACTATGCTGCCTTGTGGTAGTTGAGGAGGTTGAGGGAAATATATGTAGTTGAATAATTGTATTATGTATAATTTTGTCTTTGTATTGTAATAGATTTAAGGGATTAGGATTAAAATAGTCTAATAACTAGGACAAATTGTCCTAGTTCTCAGATATTTTAAATTGGGGGAGAAAGGGGGATGTGATGTAGTCCAGCTGGGCTTGTGAGGTCTCTGGGGAGACCTAATTTAACCAATTATATGGTCACACCTTGCCTTGGCAAACGTCTGTAGCCACGCCCACGTCTGAGGTCTTTTGTTCTTAACGCCTCAGACCTAGGCGTCAGGTCGTACACGTGGTTGTGGAGGGTGCTTGGACCACCATAAAAGCCCAAGGAAGAGCATGATCATGAGATTGGAGCGGAGCTGCTGCTGGGGCGCAGAGCTCCTGAGCAGAAGATTCGGGCAGAGCTCTGGCCTGGGTGCAGAGCTCTGAGCAGAGACATTTCGAGAGGAGCTGCTGCTGGGGTGCAGGGCTCGGGAGAAGGCTGCTGAAGTCTCTGGAGGAGACTGTTGGAGGCATTGGGCAGAGTACTGGCTTGGCACAGTACTCGTGCTGTGTAGGTCTTGGGACCTGTGGCTTAGTTCCTATAGTGAACTGTCCTCTGTGCTATATTGTAAGTTACATTCATTTTGGTCAAGTTGTGTTCCCTGTCTCACTGCTTATGTGTACCACCCCATTTATCTAAACCACAATAATGTTCTGTTCCCAAATATATTATGGTACAAAGACATAATAATAAACTGTGTTTGAGTAGAATAGTAATATTCACTGTCCCCGTTATTTATTCTTTTTTCTTATATTTTATGTTTATATGAGTGAAGAATGGGCGAGGCATATGTTAGTGAGTAGTGTAGAGTTAATGAGAGTGTCGTGGTGGTCACCACTGACCTGTCATTACCTACCTACCTCCGCTAATCATCTCACTCCTACCACCTCGCCTGCCTCTCCCCTGCCTACATAATCCCTTACTCCCATATTCCCCTTATATCCTATTCAATCATTACCCCCGTACATGACACTCGCATACCTCTTGATCGTTTTTTGTGAGTTCCCCACCTTCTTTCCTCAGCCTGATAACCTGGTCTTTGACTGTTGTCTTTCTCCTAATGTGGCTAAACAGCAGTTTCCGGTCAGACTTGACTTTCGATGCTATGTCATTTTCGTACTGTCGCTGGGTCTCCCTCCTTATCTGTGCATATTCGTTTCTGGCTCTTCGACTGATCTTGTTTTCCTGGGTCCTTTGCCTTCTATACCTCTTCCAATCTCTAATGCACTTAGTTTTTGCCTCCCTGCACCTTCGGCTAAACCAAGGACTCGCTTTGGTCTTCCCATTGTTTCTGTTGCCCTTGGGAACAAACCTTTCCTCTGCCTCCTTACATTTTGTTGTTACATATTCCATCATTTCATTTACTGACTTTCCTACCATTTCTCTGTCCCACTGCACCTCCTGCAGGAAGTTCCTCAAATCTGTGTAGTCCCCCTTTTACAGTTTGGCTTTTCCCCTTCGACTCCTGTTACCCTCTCCACTTGTAACTCTACTATGTAATAAAAACTCAGGACTACGTGGTTACTAGCTCCGAGGGGCCTCTCACATGTGATGTCATCAATGTCTGAGCTACTCAGGGTGAACACAAGGTCCAGTCTTGCTGGTTCATCCTCCTCTCTCTGGTAGTGTCCCTGATGAGTTGATGCATGAGGTTTTCCAGTACCACATCAATGTGTGTGTGTGTGAGTGTGTCTGAGCTGCGTGTCTGCATGTTGCGTGTGTGTGCTGCATGCCTGTGTGCTGCATATCTGTGTGCTGGATGCCTGTGCACTGCATGCCTGTGTGCTGGATGACTGTGTGCTGCATGAATGTGTGCTGCGTGTCCGTGTGCTGCATGCCTGTGTGCTGCATGTGTGCTGCATGTCTGTGTGCTGCATGCCTGTGTGCTGCGTGTCTGAGTTGCATGCCTGTGTGCTGCATGTCTGTGTGCTGCATGACTGTGTGCTGCGTGTCTGTGTGCTGGATACCTGTGTGCTGCATGACTGTGTGCTGCATGTCTGTGTGCTGTATGTCTATGTGCTGCATGTCTGTGTGCTGCGTGTCTGTGTGCTTCATGTCTGTGTGTTGTATGTCTGTGTGCTGCGTGTCTGTGTGCTGCATGTCTGTGTGCTGCGTGTCTGTGTGCTGCGTGTCTGTGTGCTGCATGTCTGTGTGCTGCATGTCTGTGTGCTGCATGTCTGTGTGCTGCATGTCTGTGTGCTGCGTGTCTGTGTGCTGCATGTCTGTGTGCTGTGTGTCTGTGTGCTGCATGTCTGTGCTGTATGCCTGTGTGCTGCATGTCTGTGTGCTGCATGTCTGTGTGCTGCATGTCTGTGTTGTATGCCTGTGTGCTGCATGTCTGTGTGCTGCATGTGTGTGTGTGCTGCATGTCTGTGCTGTATGCCTGTGTGCTGCATGTCTGTGTGCTGCATGTCTGTGTGCTGTATGCCTGTGTGCTGAATGCCTGTGTGCTGCGTGTCTGTGTGCTGCATGTCTGTGTGCTGTGTCTGTGTTGTATGCCTGTGTGCTGCATGTCTGTATGCTGCATGTTTGTGTGCTGCATGTCTGTGTTGCAACCCCTAAATGGGTCACTATGTATATAATGTATATTACCTTTTCATATAATTTTATATTGCTTATATTTGCGATAATAGCTAAATCGTAAATATATTGCTTTATATTATTATTTGACTTAGTTATATTGTTAGGTAGGATGTAACATTCATATATTATTATGTGCTCATAGTTCAAGTCTTGATTGTCTAACTACTGTAATTATCGCTTGTGGCTCGTTACTCTTCCGGATTCAGTAGTATTGGACTTTTGTGACTTTTGTGGAGGATCTGCAGATGGTCCCTACTTAGTGTCGTTATATTATCTCCTTGATCCTGATTCTGTGTCTCAGTTGCTTGTTATATTGCTATTGGGCTTAACGGTCGTTTATTGTTCAAGCAAGCTGTTCTGATTGTCAGGTGGTCAAGAAGTTAGATTATGTGAGGACTTTTGTCAGTCACTGGTTTAAGTCTAGTCGAGCCGTGAGACATAGCGAACTACTTAGAGCACTTACACACATACACACAAACTTATTTGTATATATATGTATTAGGTTATTAAATGTTAACAATGTACTAGACAGTACTTAAGACATAAATGTGATATGTACCTTCACCACAATATTTCTGTACACAAGTGAAGTGATTATTATTATTATTTTGATTTTGATTAATTTAATTTACTTCGATCTTGTACCTCTAGACATTATTAATAAACTTGTTAAATTTTATTTTCTCTAGTTAGTAGCCTACCAGTTGTAATCCTGAAGCACTACTAATTCTTACTGAATTTCATTGGATAATTGGACCAGGATATTGACTACTTGTTACGAAAACCCAGTAACAGGCTGAATGCCAGAAGGGCAGTCCTTTCTAGTATTCACTGGAGATCTCTAAGCCTATTAGAAATCGCGTTTTTTGTAACAAATGAGGGGCCTGTCTCTGATGCTTTTGATCCAAGGTGTTGGAGACATTGTCCAGTTTGACACACTAGTAACTATGGTCAAACACTTTGAGTACTTTCCTAATCTGAAGACTTTGAGTTTAGTCTTGTACAACATACTAGGTGAATGTATGTACTTGACTGAGTCTCTTGATCCAAGGAGATGGAAATACTGTTTATGAGCTCTAGCTCTAAGACAACCAACACTAAAATTCCTATTAGGATTATAGTTTCCCATAATCACTCTCTCGTAGTACACTTATTTTCGTGATGTATGTCAAAGTGAAACAGTTAATTGATACTCTGACTTTGTCTGAGTTGAATACCTTAAAACTTCAGACGTGTTGGCGAGTAGCCAAATACCTCGGTGTGACGTATAACAGGAATTACACCGAATTACACCGCAGAACCTGTCAGAGCGTTAATTGAAGATATGTTTCCGGCTCATACAGAGATGTCTGATTATGATTCAGATACAGAAAGCCTAGTGTCACAGTTAGAAAGTATAACTATTTGATGACGTAGAAGAGAGAGCAACTACGGCAGAAGTGAGCCTAGTGTAGTTCAGGCAGAAGTGAGCCTAGTGTAGTTCAGGCAGAAGTGAGCCTAGTGTAGTTCAGTTCTCGCTCACGCCTCGCCTAACACAATAGTACAGAGTATAGCTGGTAGTATGACTCAGCCTCATACTAGTACCGTGTATGCTTCACCTGTATCTACTTATCTTAGACCAGATCTAGACTCTCTAGGGATGGCTGGACAAGGTGCTCGACCTAAGGACCGTCCAGAGAGGTGTTAATTTCCCCACTCATCCGTTACCTAATGGTCCTATCTCTGAGGAACAATTTGAGAGGATGGAACACCTCATTATGCTGCAGACTGCACAAATAAGAGGCACAGAGGAAATTGAACGAAGAAGATTTCCAGAGAAAAAATGTTCGTCTCGGAAGACAACAGACTGATAGATCACAGGACACATTTAATGTGCAGAAAGATGCATCCATGGTTCCTAAGTTTTTTGAGAGTGACTTAGACACCTATTTTGATGTGTTTGAGAACCAGGCACGTGCTATGAACTGGCCACGTAAGCACTGGGCTACCTTGTTGCACACAGCTTTGACAGGAAGAGCTCAAACTTGTACCGCTGCTTTACCATTTGCCAAGTACATTAGTTATGATGCTGTCAAGCAAACTATTCTAGAGACATATAACTTGTTACCTGTAAGTTATCAACGTGCATTTCGTACATTACAATGACGACAGGATCAAACTTGTGTAGAATTTGCTCGTTAGAAAAAAGTTGCATTTGAGAGATGTAGATCTGCGAAATGTTACAACTACGACAGTCTTGTTCAGTTGTTACTTCATGAAGATTTTAACAACTGTATGTCTGCTGACATACATGAATATCTGATCGATCATACTACCTCGGATATTCTGGAAACTGCAGCATTAGCAGACAATTACGAGATTTCTCACAAACTTGTACGTACTAAAACACAAAGAAACAAGGTAACTAAAGATTGTCCTAGAAGTTGGCAACCTAAATCAGCTGCTCATTGCCGGCCTGATGTACCTGCTACTGTAACTTCTCGTACCTTTACCAGGAAAACTCACAATCCTGAATCTGTCTCTGTGGCTAGACAGAAGTCTGATATCGAGAAGAGGAAAGCTAAATGTACCTATTGTAACAGAAAAGGACATGCTAGAGAATATTGCTATAAGTTAGAAAGAGATAGGAGAGAGAGTCGTGTGGCTAGTGCCCCCACACAAGCCGTATCCTCTTCCGTGCAATCAAGGCACCAAAATCCTAGTAATACCTCTGATCCTACTGTTTTAGATAATATTACTCAGGATAGATGACTAGCGTCAGAAAGTGTATCTGACAAAAATATTCGTTCAGCGATGAGTCCTTACTTATCGAGAGGTAAAGTAGGATTTGACGAATCACGTCTGAGATAATTACTTTCAGAGACACTGGCAGTTATCTCACGTTAAGAGAAGATGTACTGCCCATAATTGATGACACCTATACCAAGATAGATGTATTGTTAGAAGCCTATGGTGGGGCTGTTATAAAAGTACCTCTGCACAAAGTTTACATTGAAACAAGCTATTATACTGGTTATATCTCAGTGGGTATATCCAGTGGTGTATTTCCCATCAGGTCAGTGGACTTGTTGATAGGGAATGATATCCTTCATGCTGGTATATGTAAAGAACCACTTGTGATTGATAATAACACTGATGATAATTATGCCATTGAAGCTTGTAGAGAGAAGCCTATTTTATTTCCTCTCAGCACAATTACTAGAGCTATGTCAAAGATACAACAACCATCCTTGTCTCCTGTTGTGTTAGTGGATGACAATGATTTGGGCTTGAATATGTTGTTCAGTGATGCTCTGCACCCAGGGTCATTAACACTGACTCCCCCCGGTCATCAACCTAGTCAGGACACTACTGACGTTAAATTTCTAACTCATGATGATTTAATCAAGGATCAGTTTGTTGATCAGTCACTGGAAAGACTGAGAGATATAGCAGTTACTGAGAGTGAAGCAAAGGATCTCGATAATTGTTACTATTATAGTAATGGTGTACTGATGGAGAAAAATACATGCAAGTTTTCAGCTGATAGCATTTCCATCACAGTCAAGCATCTTGTAGTGTTACCAGTTACATTTCGTGAATAAGCCATTGATTTTGCTCACAATAGTCCCATTGGAGGAAATTTGGGTGTCAAGAAGACACTCGGTAAACTGGCAAAACATTTTACTTGTCCAAAGATGAAGGAAACAGTAGCTGATCATGTGCGACGTTGCCACATCTGTCAAGTGACAGACAAGCCAGCACACACACCTCCACCTCTCACTGTGTTCACTAGTAGCAAAGTTCAGTTCATCTGTACTAGAGATTGTTCAGACTTGCTGAAAAGGTTGAAGCATTTGCTTTCCTCTGCTCCTGTGTTGAAGAGTCCTAATTTCAATCTTCCCTTCTTTTTTACATATAGATGCGAGTGGTTATGCAGTGGGTGCTGTGCTGCTCCAACAGTCAACATCCACTGACATTCTCCATCCTATATGTTACTATTCATCTAAGCTTAAACGACACCAGAAAAATTATGCCACTATTGAGAAACAGGCTCTAGTTCTTGTGGTGTCCTTGGAACATTTTGACTTGTATTTGCTCACTTCCCCATTTAAAACTAACGTTTTTTCAGACCACACTCCACTCACTTACATAAACACTATGAAGAGTAAAAATGCTAGGATCATGAGGTTGACACTCAGAATCCACCCTTACTCTATTAGTATAAAACATATAAGTGGTCATTGTAATGTAATTGCTGACGCTCTCTCACGTCCTTAATAATTATCAGTTACATTAAATTAAAGTAATATTATGCCCAAATACCTTTTGTTACTTGCTATGTCAAATTCAGTAAAGTAACGTAAACTCTCCAGACCATGTTTACTATGTATACTCATGTCTAATTATGTTATTTATATATTCACAGTAGTGGTGATATATGTATAAGGAGGAGACAGAAGCTGAGTGTTGAGTTTGTAGTGTTGTGTGGGTGATGTTACTGCGTGGCAGAACCCCCAACCCTTACTACACACCTTAAGCTGTCTCATACTCAGATGCCCAAACTGCCTCGCATTCCACTACCACTACTTAAGAGTGGAATGCCGTCTCCTGTCTATCGCACAAGACTATTGTTCATATGCAGTCTCCACTATTATGATTGAACCTCAATGTGTCATGCTTGTCTTCATTATCCTGTCTCTACACTGATGTACATAACCACGAGTATGCAGAGATACGATACTGTGTACTGCCCTAGTACTAGGGACATAACTTATAGTGATATAGACACTATGAAATATAGAAGTGCTTGGCACAAGATTGACTCTGATTTATTTTTTTTATAAATTGTATTCTTAAAGTGACATGAGTAATCAGTAATAATGTGAAAGACATTAACGCAACTCCTAGTGCGACCGTTTGTCGTGTTGGGGGGGTGTTGCAACCCCTGAATGGGTCACAATGTATATAATGTATATTACCTTTTCATATAATTTTATATTGCTTATATTTGCGATAATAGCTAAATCGTAAATATATTGCTTTATATTATTATTTGACTTAGTTATATTGTTAGGTAGGATTTAACATTCATATATTATTATGTGCTCATAGTTCAAGTCTTGATTATCTAACTACTGTAATTATCACTCATGGCTCGTTACTCTTCCGGCTTCTGTGTTGCTGAGCAGCAACTGTCCACGGAGCTATCACGTGATCGAGGGACGGGGGGTGTTCACACCTTACCTGAAGTAGTCAGTCTGGGCTAGACTCTCTTTGTGGTTGGACGTATTCCTGACAAAAAGTGCCTAACTCTCCCTTATTGGCCCTTGTTGGAAGATCATCTCTGTAGCTTTCTTGTTGGTTCTGTAGAACTCTGTTCACAGAAAATTGTCTAGACTTAGTGATTTTCAACGTTGAGTAGACTTAGTGATTTTCGACATTGTACTGAGGTTGTGTGTCTCACAGACACTCTGAGCAACTCAGGCCCTGAGCTGTAGCTTCTGACCTAATTTGTACTGGTATCTGTGTACTGTCATAGTCGGGGATTTTCTTATGCTGAACTTAGATTCAGTAGTATTGGACTTTTGTGACTTTTGTGGAGGATCTGCAGATGGTCCCTACTAAGTGTCGTTATATTATCTCCTTGATCCTGATTCTGTGTCTCAGTTGCTTGTTATATTGCTATTGGGCTTAACGGTCGTTTATTGTTCAAGCAAGCTGTTCTGATTGTCAGGTGGTCAAGAAGTTAGATTATGTGAGGACTTTTGTCAGTCACTGGTTTAAGTCTAGTCGAGCCGTGAGACATAGCGAACTACTTAGAGCACTTACACACATACACACAAACTTATTTGTATATATATGTATTAGGTTATTAAATGTTAACAATGTACTAGACAGTACTTAAGACATAAATGTGATATGTACCTTCACCACAATATTTCTGTACACAAGTGAAGTGATTATTATTATTATTTTGATTTTGATTAATTTAATTTACTTCGATCTTGTACCTCTAGACATTATTAATAAACTTATTAAATTTTATTTTCTCTAGTTAGTAGCCTACCAGTTGTAATCCTGAAGCACTACTAATTCTTACTGAATTCCATTGGATAATTGGACCAGGATATTGACTACTTGTTACGAAAACCCAGTAACAGGCTGAATGCTAGAAGGGCAGTCCTTTCTGGTATTCACTGGAGATCTCTAAGCTTATTAGAAATCAGTCTGTATGATGCATGTTTGTGTGCTGCGTATCAGTGTTCTGCGTGATTGCGTGCTGCATGTCTGTGCTGCATGATTGTGTGCTGCATGTCTGCGTGCTGCATGTCTGTGCTGCATGATTGTGTGCTGCATGTCTGTGTGCTGCATGTCTGTGTGCTACATGTGTGTGTGCTGCATGTCTGTGTGCTGCATGTCTGTGTGCTGCATGCCTGTGTGCTGCATGCCTGTGTGCTGCATGTCTGTGTGCTGCATGCCTGTGTGCTGTGTGACTGTATGCTGCATGACTGTGTGCTGCGTGACTGTATGCTGCATGACTGTGTGCTGCATGACTGTATCCTGCATGACTGTGTGCTGCGTGACTGCTGCACGCCTGTGTGCGTGTGTTCGTGTGTGCTCTCTCTTATATGTCACTGAATTAGTGAAGGCTCACCTTCTAACTCCTAACTTCCCGCTTGTCTGGTTTACTTAGTAACCTCGTGGTATTGATCATATACATTCTTGAAGATATGAAAGGGAATTACCTTCTCTCTTCTTCATCTAAATCATTGCACTTCCTTGTCATCCCCATCACTTATTATTTTCATCGTTAATTTCACCTCAACTTCCAACAGTAACACAATGGTAGTATCTCACTCCCTTGTACCAGCAATAATACAGGTTCCAACTACGACACACGTGGAACCCCACACGTTATGTTTGAACATTCTGTCGCCTCCTCTCGAACAGTCTTTTTCTCCTTTCTGTTACTCAGTAACTCACTCTAGTGTATTTCTTTCAATTGCTGCCTGCTCCTGCTTGTGCTGATTGTATATGAAACTGCTTCTCACCAAAGTGCTCCACCACTCTTCCTCTGATTAAATTCTTACTTTGTATAATATGAATATTAATGATACTGGAATTAATGTTAGCACTTCCTGTCTGCCTCCTCTCTTACATAATGAGATTTCATTCACTGTCTGACAGATCTCTGGTAATTGTTCTACATCCATTGTGTTGTAGATTTTAGTTAGCTGTTCCGTCAGTACTTCTGTTCCCTCTTTCTCAATCAATGGAGATACTTTGACAGGTCTCATAGCTACTGATGTATTCAGATCCCTCAGATGTTTGTTCAACTCTAATACGCAGTGGTATACACTTTCTCTTTTAATCTCTGCTTCTGTCTTTATTTCCACTGAGAACATATCTTTGAGATGTTTACTCAGCTCCTTAGAAATTTTCCTGTTCTTCCTTCTATAGTCTCACTATCTAGTCTTCCATCATCTTGCGATGTGGCTGTGTATTTCAGCTTCTCTCGGAAGAATATTCACTTCTAGCTCTTGTGTTCACTTCTCTATTTTTATATCCTTCACTTTCGGTCGTTTTCCACGCTTTTGCACTTCTACATATTTCTTCTTTGCATCATCTGTTTATCTAAGGAGTTTTCCTTGTTCTTATCATTGTTTTTTCTTCTTGGCATGAATTCCTCCTTTGTCTCCTGGTACTTTCCATCGTGGTACGCCATCCTCTCATTCATTGATTTTCTATTCAGTTGTCTTTGCCATTGTTCAACTCTGACACACTAAACCACATTGGAACACTAAACCTCTTTGGTACACTAAACCTCTTTCCTTGACACACTAGATTTTTACATTTGACACGCTAAATTTCTTTGACGTACTAACTTTCTACCTTTGAAGAACTAACTTACTACTTTTAACTCGTTAAATTTCTACCTTAGAGCAATTAAATTTCTGACTTTCACGTAATAAATTTCTAGCTTTGACGCTCTAAATTTCTTTCCAAGAACCATTAAATTCCTGATTCTCTCTCCCCCTTCTCTTAATAAATATATCTGGTAAGTCTCTGGTGTTTAACACCCAATTTTTACCAAGTAGTTATCACCCTCTGGTGTAAGTCACCTTGCAGTTATCACCCTCTGGTGTAAGTCACCTTGCAGTTATCACCCTCTGGTGTAAGTCACCTTGCAGTTATCACCCTCTGGTGTAAGTCACCTTGCAGTTATCACCCTCTGGTGTAAGTCACCTTGCAGTTATCACCCTCTGGTGTAAGTCACCTTGCAGTTATCACCCTCTGGTGTAAGTCACCTTGCAGTTATCACCCTCTGGTGTAAGTCACCTTGCAGTTATCACCCTCTGGTGTAAGTCACCTTGCAGTTATCACCCTCTGGTGTAAGTTACCTTGCAGTTATCACCCTCTGGTGTAAGTCACCTTGCAGTTATCACCCTCTGGTGTAAGTCACCTTGCAGTTATCACCCTCTGGTGTAAGTCACCTTGCAGTTATCACCCTCTGGTGTAAGTCACCTTGCAGTTATCACCCTCTGGTGTAAGTCACCTTGCAGTTATCACCCTCTGGTGTAAGTCACCTTGCAGTTATCACCCTCTGGTGTAAGTTACCTTGCAGTTATCACCCTCTGGTGTAAGTCACCTTGCAGTTATCACCCTCTGGTGTAAGTCACCTTGTAAAGTAAAAGGACACAAGTGCAACTAATGTGACATTTATTGTGGCAACGTTTCGCTCTCCAGGAGCTTTATCAAGCCATTACAAACAATACATGGACACAGAGGGTATATATAGGATCAGAGTGAGGTGAATACTAGTGAGGTACCATTTCGATGTTCACTAGTGGTAGTAGTAGTAGTGACAAAAGTAATACAATATGGTAGAGCAATTAATTCGTACATGAGTAAAAGGATATAAAAGCTATTACTTGGGTAACATAAAAATAGGTTGGACAAATATAGACTGGAATGAGGCAGCTTGTTTCAGTGTTCACTCTCTGTGCTGTGTGTAGCATAACAGGAGAGACTATGTGATGGCAGGGTTTACCGTTTTCAGGAGGATTCTTGCTAAGACTTCGGAGATGGTGAAGCTGCCGTTATTTTGTTTAATTGTATTCGAAACAGCGTTCAGTGCTGATTCAAGGCACTTGCGTGTGCGGAAATTAGTTTCTTTAATCACTAATTGGGCGTCTCTGAATTTCATGAGATGATTGGTGGAATTCCGGTGTTGTACACAGGCGTTGTTTAAGTTGTCGTTCCTAAACAACGCCTGTGTACAACACCGGAATTCCACCAATCATCTCATGAAATTCAGAGACGCCCAATTAGTGATTAAAGAAACTAATTTCCGCACACGCAAGTGCCTTGAATCAGCACTGAACGCTGTTTCGAATACAATTAAACAAAATAACGGCAGCTTCACCATCTCCGAAGTCTTAGCAAGAATCCTCCTGAAAACGGTAAACCCTGCCATCACATAGTCTCTCCTGTTATGCTACACACAGCACAGAGAGTGAACACTGAAACAAGCTGCCTCATTCCAGTCTATATTTGTCCAACCTATTTTTATGTTACCCAAGTAATAGCTTTTATATCCTTTTACTCATGTACGAATTAATTGCTCTACCATATTGTATTACTTTTGTCACTACTACTACTACCACTAGTGAACATCGAAATGGTACCTCACTAGTATTCACCTCACTCTGATCCTATATATACCCTCTGTGTCCATGTATTGTTTGTAATGGCTTGATAAAGCTCCTGGAGAGCGAAACGTTGCCACAATAAATGTCACATTAGTTGCACTTGTGTCCTTTTACTTTACATATTGTCGGTAATTCTACCAACTTTATTACAGTAAGTCACCTTGCAGTTATCACCCTCTGGTGTAAGTCACCTTGCAGTTATCACCCTCTGGTGTAAGTCACCTTGCAGTTATCACCCTCTGGTGTAAGTCACCTTGCAGTTATCACCCTCTGGTGTAAGTCACCTTGCAGTTATCACCTGGTGTAAGTCACCTTGCAGTTATCACCTTCTGGTGTAAGTCACCTTGCAGTTATCACCCTCTGGTGTAAGTCACCTTGCAGTTATCACCCTCTGGTGTAAGTCACCTTGCAGTTATCACCCTCTGGTGTAAGTCACCTTGCAGTTATCACCCTCTGGTGTAAGTCACCTTGCAGTTATCACCCTCTGGTGTAAGTCACCTTGCAGTTATCACCCTCTGGTGTAAGTCACCTTGCAGTTATCACCCTCTGGTGTAAGTCACCTTGCAGTTATCACCCTCTGGTGTAAGTCACCTTGCAGTTATCACCCTCTGGTGTAAGTCACCTTGCAGTTATCACCCTCTGGTGTAAGTCACCTTGCAGTTATCACCCTCTGGTGTAAGTCACCTTGCAGTTATCACCCTCTGGTGTAAGTCACCTTGCAGTTATCACCCTCTGGTGTAAGTCACCTTGCAGTTATCACCCTCTGGTGTAAGTCACCTTGCAGTTATCACCCTCTGGTGTAAGTCACCTTGCAGTTATCACCCTCTGGTGTAAGTCACCTTGCAGTTATCACCCTCTGGTGTAAGTCACCTTGCAGTTATCACCCTCTGGTGTAAGTCACCTTGCAGTTATCACCCTCTGGTGTAAGTCACCTTGCAGTTATCACCCTCTGGTGTAAGTCACCTTGCAGTTATCACCCTCTGGTGTAAGTCACCTTGCAGTTATCACCCTCTGGTGTAAGTCACCTTGCAGTTATCACCCTCTGGTGTAAGTCACCTTGCAGTTATCACCCTCTGGTGTAAGTCACCTTGCAGTTATCACCCTCTGGTGTAAGTCACCTTGCAGTTATCACCCTCTGGTGTAAGTCTCTCTTGTATAACACGAATTTCACCTACTGGTTATCCCCTCCGAGAATCAGATGACCTTCCTTTCCTATTCTTAATTATAGACGTTAATTGGCTGGTAGTGATTAGCATTAATCTGACTTAATTATTCCTTAGTGTAAAGACCTTGAATGAAAGGGATTAGGGGGAGACATGAAAATATTAATTTCTAAAATGTAGAGAGAGAGAGAGAAAATATAGAAGGCGTCAGAATAATAAAGATGTACATGGAAACTGAAGAGGGAAGGTGGAGATGATTTGCATTGAATGATAACTATCTTTGTGTTATCTCTCCCTTAATAAGACCCCGTATGATGACTAAATACTTTAAGTTAACCTTGAATTTAAGTCGATAGTCAACTCATTTTCATGGATAGTTTAGACCAGTTCATGTTCCTAGGCAGTTTGCGTCTACCCGTTTCATGGGTGGTTTAGGAAAGCTCGGTTTCATGAATAATAATTATCTTCAGTCTTATTGCCATGCTATTGCAGTATGTACTGATGGATCTAAATCCTCGATGATGTAGGTCATGCTGCTGTTTTTTTTTCTAGACGAACTGCATAAAGTCATACATCAGAGTCGGCTAGTATTTTCACAGCAGAGTGATATGCAGTTCTTACTACCACCATCCACATTGCGACCATGTCCGCCTCCTCATTCGTACTTGTTTCAGGCTCCCAAAGTGCATTACAGGCTATCTAGAAATTCAACATTTCCTTAGTATATATCGTTAATTAGGTCCCACTTCTAGTTAGGGCAAGGAAGTCGTACTTTCCAGGGTCTCTGGACATACAATGAAGAAGCAGACTCAATCGCTCGGTCAGCTATTCAGGATCTCCCGACTGCCCATTGGGATGTTCCTTAATCGGACTATTTTTCTGTATTCTCTCACATCCCGTACTACCGCTGGCAGCAACACTGGCTCGCGTTACACCTCCAAAATTGTTTTGTATGAAATTACGTACAATATTCCAGCCTTCTTCTTCCCCCATTGCCAAGATTGTAAGATTGTTCTCTCACACTTACGTATCAAAGAGACACGACTCGCTCACAGATGCCACATGTAGAAACAACCGGTACCGCTTTGCAAGGGGTATCGAGTCATACAGTTCGTTCAACATATCTTAATAATTTATCAGAAGGCATGAGGATGATTCCCTACCTGTGTCTTGGCCACCACGACACACACTCACTGACATATCTCGCTGAAAGTCCTATATAAGACATAAATTGTGTCTTTGACTTTTAAGGGAAACAAATCTATTGCACTAACTTTTATTCCAAGTTTATTTTTGCTCTAACCCTCACTTCACCTCCACTAACCACTAAGCTTTCACTACCCTACCCCTCAGTAATTCCTAACCTTCCTAACACCTTTGGTGTTCTCAATCTCTCTTCATTGAGTTGATATTTTTAATAAAGTACGTGTTTCAGCTCCCTTCTCTGTGTAGTCTCCAAAATGTCTCCGTCGTTTATCTAATCTGGGGACGAAAGCACCACAGTACATTAATGACGAGTGTGGAAAGTGTGTTGCATTGTTGATATTGGTCAGCGAAGGGTCACATTATACTGCATCTGTTTATCTTTTCTACTGGACTGGCATTTTATGCCCCTTCCTCAATAGTTCGATTATTTTTTTGGGCTGTGTAGGCACCGATTTTCTAATTTTATTGAACAAAGTGAATGCTTGTTTCCGCGTGATAACATGAGAACCCTCATCCCATCCCCTTCAAACCTTCAATACCGGTGTATCTTTCTCAAAGGGTTGCTTGCATTCTTATTAGGCTGTATTGGCGCCAGTTTAAAAATTTAACAGAAAACTAGGTAGTATTTTTGTACATTGTATTTTGTAATAATAAGGAACCGAAAGTTTAGAAAATTTGGGGATACCTCTCTCGGTGTCTCTAAAGAGGCATATTTTTGTGTCTGATTTTTTTTACTTCCTCCAAAGTTTCGTTTATAACTTCAAAATGTTTCATCTGATTCGCTTCAAATTTTCAACCGGCTTTAAACATTCAACACTGCTGTATCCTCTTAGAAAAAGGCCGAGAATGTTACTGAAGCGTATATTTAAACATTTACCAGTTGTATGAATAGTCTGGACATTTTTTCCGTCAAATCACCTTAAATATGCTAGAGTATACTTCTTCTGGACGGCTGTAATGTTTAAAGTCTGATGCAACTTACGTACAGGATAACATTCAGTAAGTGTATCTTGTCTAAATAAACATTTTACAGTTTACTTGTAGAGCTAATAAATTTTGAGGGGAAGAATTTCGAGCAATAACTTGAGAACGCCACTTCTGGTCAGTGTCCAGACCCTGTTGTATTTTAAATTAAAAAAAATAAGGCTTGAGTTGCCACAAGCAGGAAACAGTTTTGTAATTATATTGCAGAAAATTTGAAAACTTAAATTTGGGTTTTCGTGTGATAATTTTTTAATGTACAATCCTATCGGCTTTAAACATTCGACGCTGATCTAGCTTACTCAGAGGAAGTTTTGAGTTGTTATTGGGCTGTCCATGTCTCAGAAATGCAATTTCCTAGAAAACAATAATATATTTTTATATTATTTCGGCAATTTTGAATAGAACACAAGTGCAATTTAAAACTCGTGTTTTTATTCCGGTTTTAAGTTTTACTTATCTGGTACATTTCTCTTATTTTCCGCAAAGGTTTTCATTCACAATTTCAGGACGCTTAATACAATCCAATCAACGCTAGAGAGCTGTACCTTAGAGAGGGATTAGGAAATTATTGGCACTGTGCAGGTGCCCTGTTGTCATTAGTTTGTAGACCATTCCCAGATTTTATTTTTATGCAATAACTTGAGAAGTACTCTTCTGATAGGCTTCAAACTTTCGACACTGGGGAATCATACTTAGACAAAAGCTTGAATTGCATATATGTCAAATTGTCTAGAGAATATTTAAAATTGCGCGATGTTTTTTCCTGGTACATCATCTTCATTAAACCTCTTTTGAACTGCTTAAATTGTTGATGGCTAGCCCTTAGGATGATACCTTAAACTTGTGAGACATCATCCTTATGCGAAGGACGATGTCCTACAAGTTAAACCATTGTAGATGCACTTCTACCAGCATACGTAGTTAAAACTTGACAGCAAGCACCCAGGGTGGTATTCCTTCCTACCAAATGAGTGTGAACCGGTATCTTGCTGATTAATTTTCCATTTCATAATCTTGCTACTTCTACTTACACTTAGTTCATACTATAAATCCAGGTATATTTGTAAACATACCCTTCCCAGTCTTCTTCTAATTTCTTAATAGTCCTTGTGATATTTCCTTTCATTTCCATGGGAAAGTGGAAAAGAATCCTTCCTCGTCGTAAAAGTCGACTAAAATGCCGGGAGCAAGAAGCTAGTAACTCCTCCTAATTTTAAAGAGAATATTTTCTCGTTGTGATGTTAGAATGTGAGTGGATGTAGTACAAATGATAATACTTAATTGTGAATGTTATGAATAGAAAGAAGTTAGATATTCTGGCCCTGAACCATGCGGCCCGTGGACCACATGCGGTCCGCCACGAGGTTTTATGCGGCCCATAACAACTTAAAATATTTATAAACAGTAAAACTAATAAACCCTCATTTTTAATCACTTTACTCACTTAAAGTTAAGGATTTTGTTGCTTCCAACAATTTATATGTCATAATTTGTTCAAATTTTAATTCTGATTTTTTAATTTTCAAATATAGTCTTCAGTTAAGGAATGACAAAGAAAAAGAAGAGTGGAGAGTGAGAGCCGTCTGTTTAATGTGGCGTAAAGTATTTGTTTGTACAAGAATGTGATAAAACCTGGTGTGTCGTATACGACAAAATTGTTGGAGTTTTGAAGGAGTACAATGTAGGTCGGTACTGTGAGACCAAACATACAACAAGTTATTCCCAGTTCACAGGAACACAGCCATCATAAATATCTGAATCAATGCAACCTACGTTGATTTCCAGACCATTTTTTCTTTTTTACGCAGAAGAAAGCTGTAAATGAAACTTTAAACAGATCCACATACAAAGTAACTTATGTGTTAGCTAAAAGTAACTTATGTGTTAGCTAAAAGTAACTTATGTGTTAGCTAAAAGAGGAAAGTCAGTGACAGATGGAGATCTGATCAAAGAGTGTATAATGGTAGCAGTGCGAGAGTTATGACCAGAGAAGCTGTTCAAAATCCTCAGTCTTGCCACAAGTACTGTTGCTAGTACAACTGAGGAAATCAGAAGAAATATATTTCATCAAATTGAAGAAAAGCACAAAATTTTAAGTTTTATTCTCCCGCACTAGATGACTCGAATAATTACTACTAGAACAATAATTACTACTAGAACAATAATTACTACTAGAACAATAATTACTACTAGAACAATAATTACTACTAGAACAATAATTACTCCTAGAACAATAATTACTCCTAGAACAATAATTACTACTAGAACAATAATTACTACTAGAACAATAATTACTACTAGAACAATAATTACTCCTAGAACAATAATTACTACTAGAACAATAATTACTACTAGAACAATAATTACTACTAGAACAATAATTACTACTAGAACAATAATTACTACTAGAACAATAATTACTACTAGAACAATAATTACTCCTAGAACAATAATTACTCCTAGAACAATAATTACTACTAGAACAATAATTACTACTAGAACAATAATTACTACTAGAACAATAATTACTACTAGAACAATAATTACTCCTAGAACAATAATTACTACTAGAACAATAATTACTACTAGAACAATAATTACTACTAGAACAATAATTACTACTAGAACAATAATTACTCCTAGAACAATAATTACTACTAGAACAATAATTACTACTAGAACAATAATTACTCATAGAACAATAATTACTCCTAGAACAATAATTACTACTAGAACAATAATTACTACTAGAACAATAATTACTCCTAGAACAATAATTACTAGAACAATAATTACTCATAGAACAATAATTACTACTAGAACAATAATTACTACTAGAACAATAATTACTCCTAGAACAATAATTACTACTAGAACAATAATTACTACTAGAACAATTATTACTACTAGAACAATAATTACTCCTAGAACAATAATTACTCCTAGAACAATAATTACTACTAGAACAATAATTACTACTAGAACAATAATTACTCCTAGAACAATAATTACTCCTAGAACAATAATTACTACTAGAACAATAATTACTACTAGAACAATAATTACTCCTAGAACAATAATTACTAGAACAATAATTACTCATAGAACAATAATTACTACTAGAACAATAATTACTACTAGAACAATAATTACTCCTAGAACAATAATTACTACTAGAACAATAATTACTACTAGAACAATAATTACTAGAACAATAATTACTCATAGAACAATAATTACTACTAGAACAATAATTACTACTAGAACAATAATTACTCCTAGAACAATAATTACTACTAGAACAATAATTACTACTAGAACAATAATTACTACTAGAACAATAATTACTCCTAGAACAATAATTACTACTAGAACAATAATTACTACTAGAACAATAATTACTACTAGAACAATAATTACTCCTAGAACAATAATTACTAGAACAATAATTACTAGAACAATAATTACTCCTAGAACAATAATTACTACTAGAACAATAATTACTACTAGAACAATAATTACTACTAGAACAATAATTACTCCTAGAACAATAATTACTACTAGAACAATAATTACTACTAGAATAATAATTACTACTAGAACAATAATTACTACTAGAACAATAATTACTCCTAGAACATAAATTACTACTAAAACAATAATTACTACTAGAACAATAATTACTACTAGAACAATAATTACTCCTAGAACAATAATTACTCCTAGAACAATAATTACTCCTAGAAAAATAATTACTACTAGAGCAATAATTACTCCTAGAACAATAATTACTCCTACAACAATAATTACTCCTAGAACAATAATTACTCCTAGAACAATAATTACTCCTTGAACAATAATTACTACTAGAACAATAATTACTACTAGAACAATAATTACTCCTAGAACAAAAATTACTACTAGAACAATAATTACTCCTAGAACAATAATTACTCCTAGAACAATAATTACTACTAGAACAATAATTACTAGAACAATAATTACTACTAGAACAATAATTACTACTAGAACAATAATTACTCCTAGAACAATTACTCCTAGAACAATAATTACTACTAGAACAATAATTACTCGTAGAACAATAATTACTAGAACAATAATTATTACTAGAACAATAATTACTCCTAGAAAAATAATTACTCCTAGAACAATAATTACTACCAGAACAATAATTACTACTAGAACAATAATTACTCCTAGAACAATAATTACTAGAACAATAATTACTACTAGAACAATAATTACTCCTAGAACAATAATTACTCCTAGAACAATAATTACTCATTGAACAATAATTACTCCTAGAACAATAATTACTACGAGAACAATAATTACTCCTAGAACAATAATTACTACTAGAACAATTACTACTAGAACAATAATTACTCCTAGAACAATAATTACTCCTAGAACAATAATTACTACTAGAACAATAATTACTACTAGAACAATAATTACTCCTAGAACAATAATTACTCCTAGAACAATAATTACTACTAGAACAATAATTACTCCTAGAACAATAATTAATCCTAGAACAATAATTACTCCTAGAACAATAATTACTCCCAGAACAATAATTACTACTAGAAAAATCATTACTCCTAGAACAATAATTACTCCTAGAACAATAATTACTACTACAACAATAATTACTACTAGAACAATAATTACTCATAGAACAATAATTACTCCTAGAACAATAATTACTCCTAGAACAATAATTACTCCTATAACAATAATTACTACTAGAACAATAATTACTCCTATAACAATAATTACTCCTAGAACAATAATTACTACTAGAACAATAATTACTCCTAGAACAATAATTACTACTAGAACAATAATTACTCCTATAACAATAATTACTACTAGAACAATAATTACTCCTAGAACAATAATTACTCCTTGAACAATAATTACTACTAGAACAATTACTCCTAGAACAATAATTACGACTAGAACAATAATTACTACTAGAACAATAATTACTCCTAGAACAATAATTACTCCTAGAACAATAATTAATCCTAGAACAATAATTACTCCTAGAACAATAATTACTCCCAGAACAATAATTACTACTAGAAAAATAATTACTCCTAGAACAATAATTACTCCTAGAACAATAATTACTACTAGAACAATAATTACTACTAGAACAATAATTACTCCTATAACAATAATTACTACTAGAACAATAATTACTCCTAGAACAATAATTACTCCTAGAACAATAATTACTACTAGAACAATAATTACTCCTAGAACAATAATTACTACTAGAACAATAATTACTCCAAGAACAATAATTACTCCTAGAACAATAATTAATCCTAGAACAATAATTACTCCTAGAACAAAAATTACTCCCAGAACAATAATTACTACTAGAAAAATAATTACTCCTAGAACAATAATTACTCCTAGAACAATAATTACTACTAGAACAATAATTACTCCTAGAACAATAATTACTACTAGAACAATAATTACTCCTATAACAATAATTACTACTAGAACAATAATTACTCCTAGAACAATAATTACTCCTAGAACAATAATTACTACTAGAACAATAATTACTCCTAGAACAATAATTACTACTAGAACAATAATTACTCCAAGAACAATAATTACTCCTAGAACAATAATTAATCCTAGAACAATAATTACTCCTAGAACAAAAATTACTCCCAGAACAATAATTACTACTAGAAAAATAATTACTCCTAGAACAATAATTACTCCTAGAACAATAATTACTCCTAGAACAATAATTACTAATAGAACAATAATTACTCCTAGAACAATAATTACTCCTAGAATAATAATTACTCCTAGAACAATAATTACTCCTATAACAATAATTACTACTAGAACAATAATTACTCCTAGAACAATAATTACTCCTAGAACAATAATTACTACTAGAACAATAATTACTCCTAGAAAAATAATTAGTCCTAGAACAATAATTACTCCTAGAACAATAATTACTACTAGAACAATAATTACTCCTAGAACAATAATTACTACTAGAACAATAATTACTACTAGAACAATAATTACAACTAGAACAATAATTACTCCTAGAACAATAATTACTAATAGAACAATAATTACTACTAGAACAATAATTACTGCTAGAACAATAATTAATACTAGAACAATAATTACTCCTAGAACAATAATTACTCCTAGAACAATAATTACTCCTAGAACAATAATTATTCCTAGAACAATAATTACTCCTAGAACAATAATTACTACTAGAACAATAATTACTCCTAGAACAATAATTACTACTAGAACAATAATTACTCCTAGAATAATAATTACTCCTAGAACAATAATTACTACTAGAACAATAATTACTCCTAGAACAAAAATTACTACTAGAACAATAATTACTACTAGAACAATAATTACTCCTAGAACAACAATTACTACTAGAACAATAATTACTACTAGAACAATAATTACTACTAGAACAATAATTACTCCTAGAACAATAATTACTCCTAGAACAATAATTACTACTAGAACAATAATTACTACTAGAACAATATTTACTACTAGAACAATAATTACTACTAGAACAATAATTACTACTAGAACAATAATTACTACTAGAACAATAATTACTACTAGAACAATAATTACTACTAGAACAATAATTACTACTAGAAAAATAATTACTCCTAGAACAATAATTACTCCTAGAACAATAATTACTACTAGAACAATAATTACTACTAGAACAATAATTACTACTAGAACAATAATTACTACTAGAACAATAATTACTACTAGAACAATAATTACTCCTAGAACAATAATTACTACTAGAACAATAATTACTACTAGAACAATAATTACTCCTAGAACAATAATTACTCCTAGAACAATAATTACTCCTTGAACAATAATTACTACTAGAACAATAATTACTACTAGAACAATAATTACTCCTAGAACAATAATTACTACTAGAACAATAATTACTACTAGAACAATAATTACTCCTAGAACAATAATTACTACTAGAACAATAATTACTCCTAGAACAATAATTACTAGAACAATAATTACTACTAGAACAATAATTACTACTAGAACAATAATTACTACTAGAACAATAATTACTACTAGAACAATAATTACTCCTAGAACAATAATTACTACTAGAACAATAATTACTCCTAGAACAATAATTACTACTAGAACAATAATTACTACTAGAACAATAATTACTCCTAGAACAATAATTACTCCTAGAACAATAATTACTCCTAGAACAATAATTACTCCTAGAACAATAATTACTACTAGAACAATAATTACCCCTAGAACAATAATTACTACTAGAACAATTACTACTAGAACAATAATTACTCCTAGAACAATAATTACTCCTAGAACAATAATTACTACTAGAACAATAATTACTACTAGAACAATAATTACTCCTAGAACAATAATTACTCCTAGAACAATAATTACTACTAGAACAATAATTACTCCTAGAACAATAATTAATCCTAGAACAATAATTACTCCTAGAACATTAATTACTCCCAGAACAATAATTACTACTAGAAAAATAATTACTCCTAGAACAATAATTACTCCTAGAACAATAATTACTACTAGAACAATAATTACTACTAGAACAATAATTACTCCTAGAACAATAATTACTCCTAGAACAATAATTACTCCTAGAACAATAATTACTCCTAGAACAATAATTACTCCTATAACAATAATTACTACTAGAACAATAATTACTCCTAGAACAATAATTACTCCTAGAACAATAATTACTATTAGAACAATAATTACTCCTAAAACAATAATTACTAGAACAATAATTACTCCTATAACAATAATTACTACTAGAACAATAATTACTCCAAGAACAATAATTACTACTAGAACAATTACTCCTAGAACAATAATTACTACTAGAACAATAATTACTACTAGAACAATAATTACTCCTAGAGCAATAATTACTCCTAGAACAATAATTAATCCTAGAACAATAATTACTCCTAGAACAATAATTACTTCCAGAACAATAATTACTACTAGAAAAATTATTACTCCTAGAACAATAATTACTCCTAGAACAATAATTACTACTAGAACAATAATTACTACTAGAACAATAATTACTCCTATAACAATAATTACTACTAGAACAATAATTACTCCTAGAACAATAATTACTCCTAGAACAATAATTACTACTAGAACAATAATTACTCCTAGAACAATAATTACTACTAGAACAATAATTACTCCTATAACAATAATTACTACTAGAACAATAATTACTCCTAGAACAATAATTACTCCTAGAACAATAATTAATCCTAGAACAATAATTACTCCTATAACAATAATTACTCCCAGAACAGTAATTACTTCTAGAAAAATAATTACTTCTAGAACAATAATTACTCCTAGAACAATAATTACTCCTAGAACGATAATTACTAATAGAACAATAATTACTCCTAGAACAATAATTAGTCCTGGAACAATAATTACTACTAGAACAATAATTACTCCTATAACAATAATTACCCCTATAACAATAATTACTACTAGAACAATAATTACTCCTAGAACAATAATTACTCCTAGAACAATAATTACTACTAGAACAATAATTACTCCTAGAACAATAATTACCCCTATAACAATAATTACTACTAGAACAATAATTACTCCTAGAACAATAATTACTCCTAGAACAATAATTACTACTAGAACAATAATTACTCCTAGAAAAATAATTACTACTAGAACAATAATTACTCCTAGAAAAATAATTACTACTAGAAGAATAATTACTCCTAGAACAATAATTCGTCCTAGAACAATAATTACTCCTAGAACAATAATTACTCCTAGAACAATAATTACTCGTAGAACAATAATTACTACTAGAACAATAATTACTTCTAGAACAATAATTACTACTAGAACAATAATTACTGCTAGAACAATAATTACTCCTAGAACAATTACTACTAGAACAATAATTACTACTAGAACAATAATTACTTCTAGAACAATAATTACTACTAGAACAATAATTACTGCTAGAACAATAATTACTCCTAGAACAATTACTACTAGAACAATAATTACTACTAGAACAATAATTACTCCTAGAACAATAATTACTACTAGAACAATAATTACTACTAGAACAATAATTACTCCTAGAACAATAATTACTCCTAGAACAATAATTACTACTAGAACAATAATTACTCCTAGAACAATAATTACTCCTAGAACAATAATTACTAGAACAATAATTACTCCTAGAACAATAATTACTCCTAGAACAATAATTACTCCTAGAACAATAATTACTACTAGAACAATAATTACTACTAGAACAATAATTACTACTAGAACAATAATTACTACTAGAACAATAATTACTACTAGAACAATAATTACTCCTGGAACAATAATTACTCCTAGAACAATAATTACTCCTAGAACAATTATTCCTAGAACAATAATTACTCCTAGAACAATAATTACTACTAGAACAATAATTACTCCTAGAACAATAATTACTACTAGAACAATTACTACTAGAACAATAATTACTCCTAGAACAATAATTACTCCTAGAACAATAATTACTCTTAGAACAATAATTACAACTAGAACAATAATTACTACTAGAGCAATAATTACTCCTAGAACAAAAATTACTACTAGAACAATAATTACTACTAGAACAATAATTACTACTAGAACAACAATTACTACTAGAACAATAATTACTACTAGAACAATAATTACTCCTAGAACAATAATTACTACTAGAACAATAATTACTAGAACAATAATTACTACTAGAACAATAATTACTACTAGAACAATAATTACTCCTAGAACAATAATTACTCCTAGAACAATAATTACTACTAGAACAATAATTACTCATAGAACAATAATTACTCCTAGAACAATAATTACTACTAGAACAATAATTACTACTAGAACAATAATTACTCCTAGAACAATAATTACTACTAGAACAATAATTACTCCTAGAACAATAATTACTACTAGAACAATAATTACTACTGGAGCAATAATTACTACTAGAACAATAATTACTACTAGAACACTAATTACTCCTAGAAAAATAATTACTCCTAGAACAATAATTAATCCTAGAACAATAATTACTCCTAGAACAATAATTACTCCTAGAACAATAATTACTACTAGAACAATAATTACTCCTAGAACAATAATTACTACTAGAACAATTACTACTGGAACAATAATTACTCCTAGAGCAATAATTACTCCTAGAACAATAATTACTACTAGAACAATAATTACTACTAGAACAATAATTACTCCTAGAACAATAATTACTACTAGAACAATAATTACTCCTAGAACAATAATTACTCCTAGAACAATAATTACTCCTAGAACAATAATTACTCCTAGAACAATAATTACTACTAGAACAATAATTACTCCTAGAACAATAATTACTACTAGAACAATAATTACTACTAGAACAATAATTACTACAAGAACAATAATTACTCCTAGAAAAATAATTACTCCTAGAACAATAATTAATCCTAGAACAATAATTACTCCTAGAACAATAATTACTCCTAGAACAATAATTACTCCTAGAACAATAATTACTCCTAGAACAATAATTACTACTAGAACAATAATTACTCCTAGAACAATAATTACTCCTAGAACAATAATTACTCCTAGAACAATAATTACTACTAGAACAATAATTACTACTAGAACAATAATTACTCCTAGAACAATAATTACTCCTAGAACAATAATTACTCCTAGAACAATAATTACTACTAGAACAATAATTACTCCTAGAACAATAATTACTCCTAGAACAATAATTACTCCTAGAACAATAATTACTCCTAGAACAATAATTACTACTAGAACAATAATTACTCCTAGAACAATAATTACTACTAGAACAATAATTACTACTAGAACAATAATTACTACAAGAACAATAATTACTATTTGAACAATAATTACTACTAGAACAATAATTACTACTAGAACAATAATTACTACTAGAACAATAATTACTACTAGAACAATAATTACTACTAGAAGAATAATTACTACTAGAACAATAATTACTCCTAGAAAAATAATTACTCCTAGAACAATAATTACTCCTAGAACAATAATTACTACTAGAACAATAATTACTACTAGAACAATAATTAGTCCTAGAACAATAATTACTCCTAGAACAATAATTACTGGTAGAACAATAATTACTCCTAGAACAATAATTACTACTAGAACAATAATTACTACTAGAATAATAATTACTCCTAGAACAATAATTACTCCTAGAACAATAATTACTCCTAGAACAATAATTACTACTAGAACAATAATTACTACTAGAACAATAATTACTCCTAGAACAATAATTACTCCTAGAACAATAATTACTCCTAGAACAATAATTACTACTAGAACAATAATTACTACTAGAACAATAATTACTCCTAGAACAATAATTACTACTAGAACAATAATTACTCCTAGAACAATAATTACTCCTAGAACAATAATTACTCCTAGAACAATAATTACTCCTAGAACAATAATTACTCCTAGAACAATAATTACTCCTAGAACAATAATTGCTCCTAGAACAATAATTTCTACTATTCCGTGGGATCAACAGTGAATTTAATGTCACACAAGAATTACCAGCAATACATGCACAGCACAGGAACCGGAGAAGACATCTTTAAGGAATTGCAAAAAAAAGAAAAATGTATTAGAATATAAAGTGAAGTGGAATAAACTGTAATGCGTAACAATTAATGGAGAGAAGAACATGTCTGGGGTGAAGAAACGTTTGGTTGGATTAATTACAAAAGCTTGTAAGGATGGTAAATTCTCAAAGCCCATGTTTCTGCACTGTGTTATCCATCAACATTGTGCGGAAAATATGTGGATATGTCTTACGTTTTGAAACTTGTTGTTTCCGTAGGGAATTTTATTCGATCTCGCAAGCTTAATCGTCACAATTTACGTGATTTTATGAAAGAAACTGATTCTGAATTCGCTGACTTGCCTTATTATATAGCAGTTCGATGGCTTACTTGTGGAAAGGTCTATCAAGGTTCTTTCAGCTCAGAAGGAAAATGAATTATTTCTCACAGAGAGGAATCGACCCGAACCACTTTTATCAAATGCTGACTGACTTTTGAAATTGGCATTTCTTGCAGACCTGACATGACATATGAATCATCTGAGTCTCAATTTGCAAGGTGAAACTAATTTGATTTGTGATCTATTCACGCATGTCAATGCATTCATGGTAAAATTTATCCTAGTTGACGGACAGATGAAAATTTATAACTCGGTTCATTTTCCATGTTGTGAAAAATTTCGTGAAAAAAGTGAAGCAGAATTTCCTTTTTCATTTGCAAAGGAAATCACAAATGACTTGTAAAAACAATTTGGGAAACGATTTTCTGATCATGATGGAAAACATATGAAATAAAGCTATTTCAAAATCCATTTGACTGTAACGTTGAAACATTCCCAAGTCAGTTTCAAATAGGAATTATTAATCTCCATTAAAAGTATAAAGAAGGAAATTTCATCCAATTTTAAAAATCTTTACAAACTGAACAGTTCCCAAATTTGAAACAATTTGCATGTGGGTTCATACCAGATTTTGGTACAACGTACCTTTGTGAACAAACATTTTAAAAGATGAAGTATGTCAAGTCCAAATATCGCACAAAATTATATGATGACATTTTTACTCATCATATATAGTTTTTCAGTGTAAGCACAGTATTCTTTCTTCGTAATTTTCACATTTTTTTCTGTATCATATGATGCTGATTACAAAAAAGGATGCAGATAAAAGTTATTTATTCGTTTAAACTTTATTCATTCATTTATATTTTTTTATACGACTAATTTTTTGTTTGGCCAGCGAAAATGTATAAAATATACAATGTGGCCCTTGTAGTAAAATGTTTGGAGATCCCTGCATCTAAAAACAAAACTGGAAGGGGTAGGGAGTTTCAGTGGAGAGAAATAAATGGGATTATTTCAGGTGTATCTGAGAAAGTTAGTGCTAAGGATCAGTTATGGAAGGAAAAGATAAAAATATAAATATATAAATTCAAGGATTATATGGATTAAAATAAGGGTGGGATGCAAAAAATGGGATACATTAAGGGTTTATGCATCTGGAAAAGAGAGGAATATAGAGGAAAGAGCGAGAAATTTGGGAAGATGTTAAGCAATTGTTCAGGGAGTTTTGAACCAAGTGAGAAAGTGTGTAAGAAGGGTGTAAGAAGGAAGAAGAGCGATTGGTGGTATGTGTGGTAAGAGAGAGAAAAAAAAGGTGCACATGAGAGGCTTTTACAAAGCAGAAGTGATATAAGGAGGATGGAGTGGAGAGTAAGAGAGAAGATGAGTGGTGAAAGAGTGTAAAAGGAGAGGAAATAATGGAATGATTGAAGTTTTGTCAACAAATTTTGTTGAAACAAAAAAAAAGTTTTGGAGTGAGATTAAGAAAGACTAGAGAACGAATGGTTTAAATAATTAAAAATATGAGCAAGGGTTTGTTAGATGAGCAGGTGAAGGTATTGGGGAGATGAATGGAATGAAAAAATGTTTATGAAAAAAGAGAGGCAGTGATATCATATTTTGGCCAGGGACTTATAGCATCTTTTAGGAGTGAGAAAAGTTTGTGAAGCAATGGGTAGAATGAAATAGGATGAAGCAGCTGGGATTGATGGCATCAAGTCAGAAATGTTAAAAGCAGATGCGGATATAATATTGGAGTGGCTGGTGCATCTGTTCAATAAATATATGAAAGGGGGGAAAAGTACCCAGGAATTGGCAGTGTCTGCACAGTATCTTTGTATAAAGGGAAAGGAGGATAAAAGAGAGTGTAAGAATTATAGGGAAATAACCTTGTTGAGTATACAAGGTAAAGTGTTATTACTGAAAGAATTAAGTTATTATTGGAAGAATTAAGGTTAAGACGAAGAGCAGGATCACAGATATAGAAGGAAGCTTTATGAAGGGTAGATGATGTGTAGACCAAGAGTAGAGTATGCTGGAGACTGGAAATTATTTTCCAGTACAAGAAGGCCTTAGACAGGGATCTGAGATGTCACCATGGTTGTGATTGGCAGATGACGCGGTGCGTTTGGAAGATTCTGAAGAGAAGTTGCAAAGGTTCGTAGACGAATTTGGGACGGCGTGTAAAAGAGGAAAATTAAAATTAAACATAGGAAAGAGCAAAGAGATGAGAGTATATTGGCACCAACACTCTTATTTGGACATGAAGTGTGGGTCTTAAATATTACGGTAAGAAAGAAGCTATAGGCAGTGATGTCATGTCTGAGAACACTGTGTGCTGTGAATATTATGAAGAGAATTTGCAATTTGGAGATTAGGAGGTACGGGGTTACTAAAACTATTATCCAGAGGGAAGCTGATGAGAGAATGGAGCAAAATTGGATGACTTGGAGGGTGTATAAATCTGGTGGAGGGAAGGCGGGGTAGGGGTCGTCCTAGGAAAGGGTGGAAGGAGGGAGGGTGAAGAAGATTTGCGTGAGAGGGGCTTAGACATCAACAGGTGTGTGTGAGCATGTTAGGAGTGGAGGCAAGTGGTTCTCATGACTGACGTGCTGTTGGAGTGTGAGCAAGTTAACATTTATGAAGATATTCTGGGAAACCAGGACTTGAGTCCTGGAGGTGGAATTACAGTGCCTGCACTCTGAAGAAGTGGGAACTCTGCAGGTTGGAGGGGCATCTGAGCTGTAATGTCGGCATCCCTCGAGGAAAACGGTGATGCTGTGAGTGATGATAAAAGTGTTTCATCTTTTTCTGATCAACTTAATCTCTGTGAGAAACGGCAAGTGTTTTAAAAAAATAGCTAAAATATATAGAATCGTTGGATTCTGCACGCTAATTGGAAAATACTTCATTTGGTATACTTAAAACTTTCAGCGTAGTGTCTTAGAGGAAACAATATTAACTTAGTTGACTTTATTGCCTTTCTATTTGCTAATTTTATTTTCATTTTTTGAGTATCGTCTTACTCTTCTAGACTACTAAAAATTGGACTGTGTAGCAAAGAAAATAAAAAAAAAACTAAAAACATTTCACGACTCACGAAATAGTAATGACACGATTGCAAACAAACCATACTACGGGCGGGGTTAGAACCCACGATCAGAGAATCTCTGATCGCGGGTTCTAACCCCGCCTGTGGCATAGTTTAAAAACATTTCAGACATACACTAAGTTAATATTTAGGCGTTTAAGTTAAATTTTATCTTGTTTAAAACCTGCCATAAATATTAAACATCAAACTGAATTTAAAATATTCTTTAACAATGTAGTGATCTCCTATGCAGTGGCGTACCTAAGGTATGGCACGTTCCCTGGGCGCCACTTGAAGGGGGGCGCCACTTGAAGGGGGCGCCACTTGAAGGGGGGCGCCACTGAACAGTTTCTATTAAAGTCAGACAAAACATCCTCGGATAGTGAAAAAAAAAATTATTCAGATGTTTGAACTTTGATTATCCCGGTTGAGAAGCACTAATATGACTAGATTGTTAAGCCACTTAGACAAATTGTTAGGTAAAAATACAGTACTTTAGAGAAACTGGCCGATCTCATCCTGCCAGACTCAGGGACTTAGGCTTGCCGACACCTACAATGCTCTTTTCTGTCACGTCAGAGATCACAGTCGTCCTATTGACGGTCTTCTGTTAAAATTGCCTTCCCTACTTCCAACTTTTCCAGTCGCCGTCTGGTTGAATCCTCCCTTATACACAGCTTTCCATGTATGAATCTGAGTCCTGGCTTCGTCTCTGTAGATGCCTTCCTTTCCCACTACATTGTAAAATGCTCCAAAGTTCAGAACACTCGTGACTTAACCTGATTCCTTTTTCTTCTTCTCCCTCTTCCCTTTTCTCTTTCCTCTTTCTACTTTGCGTTGTCTTTCTTCTGCCTTAGGCATTTGTTCCTTCATTATTTCCCCCCCCCCCTCTGTGTTCTTGCTCCTACCCTCTGTGGGCCCCTAGCTCCCTTGTGGGCCCCTAGCTCCCTTGTGGGCCCCTAGCTCCCTTGCAGTGCTCCTCTTTCTTAGTATTTGAGTGGCTTCA
>NC_091300.1:44365187-44432687 GCF_038502225.1 Cherax quadricarinatus
CTGCTGCTGTTACTGTTGCTAAATATAAACATAACACTGGTGGCCTGGTGGCTAAAGCTCCCGCTTCACACACGGAGGGCCCGGGTTCGATTCCCGGCGGGTGGAAACATTCCGACACGTTTCCTTACACCTATTGTCCTGTTCACCTAGCAGCAAATAGGTACCTGGGTGTTAGTCGACTGGTGTGGGTCGCATCCTGGGGGACAAGATTAAGGACCCCAATGGAAATAAGTTAGACAGTCCTCGATGACGCACTGACTTTCTTGGGTTATCCTGGGTGGCTAACCCTCCGGGGTTAAAAATCCGAACGAAATCTTATCTTATCTTAAATCTGAAGGAAGGCTACAGCAGGCGAACTGACCCATACTTGGTAGGTCCTTCTGTAGTCCAAGGTTTTAGCTTCATATGATCTTATTTAGCAGACTGGCCCTCTCAGCGACACATCTACTTTCCTACATCTGTAAATCTAAATTGATCTAAGTTGAATTCATTCCTGTGAGTTCTTTCGTGGTAGGAAATCCTCCGTAGCCTATTTATAACCGCTTTATTTATGCTGCTCCAGTTGTTGCTACTGGCAGCGGCTTTGGTGGCGTTCCTGGTGTTAACGTTGTTGTTGGTGGTAACGTTGCTGTTGCTGGTGATAACTTTGCTATTGTTGTTGCTGGTGATAACTTTGCTATTGTTGTTGCTGGTGATAACGTTGTTACTGGTAATAACGTTGCTGTTGTTGTTGCTGGCGATACCGTTGTTGCTGGTGATAACGTTGTTGTTGTTGTTGTTGCTGGTGATAACGTTGCTGTTGTTGTTGCTGTTGATAACGTTGCTGCTGGTAATAACGTTGTTGTTGTTGCTGGTGATAAGGTTGCTGTTGCTGGTGATAACTTTGCTGTTGCTGGTGATAACATTGTTGCTGGTAATAACATTGCTGTTGTTGTTGCTGGTGATAGCGTTGCTGTTACTGGTGGTAACGTTGTTGCTTGTGATAACGTTGCTGTTGCTGGTGATAACGTTGCTGTTGCTGGTGATAACGTTGCTGTTGTTGCTGCTGGTGATAACGTTGCTGTTGTTGTTGCTGGTAATAACGTTGCTATTGTTGTTGCTGGTGGTAACGTTGCTGTTGTTTCTAGTGGTAGCTTTGCTGTTGCTTGTGGTAATGTTGCTGTTGTTGGTGGTGTAACGTTGCTATTGCTGCTGATGATATCGTTGCTGTTGCTGAGGGTAGCAGTAGTGTTGTTATTTCTGTTGTTGTTTCTGGCCATCTTGAGAGCGTCATTTGATTTATATTCAACGTGATTTCAAGAGGGGCCGTTCCTGCCTGACTAATTTAATAACCTTATTCAGTAAAGCATTTGAGGAAGTTGATCATGATAAAGAATACGATATATATTTGGATTTCAGTAAAATCTTTGAGAGAGTACCACTCAAACTGCTGTTAAGGAAAATGGCAGCTTATGGTATTGGGAGAAAAGTATTGTCACCAGCAGGAAGCAGTGTGCATAAGTGGGCTGAAATCTGAGCGGTGTTAAGTCACAAGTGGCATTCCATAAGGCTCAGTTTTAGGCCCATTGTTGTTCATAATATTCATTAATGGCCTTGATGACAGAATAGCAAGTGATATGAGCAAATTAGCTGACGACACAAAAGTAGGCAGAATAACTGATTTAGAGGAAGATGCCAGTGAACTTTAAGAAATATTTATACAAGCTTTTGTCGTAGTCAGCATTCAGTTCAGTATAAATAAGTGCGAAGTCCTTAAGCTTGGGAAGGTAAACAATCCTAGCACCTATAAATTAAGTGATATGGAACTTGATCGTACAGAATGTGAAAAGGACTTGTGAGTTATGGTAAGCAGAAACCTGAAGCCAAAACAGCTATCCCTAAGCGTACTTAAGGCAAACAGATTACCTAGATTTATATCAAGTATAAGCATCAGGGGTCTCGAGGTTATACTACAGCTCTACGCATCATTAGTAAGGCATTACTTAGATTATGCAGCTCAGTCTTAGTCTCCATACTGCAGAATGGATATAAATTCATTAGAGAACATTTAGAGAATAGCAAAATTAATTCACTGCATAAGAAATCTTTCATACATTCTCTTGTAAGCCGTAGAATGAGAAGAGTCATGACGGAAGTGTGTAAGTTGAAAATGGGAATAAATGAAGGAGATATAAATAAAGTTCAGAGAATATCCCTTCAAGAACTCGAAATGGATTCTAATTGGATAAGTTTAGCTTTAGGAAGGATGCAGGAAAGTATGCTGTTGTTATACAGAGTGATGGCTCTCATAAAGAAATTGGAGCACACGTCAATAACTGGACCTCTACCCTTCAAACAGAATTACAGACGGATAGCGCTAACATCCCATATCATAAAATTCTTTGAAAAGGTTCTAAAAAGCAAGATCGTTCTCTATCTAGATACCCATCAGTCACACAACCCAGGGCAACATGGGTTTAGAGCAGGCCTCTCCTGCCTGTCCCAACTACTGGACCACTATGACAAGGTCTTGGATGCAATAGAGGATAAACAGAATGCGGATGTAGTATACAAAGAGTTTGCGAAAACCTTCGACAAGGGTGACCATGGTGCAACACTCACAAAATGCGTGAAAAAGGAATAACATGAAAAGTTGGCAGATGGATCTATAGCTTCCTAACAAGCAGAACACAAAGAGTAATAGTAAACAGAGTAAAGTCTGAAGTGGCCACAGTGAAAAGCTCTGTTCCACAAGGCACAGTACTCGCTCCTATCCTATTTCTCATCCTCATATCTGACACAGCAGCGTGTCTTCCTTTGCGGATGACACCAGAATTTGCCTGACAATGTCGTACATCGAAGACACTGTAAAACTCCAGGCGGACATCAACTAAATCTTTAACTGAGCCGCAGAAAAGAATATGAAGTTCAGTGAAGAGAAATTTCAATTACTTCCATATGGAAAACTTGAGGAAATTAAAACTGTATCGGAGTATAAAATAAATTCCAACCACACAATGGAACTAAATTAATGTGAAGGACCTGGGAGTGATAATGTAAAAGGATCTCACTTTCAAACTTCACAACAATGTATCCACCACATCTGCTAGATAAATGATGGGACGGATAATGAGAACCTTCAAAACTAGGGAAGCAAAGCCCATGATGATTCTCTTTAAATCACTTGTCTCTAGGCTGGAATATTGCTGTACACTATTGGCGCCTTTCAAAGCAGGTGAAATTGCTGACCTAAAGAGTGTACAGAGAGCCTACACGGCGCACATAAGTACGATACAACACTTGAATTACTGTGAACGGTTGAAGTTTATTGACTTGTACTCCCTGGAACGCATGAGGGAAAGGTACATGATAATATACACCTGGAAAATTGTAGAGGGATTAATATCAAATTTGCACACGAAAATCACTCCTTACGAAAGCAAAGGACTCGGCAGGCGGCTCAACATCCTCCCAATGAAAAGCAGAGGCGCCATGGGCTCGCCAAGAGATAACACAATAAGTGTCAGGGGCCCAAGACTGTTCTGCCTCCCAGCATACATAAGGGGGATTATCAGTTGACCCCTGTCTGTCTTCAAGAAGGTGTTGGACAGACACCTGAAGTCAGTACCTGACCAGCCGGGCTGTGGTTCGTGTGTCAGTCTACTACGTGTGGCCAGCAGTTACAGCCTGGTTGATCAGGCCCTGATCCACCGCGAAGCCTGATCACAGACTGGGCCGCAGGCGCGTTGATCCCTGAAACCCTCTCTAGGTATACTCTCTATATATATAAAACTCAGGCACCTTTCAGCCCCTCTTAAAATTCTCGTAGCTCTCATCTCTTAATCTTTTCTAAGCCCTTTACACTCGCCCTCTCATTTTTTTTTTATCTTTTTCACTTTCCGTTTATACCTCCATAAAAAAAACTAGCTCCCCTTCAAAGCTCAAAAAATTCTACCCTTTTCCAGTCCTCATCGTGTAAATTTTTATCCCTTTCATTCCCATTTTTAAATTTGCCACCCTTTCCAATTGACCCCGACCACTTTTCTGAGCTAATGTATAACATCGATATCAAGCTTTTGGAATCATGCTAAAATTATTGTAACTTCGTCCCTCTCAGCAGCCACTACCGTCACCTTCAAGAATTCATCTGGCTCCATGCGTTCCTCCTTTTCTGAAGTCACGTTCCTCTTCCTTCCACTTTTCCCTTCTCTCTCTCTCCCTCACCTGAGATGGAGGTAACACGTGTTTTCATCTTTCTCGTTTGTTAGTTACCATCTGTCAAATCCTCTTGTCGATAGACATTTAACCTTTTTTTGTGCACGTGTGCCTGTGTGTGTCGAATGCTTCGTACTTCCAGCTTGCTGTCGCTGGGATCACATTCCAGTTTTTGAGCCATTTCTCGTGCCACTAAACTACTCTCCTAACTTTCTACTACCACTAACACTACTTCATTTTCTTCCTCTCTTGGTCCCGTCCTTGTCTATCGCATAACTGCTTCCCTCAGTCTTGGGTTAGTGTGACTTTGTAAATGGTCCAAGTCGGGCCGAAACGTCATCTTAAGCTCCTCTCTGCTGTGTGCAAGTTTTCTATGTACAGTAATAGTGATGTTAATCCCCTAGCACCGAAGGCAGGAATCTCATATAAATCTATACGCTTTTATGGAGCTGTTATTGCTTTCTCTCACGTGTTGTCCACCATGTTTAAATGGTTTAGAAAATCGACAAGTTGGTAATCGAGACACTTTAGTCCATCAGTCTTGATAAAAGTACATTACTTTTTATCAAAACTGATGGACTAAACACATCGAGTCAAGGCTGAGGTACTGATTACTTCATAATTCTCCTCATCTTCAACCGTTCTTCTCTGTTTTGGACTGAAGAAGCCACTGGGTAGTGAAACATTTCAAGAATAAAGATTCCCAAATGTTTCCAAAGTATCGGCTGTCCACTTGTTTAACTCCCTTACACTCAAGAAATTACTTCTTTTATCTCAATTCAATTATTTAGCTTCCACCTGGGCTCCCTCGGCTATGTCCCACTTTTAGGTTTATATTCACCTTGTTAATGTCTCTGATATCTTTAAGGTCGTGACCATGTCCCCTCTGTTACTTCTGGCCGCCAAGATTGAGATTTAGTTGCATATCTGTTTCACGTAGCTGGTGTTTGTTGTGTTAGCAGAGTCATTGGTGAGATTTCTGACTTGTACTTCCCCTTAATAATGGAGAGTAATAGTATATATTACCGACACGACAGATAAAAGTGCACTATAATGCGATTCTTTATTGACAACGTTTCGTCCACACAGTTAGCTTTATCAAGTCACAAACACGTCTATATATTCGTCAAACCTGTCATGAATCTACCCAGAATTAGCTCCAATATACCTCACCTGACTCTTCACTTCGATTACTGCATATATGAACATACTTTCTCCCCAAGTAGATCTGTTTGTGACTTGATGATGCTCACTGTGTGGGCGAAATGCTCTCAATAAGGATCGCATTATAATGTATTTGTGTCTTCATTCAACATCTTTCCCTATGTTGTATATGCCTATAAAGTATATGCTAACTTCTGGCGATATGCTTGTTGTTGTCTGTCCAAGAAACCTTTGTCACTGTCCACTTAGTTAATGCAATATTATTTGTCTAGGGTCTCTGCCATTGTTGCTAATTTGCATATACGAGCGACGATAATTTTTGCAGCTTGTTCATGTCATCGTGCAGACTATTGTCATCTTTCTTTATTTTTCTGAAAGCATTTACATGGAAGACTTGATCTTCCAGGTAAGTCGTTGACTTATATAGGAAACAGTTCGGGGACCGGAAACTCATTCTTGAGTTTTAATGTCTATCGACTACACGAGGGTCATTAAGGCTGATTTTTACCTGTGCACAAACAGTGGAGTATACTTTACAACAAGGGATAAAGTGAACCCAGTGTGCACACACACACACACACAGGGAGAGAGAGAGAGAGAGAGAGAGAATAAAAATGCTTTCAAATGAGCTGATGTAGGTAACAGCTCTTAGCTTGCCAATAAAGATAGGAATCCTTAACCTGTAAATAGCTTGTCAATAAAGCTAGGGATCCTTAACCTTGTCAAACCCTGTGTAAAAAAAAAGAGAGAGGGAGAGAGAGAGAGAGAGAGAGAGAGAGAGAGAGAGAGAGAGAGAGAAAGAGAACAGAACATCACTCCATCTGAGATCATACATACCCAGGATGACTCGAGTATGGAACACATTCGTACAGCATAATGATGTCAACGAGATAAAGTCAGTTGATCAAATGAAAATGCTGGCCCACAGATGGCTCCAACTTCATCCTGTTCCCTACTTGTATGTCTCATAACAATAAAAATGCTTTCAAATGAGCTGATGTAGGTAACAGCTCTTAGCTTGCCAATAAAGTTAGGAATCCTTAACCTGTAAATAGCTTGTCAATAAAGTTAGGAATCCTTAACCTGTAATATAGCTGTCAATAAACCTAGGGATCCTTAACCTTGTCAAACCCTGTGTAAAAAAAAAAAAAAAAAAAAAAAAAAAAAAAAAAAAAAAAGAGGGAGGGAGAGAGAGGGAGGGAGAGGGAGGGAGAGGGAGAGAGAGGGAGAGGGAGAGAGAGGAAAAGGGAGAGAGAGGAAGAGAGAGAGAGAGACCCCATCAGCTTCTTGATGGAAAATGTGGACTTCCTTCTGGTTCAACATAAATGTCAACATATTGCAATTGTTAGTGACCTCAAACAAAATATTGTACAGAGGGATTTTGGTGAACATCTTCCAGTGTTTGACATGAGAAACGTTGTTGACTTTGCTAATCACATCTCTGGCTCCTCCCTCGACCCTGTGGTGAGTGATCTATCTGAAGGCATAGTCGTTTGCCAACCCCATGGCTATGTTGGATCATCTGACCAGAAGGCAGTTATACGACAGTGAAAATTCCAAAAGAAAGAGGTGAAAAATCTTCACGCACAACCTGGCTGTTCTTAGCTTGCCGCCTCCGATTGAAATGTTCTTCTCTATAGTGACGTTGGTGATCAAGTGAATACCTTCACTGAACACATCCTTAATCTCCAACAAAAATACATCCCTCACTGGCAGTATGTGACAAAGCCTTCAGATCATCCTTGGTTTGACTTTCGTTATCGAGAGGCTGCTACTGATCAATACCAAGCTTGGAGAAGGTAAAAGAGGTATCCATCTATCTAAACCAGGAACCTGCAGACAAACCTGTTTGTCAATGGAAGTCCAGTTATGGGCCATCTCTAGATGGGAGGCTGACACAAATATAAAATTGGTATCAGATAAATTAGGCTCCAAAACCTGGTGGTCTTTGGTCAACGGCCGACAAGATTTTTCACTTGATGAAATTTTTCCACCTCTAACTCAGCAGGATGGGACAGTTTCTACTAGCAGTCAGGAGAAAGCTGACCTCTTTGCTGAACATTGTCCTGACAAGATACAAGTTTCTGATCCAACAAGGAAACCTCTTTGGTATCCGCAAGAACTGTGTCAGAGGTGACAATAAGGCAGGATGGAGTGTATCTTCTTAAATTTCTGGACCAAGAAATGGCTGTCAGCCCAGATTAAGTAAGCCCAAGGTTGCTGAGTAGATATGCAGACCAGCTTGCATCACCTCTAACTCTCATCTGTCAGCACTGCCAGGCAGTGTAAATGGTCTTTTCGGTGGACAGAGGCAAATTGTAGTCCCTGTTCACAAAAAGTAGGGCAGAGCGGAAATCAGCAACTACAGACCGTGTCACTCCTGTCAGTCACTGACAAGATTCTCAAGACAATAATCTCAAGGCAGATGACAGCGTGTTAAAGGCTGTCATTAGCTACTGTGTGGTACCAGTCACTGAATAAATCCAAGGTCGTCTGTGTAGTAGCGCCGGACATTGCTGGTGCTTTCGACTGAGTATGGCACCAAGGACTTGGCAAAACTGCAGGCACTTGGAGACGCCGGCTCTGCATATGGCTCCTAAATGATTATCTTTAAGGTAGAGCTCTAAGCGTAGTTCACAAATGGACGGAATGAACAAGACGCTCTATTTGTGGAAGTGTTCCACAGCAAAGTGTACAGCAAAGTGTGCTTAGGCCATTGTAATGGAATGTCTGCTTCAGTGATATTCTTCAGTTCATTTCAGAGTCCCATGCATATGCAGACAACTGTACTTTGACATTTACTTATCTAAGAAAGAAAATGTCAGCTGCTCTCAGTTACACCAGTCACCAGCTTACAAATATATCAGCCTGGGGAAAACGATGGCAGGTCACATTTTCTCCTGAGAAAACACAAATGATGATGGTCTCTAGGCACCATGACGGTAATACTAGAACAGTGGAAAGAATGGATGGGAGAGTCTTGGCACCCGAGGATGAAGTTGATATCCTTGGGATGGAATTTGACTCCAAACTGACTATTAAGAACCACATTGTAAATCTTGCACACAAAGCACCCAGGAAGGTTACAGCACTTACACTTATGTCGCATCTGCTCAACAGCAGAGGTTGCAAGATTCTGTGCGAGGCACAAGTACGCTCACACCATGAGTAAGCTCCATTTTCTTGGATTGCCTGCCCCATCTCGTCTGTAACTTGACAGAATAGAGAACAGCGCAAGATGACTCGTCTCTTGCCTGAACCCTCTGTGTGATAAATGGTTTGAAAACCAAGTTGAAGATTGAGACACTTTTGTAACACATGGGAATCTTTTTTAAGGAAACGTTTCACCACACAGTGGCTTCATCAGTCCAGTACAAAACAGAGGGGGTAAGGAGAGGAGGAGTTTAAGGTAATCAGTCCCTCAGCCTGGAATAGATATGTTCAGTCCATCACTCTTGTAGAAAGTACAGCATGTCGGTTTTCAAACCATTTATCACAACTGTCAGACACTGCAACATCTTGGGAACTTGATACAAGGAATTATTCAACACTTGTCCAATCTTTGGACGAAGACCTACTTACACTAGTGGATGGTCCCACTGTGGTCCCGCCTCCTCCTGCTTCCACTCACCTGTCTACAGTACATAAGCCACTTCTCCGACCATATGCTGTACTTTCTACAAGAGTGATGGACTGAACACATCGATTCCAGGCTGAGAGACTGATTACCTCAAACTCCTCCTCTCCTTACCTTTCTCTGTTCTGAATTGGACTGATGAAGCCACTGTGTGGCGAAACGTTTCCTTAATAAAAAATTCCCATATCTTGCATAAGTATCTCAATCTTCAATTACACACTTCTCGAGAACGTCGCTTCATCTGAGATCATTTATTCCTTGGATGACACGAGTCTGGAACATGTTCGTACAGCATAAAGTCAGTTGACTAAATGAAATCACTGGCCCATAGATGGCTCCAACTTCATCCTGTTCCCTATGTGTATGTCTCATAATAATAAATAGGCTTTAAATGAGCTGAAGTAGATAAAAGCTCTTAGCTTGTAAATAAAACGCTTGTGTAAGAGAGAGAGGGAGAGAGAGAGAGAGAGAGAGAGAGAGAGAGAGAGAGAGAGAGAGAGAGAGAGAGAGAGAGAGAGAGAGAGAGAGAGAGAGAGAGAGAGAGACTGCGGCGTCTTGTCTCTTATCATGACTGGCTACTGTCTGTTGAAGAATGAGACGCATGTCCAACACTTGGGAATCTTTATTGAGGAAACGTTTCGCCAATACAAATACAAAGTCCAACGCAAAGAAGAACATTTTTCTTTGTATTGGACTGAAAAAAAAAACACTGGCGAGCGAAACGTGTGTCATTCTTTAACTTGTCGGTTATCTAAACCATTTACGGCTACAGTCTGATTTCTACCCATTTATCCAGTGGAGTGCCTTCCCTTATATGACAGTGGAGTGCCTTCCCTTATATGACAGTGGAGTGCCTTCCCTTATATGACAGTGGAGTGCCTTCCCTTATATGACAGTGGAGTGCCTTCCCTTATATGACAGTGGAGTGCCCTCCCTTATATGACAGTGGAGTGCCTTCCCTTATATGACAGTGAAGTGCCTTCCCTTATATGACAGTGGAGTGCCTTCCCTTATATGACAGTGGGATGCCTTCCCTTAAATCACAGTGGAGTGCCTTCCCTTATATGACAGTGGAGTGCCTTCCCTTATATGACAGTGGAGTGCCTTCCCTTATATGACAGTGGAGTGCCTTCCCTTATATGACAGTGGAGTGCCTTCCCTTATATGACTGTGGAATGCCTTCCCTTATATGACAGTGGAGTGCCTTCCCTTATATGACAGTGGAATGCCTTCCCTTATATGACAGTGGAGTGCCTTCCCTTATATGACTGTGGAATGCCTTCCCTTATATGACAGTGGAGTGCCTTCCCTTATATGACTGTGGAATGCCTTCCCTTATATGACAGTGGAGTGCCTTCCCTTATATGACAGTGGAATGCCTTCCCTTATATGACAGTGGAGTGCCTTCCCTTATATGACTGTGGAATGCCTTCCCTTATATGACAGTGGAGTGCCTTCCCTTATATGACAGTGGAATGCCTTCCCTTATATGACAGTGGAGTGCCTTCCCTTATATGACTGTGGAATGCCTTCCCTTATATGACAGTGGAGTGCCTTCCCTTATATGACAGTGGAGTGCCTTCCCTTAAGTCACAGCATGTCAGAGGCACTCTATGAAAAACATTCAGACAACACAAGGATATATCATCTGCCTACTCTTAAATCTGTTTAGTATGATATTCTAGTTTAATTTATGTTGTTGATCCGTAGTGCATCTCATCTTCTCCAGGTGATTTGGTGATTTACTAAGCATTTTACAGCCTTATCCAATACTCTGTGGTGTATATGTCAGGGAACTGTAGTTTACGACTGCCTGCCTTTTAAAGTTCTTGAATATCGGCATTTTTCAGTTCTTCGACCTTCTGGATGGCAGATGTTCGCTAGCGGCTTTTTCAGCTTTTTTATTATTTTTTATTTTTTGCCTCTTTTTTCAGAATCCGTGTTAGTTCTTGCATTCTATTGCCGAATTCCTGGGCTTCGCTGTAATGAGCATCTCATTTGTTTTTGCCTGATCACTTGGTTTTTCATTGGCTTCTTCCTTTTTTACAGGATGTAGAGTAGAATGAGTTGGTAGTCTCTTCCGTTACTATATCATCTTCATACTGCATCTCTGCTTTTCTCCTGATTAATGAGCCTCCTGCTCATTCCAGTGTTTTCCGCAACACCTCTAGTGATACATTTCTTCGACCTGCTTTAAGCTTCCTCGTTGTCTGACGAGGGAGGAACTATCCTTGTAACCTTCCCTATTCATCCTGCATGTTGGAAACTGATTGTTGAGTTTGGATTCCTCTTGTAGACTCATTAGGAACTCTATCATGCCCTTTTGTTTTCCTTTTTTTGTAGGCTATTGTTTACGTACTGTTCACCTCTCTTATCCTACAGCCAGCGTCAGCAAGTTCTGAAAAATCAGGCTGCAATTGTCGCTGCCTTATAATGGGGTTTCTGCCATATCTGAGAATTTATGGGCGAATATTAGATCTAGTCTGGATGTGTTTGTTTTATATCATCCTTCTCCAAGTGTTCTCGCTGTAGTTTCACGTTTTTTCTGACAGTGACCAGATCTGCCCTTTAGGTATCCTTCAAGTTTTATTTTTCCGGCCTTTAGTTTGTGTTCTCACAGAGGGTAGTGTAGTCTTCTAACTTTTCAAATGTCGACTTGTCCCTAATGCAGAGTGCTGTACATCCTTACCTCTGTTTGCTTTATATCTCATTACTCTTTTCTTGTCTATATCATGTTATATTACTGACATACTTTTTTCTGATTCCTTGATTCCTGTATTTCAGTGTGTTTATTAAATTTTTCGCCATGTTTGTTGTTAGATCAGTCTGGCTAGATTGATAACTAGTATGAAACAAAGGAAGGTAAAATGCATATTGATGAATCTAGGAATTTGTAAGATTTTCCTGCAGTCTTACATGTTCAAGTTATCACTTACACTTTATAGAAAACACTAATAGTCCTGCTAGAGTGCAAAACGTTTAAGATGCTTCCGTGTCATACTTGTGGGACAGGACGGCAGTACCTCCTTAGGTGATTACTGTCTACCAGCCTACAACCTGTATACATATTCAATCTGCATACTTGTGGATAACTTCAAGGTTTTATTTTTTATGGCGTGAGGTGGGATTTCAGGGAGAGTAACGTGGTGGTAGTAACACATATCGAACAGAGCAAACTACTATTACAGACTGTGTTTCATTCTGGTGCAGCTTTATCAAGTTGATAAAGCTATATCAGTGTGATAAGCAGCTTGTAATAAAGCTTTACTCTACACCAAGTGCTATTTTAATCTTATCAGGAATACCTGCCATTCATCACAGGCTGACGCTATTGAAATTGGGTTTTGGGGTCAGTTTTAGAGTGGGATGAGGGATGGGGCTGCGATGGAACAGGTGGGAGAGGGAACAATGTGAGAGAGGTTAGCTGCTTCTGGAAGTGAATCGGTATCGAAGTAGTTACCGCTCGTCAAAGGTTCTTCTGAAATAGACACTTGCTTGAATGAATGGTTCTTTCAGTTACCTTTCCTCTGTCTCTTTTCCTTTTCCTTGTAAATTTCACAGCCTCATGCCGCTGCTACCAACCCAGGTTGTGTTTGGTCTTCCCAGTTTACCTGTAAACTCATCCCCTCTCTTTCTATGGTACATGCGCTCCTCGGTTCCTCTAACAAGGTGCCTCTCTCTCTTGAGAGATAGAGAGAATGAATGAATGAATGATTGTACCACGCTACTCCCCGTTGTAGCAGCTTAGTCTTTCATGACCTGAATGCCGTAGGAAGCTGGTTCGTGTTTACATCATGCATTTCTTAACCTATTTTCTATATTCTACCGATGCTTATCCATTTCCCTTCCCATATTTGTATTACTTCTCAGGACACATTATTGCGAAACGATCGCGATCGATTATCGAAATTTCGAATCATCTTAATTTAAAAATTTCTTGTAGAACATTCACTAGCACAGAAAACATTTAAAGAAAGTATAAAACTTACGGCTGGAGCTTCAAAAAAATTTAAATTACAAAGTACATATTTATAATTAATCCATCGGTACCACGGATAATTAGAGACATTAACTCATTTTAAAATCTGGAACGAAATATTATATCGTTTCTAATAGAGAAAAGCATTTATATATATATATATATATATATATATATATATATATATATATATATATATATATATATATATATATATATATAGAGAGAGAGAGAGAGAGAGAGAGAGAGAGTGAAAAATAATGCTCATTTGACTATGCAGCATGAGCGTGGGAGGGAAGCCGTGTGTTGGTTGTCGTTATTTGCAGCTCTGGCCTTGGTGGGAAGAGACTTCAGGAAGCCGTGTGCAGGAGGATTACATTCCTAGTGTGGGTGCATTTTAACCTCTGCTTCAGCAGGGTCTTCTCCCTGACACACCCAAGCTGCACGCAAATGACGGGGACCATACTGCTGTGAAGGCGGCGAGGTCATCACTTAAGGGACCCTCTCTCTCTTACTTTATACTGACAGCTAGCCAAGAGAGAAGGATAGATGGGACACTGAGAAGGATAGGGTGGGGAAGAGGATAAGATGGGACACTAATGGATAGAGTAGGAAGAAGGTGAGGGTGGAACATTAAGGACAGAATAGGGAGGAGAGTTGGGTGGGGCACTACTGAGGATAGGATGGGAAATTGGAAAGTACACGGTAGAGTATCGAGAAGGATAGGGTGAGATATTAAAGAGGATTTGCAGGGACATAAGACATGGTGGGTCACTGAGGATAGGGTGGGACATTGAGGATAGGGTGGTATGTAGAGGATAGAGTGAAGACATTGAGGATAGAGCACTCTAGGAAGAAAAATTAAGACCTAGTGAAAAGTGAAGATGATAGATGAGTAGGATGATTGGAGGCAGACTGATGGAGAACAATGGTGCACGGAGACACCAGTCTCCTCTTCTCCGTCCTGCTCCGTCCTTCTCCTCCTCCTCTACGGCCATCACCAACCACACCAAGGAGCGATATTCACGAACACCATAACTGAGGCGGCTATGGAGAATTTATTGAAGTGTTTGAGACACGGGTGAGTGTAACAGCTAGCTGCCACAGTACAACAGCTGTCAAGGCTACCAGAGACAGCACTTATAGAGCAGCAACAGTGAGTCAGGAACAACAGTTACCTGAGCCAGTAACTGCAGTCACCTCAGTCAGTAACAACAATCCCTTCAGCCAGGAACTGCAGTTACCTCAGCCAGGCGCTGCAGTTATCTCAGCCAGGAACTGCAGTTATCTCAGCCAGGAACAGCAGTCGCTTCAGCCAGGAACAGTAGTCACCTCAGTCAGTAACAGCAGTTACCTCAGCCAGGAACAGCAGTCACCTCAGTCAGTAACATGTCACTTCAGCCAGTAACGGCAGTCATCTCAGAGAGAGAAAATGTTTTTTGCTGTGTATTGTTGACCCTTTTGACGTCAGCAGACGCTCGCCTGTTGCCTTTGTTTACCTAATGGACAGTCACTACATTTTTAATGATGAAGATATTAAAATAATAATAATAATAATAATAATAATAATAATAATAATAATAATAATAATAATAATAATAATAATTGTCCTATCTTGAGTGTGAGTCTACAGTATCTGCTTGTAATTGTAGTATTAGAAATTTCAATTCTCTGATATCTTCACACCCCGGTTTTGTCAGAGGTATCTAAGCTCTTTGAACGTGGAGGTTATTAGGGACCATTAAGCCTTTCTGGATAAATTACGGCAGAAATTTTAAAGTTATGTTTGAATCTTCGTGGATGTAGTACAGACTATAAGAAGAACTTGATAGTGAATATTATGAACGCAAAGAATCTGAGCGAAAGGAAGGCTGAAAAAAGTAAGTGGGGTTACATCAAGTGGGTCTGACAGACTCACTTGATGTAAGGAGTAAGGATAATATATAAGGGAAATAAAAGAAGGGGCATAAATGCTTTAAAAAAATTGTGGATTAGAATAAAGATGGTACGTGAGGAATGAAAAGATGTGATAAGTGAGTTAAATTAGTGTTTATGTACCTGAATATGAAATGAGGTAGAGTAGGAGAGAGAAAGAGAGAGAGAGAGAGAGAGAGAGAGAGAGAGAGAGAGAGAGAGAGAGAGAGAGAGAGAGAGAGAGAGAGAGAGAGATAGAGAGAGAGAGAGAGCCATCAAGCTAATGTTTACTGAGTTTTCATCCAAATGAGAAAATAATTTTTTTGGGTGACTTGAATGCTAAAGTGAGAGAGACATGTAGAGGTGACTGGTGAGTGTACAGTGCCGGAGGTGACTGGTGAGTGTACAGTGCCGGAGGTGACTGGTGAGTGTACAGTGCCGGAGGTGACTGGTGAGTGTACAGTGCCGGAGGTGACTGGTGAGTGGAGAGTGCCGGAGGTAAATGATAACGAGAACCTCAAATCGAAGTATACATAGAAACAGGTTTGACAATTAAGCAATACTTATTTTAAGAAAATTAGTGCACAGTGGCAGTGGTTTGCTAAACTATTAACTAGTGACGTTGATGGGTAGACCTCTGGATGTGTATGGTTGATGGGTAGACTTCTGGATGTGTACGGATGATAGGTAGACTTCTGGACGTGTATGGTTGATGGGTAGACTTCTGGATGTGCAAGGTTTTAGAGGAGCGATTGATGTCATAATTTAGTGATAGCTACAGTAAAAGTGAGATGCAGATGAAATTCAAGGATAATGGCGTCATTCTGCAAGGGAGAAGTGAAAGTAAATGAACCAAAGACAGCAATTAGTGGGTGGTACAGTTACTGAAAGAAAGGCGGGTTGGAAAGAGTATAGGTAACAAGGAAATAGTTGGAGAGTTATGGTTCTGTGTTAAGAATTCAGTTCTAGGGAACACAACAGAGGTTTGTGGATATAAAAATGAATAGTGTAATGATGAGATTAAAAGGGTAGTAGGAGAAATTTAGCATAAGACGACTTTTCACACTATAAAAGAATATAAACAAAGCAGAGTATAGAGATAAATGTGCTTGAATGAGTGATGAGAGAGTGTAAATACAAGGAAAAATGAAAGAATAGATGAGTCTTTATCAATATACTGTTGTAATTATAAGAATGGTTTGGTTGAAATATTGAGTGTAGCTATTACAACCCAGGTACTCAAAGGCCTGTTATCCTGGGTGTAAAGGGAGCAAAATAAACACAGCAGAAAAACTTTGAATTATATTATCCTTCACCAAGTACAGACAGAAGTATGTACACTATATACAACAATAGGTATTAGTGCATGCCACGGTAATCAAGGCAGAATTGAAGCCAATAGAATGCAGACCACCGTGCTTCAACCAGCTATCGAATGGAAATGACGAGGGTGAAAACCTGAATGGTAACCACGTCACCTTCACAATTGCCAGATCCACCTTCACATTGACTGGACCTAGATACTGATCTGACGATGGGGCCCCGTTAGATCATTAGATCCTTAGTATCTGGTTCGCTGGTTGGGGAGGCAGCCTTTATGAGTGTGGTAACATGCTCCGAATAAAGATTACATACATTTGCATGCAACAGTAGTTAACCTGCATGGCAAATGGACTTGAAAGTTAAGAATGAAAAATGGGAGATGTTAAATGGGGAGGTGAAGATACTATAAAGATAAAGAAAAAATTCGAGTTGTTAAATGTTTATGACGAAATGGATGCAGTGATTTCGTGCACTGGGCATGGAGGAATAAGATCTGGTAGTAGTAAGGAAGAGCAGGGGGTGAGAGTGGGGTAAGTACATAAGCCAGTGGGTACAACGGAATAGGGAAGATGGGATTCAGACTGATATGTTAGACAAATAGGGAAGATTCACAAATGGTAGTTTGAAAGAGCGGCATGAAAGTGAATCATATAAGTGATCACTACTTAGATTTGTATAACGCAGAGCTTATCACATTTATGGATATAGTTAACACAAATAATTGGACTAATAGACCATATATATCAAATGTGTGGAATAGGTGATAGGTTACGAAAAGTAATAAAAGCTTTTGCAGAGAATGAAGCTCAGGTCAGGGTATGTAGGAGAGAAGGGAACAATTTTCAAGTAGTCTCTAGGCAGGGATACGTGATGTCACCATAGTTGTTTAACATATTCGTAAATGAAGTTATAAAAATAATTAAAACTAGGATGCTGGGGAGGGGTACAGGCTTGAAAATAATGAATCAAATGTGAAGTGGGAGTTGTGAGTTTCTCTTTGCTGTTGAAGCAGTACTTTTAGGAGAGACTGAAGAGGCGTTGTAAAGGTTGGGGAAGGAGTTTGGCAGGGTGTGTTAGAGGAAATTAAAAGTGAATAAAAAATTGAAGTGAAGAGAGTAAGAAAAGGTCTAGACAATGAAAGATTGGATATTAGATTTGAGGGAGGGAGAACGGAGGAAGTGAACGTATTTAGATATATCAGAGTGGATATTTCAGCAGATGACTCTGTAACAGACAAAGTTAATTATTGCATTGATGACGATGTAAAGTTAGGTGGGATGTTGAGAGGTCTGAGGAAAGAAAAAAGTTTCTCAATGGAGGGAAAAACAGGAATGTATCAGTGTGTAGTATTGCCAACATTTTGATATATAAATATGAGACATGGTCTTTAAACGTTGCAGCGAGGAAGAGACTGGGAAAGGAGTGGAGATGCCTTTTTTTGGGAGCAATATATGCTGTGACTATTATTAATGTATGCTGAGAAGAATATACACAGATTTTGAAGAGGGAAGAGGCAGACTCGTCCGTTAGAAAGAATTGTTAAGACGGTGAATACATTGATGGTGGAAGGAACAAGTGGCAGGGGTAGTCAAAGTATAGGTTGCAGGGAAGATATGAAGGATGTTTTAAGTGGTAGGAGCTTCAGCATTTAGCAGGCATGTGTGAGAATGTTAGATCGGAGTGTATTCCAGTGTTTCTTTCGGTGTGTTATGTATCATTTATGAAGTAATTCGGCAACCAGTTAACTGGACGTGAGATGTATAACGCCTGCACATTAAAGGATACGTTGTTGTTGCAGCTCAGAGGGTCATTTGTATTGTGATGTCACTGCATTTCTGGCAAGAGAGCAACTGCAGGAATTATGATGAATATGTTTAGTTTAACAGGTCACCCTATCTTGGTAAGTGACGTCTGACCTTGTTAAAAATATATTTTCACTTATTCCATATAAAAGAGGATTTAATAAACAATTTAGTGGATGTTTTGCTTCAGTGGAAAATTTATGAAGTATGTTTAGGATGAGAGAGAACGATCCTTTACTGTCTATTGTAAATAACGATGAACAAGACTTAAAGGAAAGATGCCAGAGTAATCTGGAATGACTGGAGGTGTGGAACTCCCAATACAAGATTTACGGCACCATTACTATGTTATGGACAGAACCTTCAGCTCCTCCTACTGACCAGTAAGTCAGAGGTCGTCGCTTCACAGTCTCGATCTGCAGAGGTTTATTTCTCTGTGTATATATTCCCAGAGGTGTATATACCAGTGTTTGTATTTTCAGGTGTGTATATGCACTCATAGGCGTATTTATTTGAGTGTAGACACATTGAGAATTTACGGCAGACCCAATTTTAATTATTAAAGTATTCTTGGTCGTTCAAGGTAACTCCACCTAACCCAACCAACTCATCTCAAGCAACCAAACCAGAGTTTGCAGTTCCTGGAAAGGTCATGCTTCTTGAAAACGGACTTGATTGAAACGCCCACAGGTATACTGGACCTTCTGGATTGTTTTCCATTTGCCAGAGGCTGTAGGACCCCTACAATTTTAATGCTTCAACGTCGTGACTATAAGAATAATTACATATATTTCGGTTGTTGCGTGATCCGAGAAGCTATCCCTGTATTGCACAACCCCAGCCACTTGTATGTCAGTGCTAACGATGGGAATAGTGCAGAGTGCGGCGTAAGTTTCTAATTCAGTTAAATATGAGAATTAAAGATGGATCAGAAGAGGAATTCACGAGTTACCTCGACGGGAAAACTAATAACCCAGTTTCTTCAATAAAAATGTCAAATTAGGACATACTTCTCTTGTTATACGAGTGACCAAAATTTGCAATAATTGTTTCATCCATATCATAAGATGCATGAGTCATTAAAGATGCCATTCACATATGTTTTTTAATTTTAACCTGGAGAAGTGCCAAACCCGCGGGGTTTTGGCACTTTTCCAGGAAAACCTGTGTTTTTAATCAAGGGGCACTTCACCAGCAACCCCGCCCACATGAGAAGACATATTACGGTTATTTAATCCAAAATATTACTGTTTCATTCCATGATTAAAATGTAAAAATAGCGCCCACACACTCTATTAAGAGCTGCAATCTTTTACTAGGTGAGATTCACAAGTGTTGAGATTTTAAAACAGATCAGAAGGGGTTTTTTGTGTTACCACATGACAACTAATCTCGGGAATGGTGTGTATAAAAGCGTGGTGAGAGCAGCTGCACCTGACACTAGCTGAATGAACCTTCACATAGTTATGGTTCATCAAGGTTGAAAGTTTAAATCTGGTCTATGAGGTATTCAGAAGTTATCAGTGACTGCTATGGAAGAAGTTAATGGAAGATACGTAACTTTACTGTATCATTAACTGTGACCAACTCTAACATAAAATTTTAAGAAAATTTTATAGTTAAGGGTTCACTAAGCTCGTGAAACTTCGAAAAGCCATAACAGCTCTGGTTTTTCAATATTTTTCAGTTCACTTTTAGCAGTTCTATTTAAAGTTCTCTATTATCTTGAAAGAAAAAAATATTTGATTTTTGTGTATTAAAAGGAAGTTCTTTTTAGACATAATTTTTAATATAAAAATTGCAAATTGGTAGCTATATAGCCCAAATTAAGATACATCTGCGCTTAGTGTTTGAAGTCAGGCAGAAGCGGCATTCTCTAATTATTACAAGGAAACCAATTTATTCAATAAACTTGGCAAATACATTTAACAACAGTGACGCCTTGAAGCTTTTGAAAAAAATCCCATTCTCTAGTAATTGTAACGTTATAGTACTATAGACAAGCATAATCTTCTTACTCTAAATCCACGCTAGTTTGTGTTGTGAAGGTTTTGCTGATCCTTATAACTTGTAATTTGGCGTCTCATGACGCTTTCGAAGAATTTTATGATTTGTAATGTTAAGGTTACTGGATAGCGTTCTCGTGCCTGTTTTAGGAACTATGTCTACACCCCTTAAGGGTCTCTGGGATTTCGTCTACATCAAAGTGTTTTAGCCAGAGTTCAGTGAGTGCTTGTGTTACGGATATTTTGAGTATCTTAATAAGGAATTCTGGTCCAGATATTGAACGAGAGAGTATGTTTTATATTTGCTTTTCAAATTCTGCAGCGTTAACGCTTATGTCAGCTATGTGACCTGTGTGGTCTTCACCGTCAACGAGAAAAAAAAATTGCATTTTCCACCCTGCTTTTGTTCAGTGGATTGCAGAACATTCCTTCTTCTTGTTGTTCAAGAATTTCACTCGTTTCTTTTTCGTCGTTAGTTTAGGAACCTTTCATGATCAGTGGTTCAGTTCAGTGAACCATTGATAAGTAGTGCAATTCTTAAATTAAATCACGTATATGATTAGAAATATTAATTAAGGGTTTCGGGCAATATAGTGGAGAGCTTTCCGTTTCTGTTGTGTTTCTTGTGTCTGGTACGACAGCTTCTCTGTAACTCCCTGCACGGATTATCTTTCTATCAGTGCGACATGTTCACGTCTTTTCAGGAGTTCAGGAACACTTTTTCTCATGTACATTGTTCTACGTTCTCTTTCTGTCCATGATTCTTGGGGTTGCCTTCATGACACATATTTAATGAAAACTTTGCCTACTTCTGAAATTAACTTTTCCAAGCCCTAGTGAGGAACATACTGCAGGGACATACTGCAGGGACATACTGCAGGACATACTGCAGGACATACTGCAGGGACATACTGCAGGGACATACTGCAGGGACATACTGCAGGGACATACTGCAGGGACATACTGCAGGACATACTGCAGGGACATACTGCAGGGACATACTGCAGGGACATACTGCAGGACATACTGCAGGGACATACTGCAGGGACATACTGCAGGGACATACTGCAGGACATACTGCAGGGACATACTGCAGGGACATACTGCAGGGACATACTGCAGGACATACTGCAGGGACATACTGCAGGGACATACTGCAGGACATACTGCAGGGCATAGTGCAGGGACATACTGCAGGGATATACTGCAGGGACGTACCGCAGGGACATACTGCAGGGACATACTGCAGGGACATACTGCAGGGACATACTGCAGGGACATACTGCAGGGACATACTGCAGGGACATACTGCAGGACATACTGCTGGGACATACTGCAGGGACATACTGCAGGGACATACTGCAGGGACATACTGCAGGGACATACTGCAGGGACATACTGCAGGACATACTGCAGGGACATACTGCAGGGACGTACTGCAGGGACATACTGCAGGGACATACTGCAGGGACATACTGCAGGGACATACTGCAGGGACATACTGCAGGGACATACTGCAGGACATACTGCAGGGACATACTGCAGGGACATACTGCAGGGACATACTGCAGGGCATACTGCAGGGACATACTGCAGGGACATACTGCAGGACATACTGCAGGGACATACTGCAGGGACGTACTGCAGGGACGTACTGCAGGACATACTGCAGGGACATACTGCAGGGACATACTGCAGTGACATACTGCAGGGACATACTGCAGGGACATACTGCAGGGACATACTGCAGGACATACTGCAGGGACATACTGCAGGGACATACTGCAGGGACATACTGCAGGGACATACTGCTGGGACATACTGCAGGGACATACTGCAGGGACATACTGCAGGGACATACTGCAGGACATACTGCAGGGACATACTGCAGGACATACTGCAGGGACATACTGCAGGGACATATTGCAGGACATACTGCAGGGACATACTGCAGGGACATACTGCAGGACATACTGCAGGGACATACTGCAGGGACATACTGCAGGGATATACTGCAGGGGCGTACTGCAGGGACATACTGCATGGACATACTGCAGAGACATACCGCATTGACATACTGCAGGGACATACTGCAGGGACATACTGCAGGGCATAGTGCAGGGACATACTGCAGGGACATACTGCAGAGATATACTGCAGGGACGTACCGCAGGGACATACTGCAGGGACATACTGCAGGGACATACTGCAGGGACATACTGCAGGGACATACTGCAGGGACATACTGCAGGGACATACTACAGGGACATACTGCAGGGACATACTGCAGGGACATACTGCAGGGACATACTGCAGGGACATACTGCAGGGACGTACTGCAGGGACATACTGCAGGAGGTACTGCAGGGACATACTGCAGGGACATACTGCAAGACATACTGCAGGGCGTATTGAGCGGTATTTCGTGTAACATAGTGCCAGACATACTGCCGCGCATACTGCCGGACATATTGCATGGCATGCTCTAGAGCATACTGAGGGCCATACTGTGAAAAATACTGATGATTATACTACGCGGTATACTGTCGGGCTCACTACATTGATACAGCAGCATACTTTCTGTAGTGATACAGCAGTATACTTTATGTAGTGATACAGCAGTACATTGGTACACTTTCTATAGCAATATAGCAGTACAATGGTACACTTTCTGTGGTGATACAGCAGTACAATGGTACACTTTCTATAGCAATATAGCAGTACAATGGTACACTTTCTGTGGTGATACAGCAGTACATTGGTACACTTTCTATAGCAATATAGCAGTACAATGGTACACTTTCTGTGGTGATACAGCAGTACAATGGTACACTTTCTGTGGTGATACAGCAGTACAATGGTACACTTTCTGTAGTGATACAGCAGTACAATGGTATACTTTCTGTAGTGATACAGCAGTACAATGGTATACTTTCTGTAGTGATACAGCAAAACACTGGTATACTTTCTGTAGTGATACAGCAGTACACTGGTATACTTTCTGTAGTGATACAGCAGTACACTGGTATACTTTCTGTAGTGATACAGCAGTACACTGGTATACTTTCTGTAGTGATACAGCAGTACACTGGTATACTTTCTGTAGTGATACAGCAGTACACTGGTATACTTTCTGTAGTGATACAGCAATACACTGGTATACTTTCTGTAGTGATACAGCAGTACACTGGTATACTTTCTGTAGTGATACAGCAGTACACTGGTATACTTTCTGTAGTGATACAGCAGTACACTGGTATACTTTCTGTAGTGATACAGCAGTACACTGGTATACTTTCTGTAGTGATACAGCAGTACACTGGTATACTTTCTGTAGTGATACAGCAGTACACTGGTATACTTTCTGTAGTGATACAGCAGTACACTGGTATACTTTCTGTAGTGATACAGCAGTACACTGGTATACTTTCTGTAGTGATACAGCAATACACTGGTATACTTTCTGTAGTGATACAGCAGTACACTGGTATACTTTCTGTAGTGATACAGCAGTACACTGGTATACTTTCTGTAGTGATACAGCAGTACACTGGTATACTTTCTGTAGTGATACAGCAGTACACTGGTATACTTTCTGTAGTGATACAGCAGTACACTGGTATACTTTCCCGAGTGATAAAGTAATACACTGGTATACTTTCTGTAGTGATACAGCAATACACTGGTATACTTTATGTAGTTATACAACAATAGACTGGAATACTTTCTGTAGTGATACAACAGTATACTGGTATACTTTCTGTATTTATACAACAATATACTGGTATACTTTCTGAAATGATGCAGCAATATACTTGTATATTTTCTGTAATGTCACAGCAATATACTGGTATACTTTCTGTAATGATACAGCAACTAATCTGAAAAACTTGTGGTGTTTCCTCTTGAAGACAGCCAGAGGTTAGTTGGTACTTCCCTTCGTGCACAAGTGAGGGTGTTGGAAAGTTATGGACTTCTGTCATTCATAGAGCTCTCTTACTGTACTCGTCGCGCCCCTGCTTTTTATTGAGGAAGGGGGTTATTACTGCACCAACGTTGATACTCTGATTGATCAGGGCCCTATCTATTGCAAAGTCAGCTTGAATAAAATGATTAATCAGGAATAAGTTCCCTTCAGACTTGGCCAGTGAGTTGGTCGTAATACACATAATGAAACGTCAATTTATATTAAAATATTTAAACGTGACCGGAAAATGTTAGCTACAGTTCATTAAATCAGGAAATCAATAAACCTTTTAAATCAGAGTATCAGAAAATTCAGGAATTGGTTAATTTACTTGGTTTAAAAGCCAATAAAAACTAGTAACAAAATAGAATACATACACACACATATATATATATATATATATATATATATATATATATATATATATATATATATATATATATATATATAGCAATGAAATCACGAAACAAGTGATTTTTAAATCATTTACCAAACTTCGACAGGCCAGGACTTGACCCTACGAACCTTGTACTGCCTCCAGAGACAGCTCAATGTATGTATCACTTGTTTCGTGATTTCATTGCTATATAGACCGCTTGTTGAGGCGGGTATTCAAACAGGATGAGGCTGAAATTAATCCTTGAGATACCACTGCCATGAGTGTCCTCGGACCAAGGCAAACATATAGCTACGTGGTGTGTGCTTGGTTTTTGTAGGATCAGTGGCGTAGTGGTAAGGTGTTACGTACATTGTGCTGTCTCTGGAGGCGGTACAAGGTTCGTAGGGTCGAGTCCTGGCTTGCCGCAGTTCGGTAAATGATATATATATATATATAATATATATATATATATATATATATATATATATATATATATATATATATATATATATATATATGTATATATATATATATATATATATATATATATATATATATATATATATATATATATATATATATATATATATATATATATGTCGTGCCGAATATGTAAAACTGGTCAATTAGCAAGAACTCATTTAAAATTAAGTCCTTTCTAAAATTTTCTCTTATACTTTTAAAGATATATTTTTTTCATTAATGTTGACGTAAAAATTTATAATTTTGCACCAAAAGGAACTTAGAAAGCTTACCTAACCTTATTATAACAAGAACAATTTATTTTAGCCTAACCCAACTAAATATATTTTAGATTTGTTTACAATAATTTAATACTAAACAAACACAGTGAAATATATTTTTTTCGTTAGGTTCAGAATGATTTTGGCGAAATTATTGCATACACAAATTTTCACTTGCCCTATATGGCAAGATGAGCGTTGTTATTTAAGCCAAGATGGCAAGTTCTGCCTATTCGGCACGACATATATATATATATATATATATATATATATATATATATATATATATATATATATATATATATATATATATATATATATATATATATATAGGTGAATCAGCAATTATAAGACATGATAAACATTCATTATATAATAATAGTGGCAGCTTATTTAAATTAGATTAGTTTATAGCGGGAGATATAGTCCATAGTTGGACTCCTATATAAATGCGAAGGATTGTGTTAAATGTAGCGCACAGAGGAATTAGGGTCCGTTTTCCTGCGGGATAAACTACGGCCGTCTTCTTTTTGAATAATCTACAGATGTCTCCCCCTTTAAATGTTTTCTGATGTATGGAAAAAATACCTAAGACAATTACCAGATATCTATATTTAGAATGTTAAGTCTTTTACATCATATCGAAGTCTGACCGAATTGTTGATAGTCATTTCAGTAATGTTACGCTCATGGGGTTACCACTGTAATATCATCGCTTGTGGGCTGGCTGCCTTATAAAATATCCACTGTTTCAGTCACCAGGCACTGAGTACTAGGTACTGGGTACTGGCTGCTGTACCTGGGACACTTATCCTCTACTGCTTCAATTTTCTCTAATTCGAGCAAAAACGCTCACTCTGAACGTGTTTGCTTGGACTTCTACCTCTTTTCTGCAACATTGCAAGCTCCTGATGATCGGATGATTGCAACGTGAGAGGCCTAGACTCTAAGATGTCACATACGGTGGCACACTAGGGTGTATAACAGTTAGTATACTCAAATTGACTCTTAACCAGGCAGTGTACGGCTACAATAGAATAGACTTCCTAATTAGCCAGGACATTTTGAGAAAAAAATAATTACACAAAATAACACAAGTCAATGTAAGATGGAAAAGTAACTCTGAATGATTGCCACACCAACAATACTTAAAATGGCCCAGGGAAAGTGACCATGGGAAAAATACTTAAGTAATATATATGTATATAGGGAAGCTCCTACTAGATATTACAGTTCAGGGAAGGAACACATCCCTTGGCAAGTATATTGATAAGAGTAGATTTTCTGACATTGTATTGTATGCAGGACACACCGCCCTAGGGTGAGAATAGCTAGATATAAATGACGTACGTACATAACCCAAATAATTAGTATACAGTCGTGACAGTGTCATTTGAAATATTAATTAGCTATCGGACAACATACTCAAATAGACAATATACACAACCCAGAAAATATAATATAACTGACCTAGAGATGATGATGCTAGAAGTTATATACCAGTTTTATATTACATAACCAAAAGCAGTGCTAGGAAATATTTTAGCACTGGACACACCTGGACAATATAAACTAAATGTACAGTATTAGAACATGTGTATATGAACAACAAAACTGTAATCACCAGGCAAGTCCTAGTTGAAAGAAATAATTCGATAAGCGTATTTCGTCACAGAAGAAAATGGAGTTTGTCTATAGTGAAACACCTTATGGACGACTAACACTGCTAAAGTCTCATTCTACCTTGAATTTTTCTTCTCTAGTATCAAACGAGAGAAAGACAGGTACTCTACATCTTACTGGTTTAAATACCTGTAACTGTTGGTAAGCGTAGTTGAGTCTGCTCTTATCATCTCTGCACTCCGTTTAGTGGATATATAACACACTGCTTTTAACCAGTCATGACACTGATGTTATGTAGCTTGACCACGGTAGTTATAGAGACACAGGAATGTCTGATACACAGTTGGATGTGTTGTACTTCCAAGTTAAGCTTAGAGTAATTTATGAAATATTTATTCAATTCAATCTCACACCAGCCGAAAATGAAACTAGATCAATGAATAATAAATAAACAGAGATTAATAACAAGAGAGGATGAGTGCATTTTGTGAACTGTTAAATTATTCTGAAATTTTCTCCTGTCAATTGTCTGATCATTTTTCAACAGAAAAAAGCTTAAGTGAAGCACTCAGGGCCAAATGATGTATTTGCAGACGTAAGAAGACAGGGTCAGTAACCTCAGCGAGGTTCTTAATTGCTTCCTGCTTCGCATGACTGACGTCACATGACAATCACATGATCATATATAATGGTATCCTGGAGTCTACCTGGTGGGATTTCCGTGGGTCAGTGCCCCCACGCCTCAGTCCATGACCAAGGGCTTGATCAAACAGGCTGTTACTGCTGGTCACTCGCAATCCAACGTACGAACCACAACCCGTCTGCTTAGTCACTGACTACTGGTATCTCTCCAGTTCCCTCTTGAACACAGATAGGGGTATACTGGTAATCCCCTTTATGTGATTGGGCTACTGATACTTATTCTGTTTTCTCTCAGTGTACTCACGGCATCCTTGCTTTTCATTAGGGGTATGTTGCACCGTCTACCGAGTCTTTTGCTTTCATATGTAGTGATGCTTTTTTGTAGATTTGGGACAAATCCCTTTAGGATTTTTCAGGTGCAAATTATGACGTACTTTTCTCGTCTGCACTCCAAGAGGTACAGGACTAAGACCTTCAAACGTTCCCGGTGCAGTAAAGGTCCTCTGTAAATTCTCCAGATGTGCAATTTCATATGCCTTGAAAGGGGCTGTTAGTTTACATAAGTATTCCAGCCTAGATGGAACAAGTGACTTTAAGAGGATCATCGGCTTATATATGCCAATACTGCATACTTAAAAGCTGATTAAGCAGAAGGCCCCTCACTCAATTTAGTTTATATTCTTTTCAGTTAGATGACATGCTTATCTAGTTCTCATTAACCACTCCAAGGAAAATCAAATTAGATAAAAACTGCATCTGTTCGGCAATACTCCCCAGCAACGCTCCTCTGCAACTCTCCCCGGCAACATTCCCCAGCAACGCTCCTCTGCAACTCTCCCCGGCAACATTCCCCAGCAACGCTCCTCTGCAACTCTCCCCGGCAGCATTCCCCAGCAACGCTCCTCTGCAACACTCCCCGGCAGCATTCCCCAGCAACGCTCCTCTGCAACACTCTCCGGCAACATTCCCCAGCAACGCTCCTCTGCAACACTCTCCGGCAACATTCCCCAGCAACGCTCCTCTGCAACACTCTCCGGCAACATTCCCCAGGAACGCTCCTCTGCAACACTCCCCGGCAGCATTCCCCAGCAACGCTCCTCTGCAACTCTCCCCGGCAACATTCCCCAGCAACGCTCCTCTGCAACACTCCCCGGCAACATTCCCCAGCAACGCTCCTCTGCAACACTCTCCGGCAACATTCCCCAGCAACGCTCCTCTGCAACACTCCCCGGCAACATTCCCCAGCAACGCTCCTCTGCAACACTCTCCGGCAACATTCCCCAGGAACGCTCCTCTGCAACACTCCCCGGCAGCATTCCCCAGCAACGCTCCTCTGCAACTCTCCCCGGCAACATTCCCCAGCAACGCTCCTCTGCAACACTCTCCGGCAACATTCCCCAGGAACGCTCCTCTGCAACACTCCCCGGCAGCATTCCCCAGCAACGCTCCTCTGCAACTCTCCCCGGCAACATTCCCCAGCAACGCTCCTCTGCAACACTCTCCGGCAACATTCCCCAGCAACGCTCCTCTGCAACACTCCCCGGCAACATTCCCCAGCAACGCTCCTCTGCAACACTCTCCGGCAACATTCCCCAGCAACGCTCCTCTGCAACACTCCCCGGCAGCATTCCCCAGCAACGCTCCTCTGCAACACTCCCCGGCAGCATTCCCCAGCAACGCTCCTCTGCAACACTCCCCGGCAACATTCCCCAGGAATGCTCCTCTGCGACAATCTCCGGCAACATTCCCCAGCAACGCTCCTCTGCAACACTCCCCGGCAACATTCCCCAGGAACGCTCCTCTGCAACACTCCCCGGCAACATTCCCCAGCAACGCTCCTCTGCAACACTCCCCGGCAGGTTAAAATGATCACAGATCGCTAGCACTTACTGTACACTATTCCCTTTATTTATCTAATTGAGTACACGTAATCGCTGGATTAGATAACCGAAGTGTAGCTTTCATTTTACACGACCACTGGCACGCTTCTCCGGATCTATCACAAAGATATCCTTTAGTAATTTACTAATATGTGTGTAGCTGACACACATGTATATTACACGCTATCCTGTCACCTTATTACTATCTTACCTGTAGAAATAAGACAGAAACAGGTGATGAGGTGTGTGAGCATTACATATACAAGAAGCGTTAAAATAGTAGTAATAAGAAGAAACAATAATGATCATGATAATAATTATAATTAGTAAATCAGGTGACTGTAATAAGGTTGTTCTGTACCATCTTCCAAGTCTCTTGTTTTCATATTGCGTGATTTCGGTGTACAGGTATGAGACTAGTCCTTCCAGGTGTAAATTATGATCTTCCTTTCTCGCCTATACTGTAAAAAGAATCAGTTGAAGAGACTTCAAGCATTCCCAGTAGTTCAGATGTTTGACTGAATGCATTTGGGCAGTGAAAGTTCTCTGTACATTCTGTAGCTCAAACATTTCGCCTGCCATGATGAGTCGTTAGTATACAGCAGTATTCCAGTCTGGAGAGAAACAAGTGACTAAGAATATTGTCAGTGGCTCAGCATCTGTCTTGAAAGTTCTAGTTACCTATCATTTGCCATGCGGTAGCAACATCAACATTGTTGTGATCTTTGAAAGCAAGGTATTCTTACATAATCACTCCCAAGTTTCTCACACGGAATTTTCGTTTTAGTCTTTAATTCCCCCAAATTAACTATAAAGAGAAAATATAACACAAAATCAAATGTATAATTTTATCTACCAAGATAATATTTCACGTAAATTGTGAAGGGATAACAAGATGACTGAACTAGTCTGAATTATAGAGCAGATAACACATACCATAAGGTATTAACACTAACGGTATAAGTTATAACAAATGGCATGGAACCCCGAGGACCATGCAGTTTATGTACTGTACATCAACAGAGTCAATGATAATGATCAGGGATGTCAAGCGTGACCTCTCAAGAAGTACTACCAAAACATCAAAGTTTCTTACGTACGTGAATATCAAGAAAATTTGTGAAACCAGAATAGAACCTCTAATAGCTAGTGGCAAGTGGCTCTCTCTTGGCTCTACATACTCGAAAACGAAATCAACGTATGCTACGTTGGTAATGGTCATAGAACGTCTTTGCAGGAATTGAAACAGACGTCATCAAGGGAGTTACTATGTATCACTGATATCAACACTGCAACTGTATTTTAGTACATAAAAAACCTGGACATTTCTTAAACTATAGGGTCGGATGGAATACCAGCTAGATTATTAAACTAATCTTAGAAATATCGCATTCCTGTTAACGGATTTACTCAACAAATCAACTGAGGAAGGCTACAGTTTGACATTAACTGTGAATCAACTAATGGAAGCTGTAATTAGAGACACCATTGTTCTTGAAGACTTAACAAACAAGCAGCATGATAAATGCAACAAAAGATCTTGCCAAACTACCCTAATGGAAAATTTAAGTTGCGAGAACAAATTACTCATAGATGTAGTGTATCACAACTTCTAGGCGTTGATTAGGACACATATGTAACAGATGCCCAACTGTTACATATGTGTTTTAATCATCATACTTGTCGGTATTTTATACCACTTTCAGCATAACTTCTAGGTGGAATTTGACAATTTACCACGTCGAGATTTAATTAGTAGACTTAAGAATTATGACAGCGAGAACAACTTTTAGGATTGGATCAGTGACTGGCAACTGACAGGAAACACAGAATGGTTTTATGTGTCGGAGTGGAGGAAAGTAATGAAGTGGCACAAGAAACTTAACAAGAAGCGTCAAGCACAAAATACCGGAAACAAAAATTAACACTATTCAGTGCTATCACAACACAATCTGAATATGCTCTCACGTTTCAGTCTTCTTGCAGGATGCAGAGAAGAGCAACACGAAACCTTGGAATGAAACTTTTTGCTGTGAGGTTTAACACGCAAAGTGGTAAGGGCTTCTTTTCAGAACAGTGGAACACCGGTTCAGACTTCCCACTGAAACTTTTACCTGTAGGTTATCTGTAGTCTCTTCACACTTACTGAGCTCTCTCTTCGTGCCTCTCCCTTTTATTAGCGGTATCTTGCACCGTTTGTTAAAGCTCCTGAAAAATAAAATTAATCTTGAATGAATAGGATTATACGATTTAGAGTCTTCTCTGGGTAGTGATTCCCGGTATTCTGATGATAATACTAAATCTGTGTGCGATATGTGGTTATTCGCTTCTACCTGTAATTCAGCTGAAATACATGATTGTAGAAAGAAGAACTGGGGCTAGTGGTAGACACAACTCTGTGGGTGGCAGTAAAGGAGTATGAGTAGTCGTTTTATGAGTACAAATATTGTGGTAGAGGTTCTTGTAACCCTTGTTGCTCATCCTCTCCAATCTCTCGTATAAATTCCATGGTAGTTTTTTCAATATGGAATGGCATGTCTTTTCCCCATGTCATAATTGCAGGGACCTGAGGAAATGGAGGGTGGAAAGAGAGACTCATTCTTTACGACGTCAGCCACAGTCATCTATATGGTAGTAGATTCTCACTCTCAACAGACATCCTCGGTGTGGATGTTAAAGTTTTCCTCATATGTCTTCCCAATGCACTTTCTTTTCCTTCCTTCTGTCTTCTTTATCTCTCCTCCACAACTTTTCTCTCCCGTTCGTCCTCTTTCTCAACTCCCCTTCCCCTCTCTTCCCTATCCCTTATTCTCTCCCTCTCATCTCCTCATTCCCTTCATCTCTCCTTCACTTGGCCGACGAGCAAGTAATGGCCACTACTTTACCAGTACATTTTGCGGCGCTAACAAGACGCTGGCACTTGTAAAATGCCTCTCAAGACACTCTTACCTCATTACTTCCTCAGAGTGCAGAGACAGACACATGGAGTCTTAGTATTCATTTTTTTTTCTCTTGTGATACGAAAGCTGTTATTGACTCCTGTCAGTGTAGCAAACACCAGCCATCTTTAAAATTTGTCGGAGGCTTCCCTTCCACTACCTCATGACGGAGACTTCCCTTCCCCTACTTCTTGATGGAGGCTTCCCTTCCACTACCTCATGACGGAGACTTCCCTTCCCCTACTTCTTGATGGAGGCTTCCTTTTCCTTACTTGATGGAGGCTTCCATTCCGCTACTTCATGACAGAGGCTTCCCTTCCCCTACTTCTTGATGGAGGCTTCCCTTCCACTACTTCATAACGGAGGCTTCCCTTCCCCTACTTCTTGATGGAGGCTTCCTTTTCCTTACTTGATGGAGGCTTCCATTCCGCTACTTCATGACAGAGGCTTCCCTTTCCCTACTTCTTGATGGAGGCTTTCTTTTCACTACTTAATGACGGAGGCTTCCCTTCCACTACTTCATGACGGAGGCTTCTCATCCACTACTTCGTGAAGGAGGTTTCCCTTCCACTACTTCATGACGGAGGCTTCCCTTCCACTGCTTCATGACAGAGGCTTCCCTTCCACTACTTCATGATGGAGGCTTCCCTTCCACTGCTTCATGATGGAGGCTTCCCTTCCACTACTTGATGACGGAGGATTCCCTTCCACTTCACGATGGAGGCTTCCCTTCCACTACTTCATGACGGAGGCTTGCCTTCCACTACTTCATGATGGAGGCTTCCCTTCCACTACTTCATGATGGAGGCTTCCCTTCCACTACTTCATGATGGAGGCTTCCCTTCCACTTCATGATGGAGGCTTCCCTTCCACTACTTCATGACGGAGGCTTCCCTTCCACTACTTCATGACGGAGGCTTCCCTTCCACTGCTTCATGACGGGGGTTTCCCTCTCATTACTTCCTGTCGGAGGCTTCCCTTCCACTACTTCATGACGGAGGCTTGCCTTCCACTACTTCATGAAGGAGGCTTCCCTTCCACTACTTCATGATGGAGGCTTCCCTTCCACTTCATGATGGAGGCTTCCCTTCCACTACTTCATGATGGAGGCTTCCCTTCAACTACTTCATGACGGAGGCTTCCCTTCCACTACTTCATGACGGAGGCTTCCCTTCCACTACTTCATGATGGAGGCTTCCCTTCCACTACTTCATGATGGAGGCTTTCCTTCCACTTCATGATGGAGGCTTCCCTTCCACTACTTCATGACGGAGGCTTCCCTTCCACTACTTCATGACGGAGGCTTCCCTTCCACTACTTCATGACATAGGCTTCCCTTCCACTACTTCATGATGGAGGCTTCCTTTCCACAACTTCATGATGGAGGCTTCCCTTCCACTACTTGATGACGGAGGATTCCCTTTCCCTACTTCTTGATGAAGGCTTCCCTTCCACTACTTCATGACGGAGGCTTCCCTTCCACTACTTCATGATGGAGGCTTCCCTTCCGCTACTTCATGACGGAGGCTTCCCTTCCACTACTTCATGATGGAGGCTTCCCTTCCACTACTTTATGACGGCGGCTTCCCTTCCACTGCTTCATGACGGAGGTTTCCCTCTCACTACTTCGTGACGGAGGATTTCCTTCCACTACTTCATGACGGAGGCTTCCCTTCCACTACTTCATGATGGAGGCTTCCCTTCCACTACTTCATGATGGAGGCTTCCCTTCCACTACATGACGGAGGCTTCCCTTCCGCTACTTCATGACGGAGGCTTCCCTTCTGCTACTTCATGACAGGTTTCCCTTCCACTACTTATAGACGAAGGCTTACCTTCCCCTACTTCTTGATGGAGGCTTGCCGTCCATTACTTCATGATAAGGGTTTCCCTTCCACTACTTATAGACGGAGGCTTCCCTTCCACTACTTCATGACGGAGACTTCCCTTCCACTACTTATAGACGGTGGTTTCCCTTCCACTACTTCATGATGGAGGCTTCCCTTCCCCTACTTCTTGACAGAGGCTTCCCTTCCACTACTTCATGACGGAGGCTTTCCACTACTTCATGACGGAGGCTTCCCTTCCCCTTCTTCTTGACGGAGGCTTCCCTTCCACTACTTCATGACGGAGGCTTCCCTTCCCCTACTTCTTGACGGAGGCTTCCCTTCTACTACTTCATGGCGGAGGCTTCCCTTCCCCTACTTCTTGACGGAGGCTTCCCTTCCATTACTTCATGACGGAGACTTCCCTTCAACTACTTCATGACGGAGTCTTCCCTTCCACTACTTCTTGACGGAAGCTTCCCTTCCATTCCTTCATGACGGAGGCTTCCCTTCCACTACTTAATGACGGAGGCTTCCCTTCCACTGCTTCATGACAGAGGCTTCCCTTCCACTACTTCTAGACGGAGGTATCACTTCTACCACTCTTTCACAGAGGCTTACCTCCAATACTCCTTAAGTGGTGCGTCGCGTCCACTACCCCTTGATGGAGGCTCTTCCTCCACTACTCTATGATGGAGGCTCTGGGTCCTCTACTCCTCGACAGAGGCTCCAGGTCCAGTACTCCATGATGGAGAAATTTAGGGGTCACAGATGCAGAGGGCTTTGCTGTGTAGATGTTCTTTTGCTCTTCGGCCGCATGACTCTAGTCTCTTCCTATAGTCTCTGGACGCACTTAATAATCTTGTTCTTTCCATCAAGCTCAAAGCTGAATAGGAATTTTACTCTTTGTTTCCATACCTTGATGTTTATGTCTAACGCTCAGCGACAGGCTTTTCGTTTTTCCGTTAAGCGCAAACCAGTGGCAGGTAAATTCACTACTTTTCTTACCACGCCTCCCTCTGTCAACAAGAGTGTTCTTGTTCCTTTCTGTCTTCGTGTTCTCTTCATTTTTGACCCACAGTTTCTTCACTCTGATATCTCTACTCGCAGCTCCTTCTCTCGCCATGGCTTCTCTTTCGAATGAACTAATGTCTCTCCCAAACTCACTTCTGTGGTGAACTATCCCGTTCCTTTCTCTCCCTACATTTCGAAAAATCGTAATCTTAATACTAACCGTCTTCTAGATATAAAACTTGCTTGTCGTAATAATCTTGTTCATTACTTCTTTATTACCTGCTCTTGTCCTCTCCAGTACTTTAGCGAGACTTGCCGCTCTCAATTTTGACAGGTTTAAGGTTCACGAAAGATCTGTTCACCTTGCCGTCACCAACAATGTAAGAGATCACAGTCAGCTATCTGCCCTTCTTCCAGTCTTCATAGACTCTGTCATGCCGAATCAACTGTTACACACAACTTTCCTAACATGAATCTTAGTCCTAGCTTTGTTGCTATAGATGCCTGCCATTCTCAATACATTGTCATAGGCTCTAATCTTCAGAACACTCGTGACTTGACCTAACCTTCGCCTCCTTCTCCTCTTTTCTCTTGACTTGTCTTATGCATTTTCCTTGCCTTCCCTGTCTTCTGACTTCCTCTTTCTTCTTCGTATTTTTTTTAACCTGGAGCAATAGGCTACTGCAGGTCTTCTCTGCCCTCTTGGGAGCAGGTGTTAGAGTGCTGAGATATTTTTATTTCCACAATCTGGAAATGTCATTCAGTCTCGTTGCTCTATCACTAGTCTTGCCTGGCGTGAGCCACTAGACCTCCTTCATCTAATGATGATATCATTACTCTACTACTATTACTGCAACCACCATCCCCTCATTCTGCAGCCCTTACCATGTAATCTTTTGGCCTTCTGTACTTTTCTTGGGCCATTTGTGACTTGACAATGGTTCAGAAGGACCGTAACGTCGTCTTAAGATTCCTCTGCGAAGTTCAGTTGTTGGTAAAATATTCCAACCACGGTATCATAATTTTTTATTCTTATGAACTGCAACCAATGAATCATCACCACCACCACCACCACCACCATCACCACCACCATCACCACCACCACCACCACCACCACCACCACCACCACCACCACCGTTGCATGCAAATAGTATGTAACCTTTATTCGGAGCATGTTAACACACTCATAAAGGCTGCCTCAACAACCAGTGAACCAGTTAACTAAGGGTCGGACGATCGGGGGGCCCCATCGTCAGATCAGTTCCTAGGTTCAGCCAATCATATTGTGGATCTGGCAGTTGTGAAGGTGACGTGGATACCACTCATATTCTCACCCTTGTCATTTTCATCCAGCTGCTGGTTGAACACGGTTGTCTATTCTGTCTACAGGCTGTGTCTTTGCGTCTTGATTTACCGTGTCGTACACATATATTTCCAACTGTATATAGTGTACATACTTGTAAATGCTTATAATCGCACTTGGTGAAGGAAAATATAATTCAAAGCCATTCAGCTGTGTTTGTTCTGCTCCTTGCTGCCCTTTACACCCAGGATAACAGGCCTTGAATACCTGGGTCGTAATATAGGAACTGTCCGAGAGCTGGAGTTGAATTTAAAGCAGTTGAGCCTAGAGCCTTGAATACCTGGGTCGTAATAACCACCACCATCACCATGACGGCGATCAATAACTAGTGTATATACCACCATAATTGTTAAACTATTGTATCCTCATTATAATCAACAACTATCGCACTACCTTCACAACTCTCACAATCAATAAATTCTACCACCATTTCCTCCACCACTGTCACTTTCAATAACTAACCACACTACCACCACTACCACCACCACCACAAGAGCCTCTAACATTACCACTGACTTCCCTTCACCATCGCCATCACAATTACTACCTTCCCCCACAACGACCACCATAACCGCCACCAGTACCATCACCCACCACCACCACCACCACTAGCACTACAACCACTAGCACCACCACCACTAGCATCACCACCAAAACTATCACCACCAAAACTATCCCCACCACCACCACCCCACCACAACAAGTACCATAAATATTACTACCCTAACATTACAGCTACTAATACCACCACCACCACCAAAACCTCCTACCACGACAAATACCAAAAACACTACCATCATGCCTTCACCACTTCTAATACCAACACCCGTACTCTTACTACTACCACCATCAACACCACTACCACCATCACCACCACTATAACCACACCATTACCACCACAAGTACCACCATTTGTGTTGAGTAGTGCCAAGCATGACTTCACCCTCCCATCTTCCACTCCCACCTTCCCTCCGTCTTTCTGTCTCTATCTCTGTCTATCTCTGTCTGTCTGTCTCTGTCTATCTCTGTCTGTCTCTGTCTATCTCTGTCTCTGTCTCTCTCTCCCTTCAATCCCTTACCTCTCTCTCTTTTTCCTAACCCCTATCTCCCTACCTCCCTTCCACTTCTCTCTCTCCCATTCATTCTTTCCCTCCCTTTCATACTTTATCTCCACATCACTTTTATTCTTTCTTTCCTTCCCGTCCTTCCATCTCCTCACATTCCCTCCCTTCCCTTTATCTCCTGGCCTCCTTTTCATCCAAGATTCCCCCTTTCTCAGTTTCATCTGATCTCTTCCTCGCTTCTCCTCCCTATCTTCATGTTTTTTCTCTACCTCCCTGTTCCTCTGCTAACTTTCTGTTCCATCTCAGTTAACATCCCTTCCACCATTATAGTCAACTCTCTTGAATCTCTTCTTTCTCCGTATTATCGTCTCCCCGCTCTCCTCTCTTCACTCCCAACTCCTTTCCCAACTCTCCTCTCCACAGTCCCCATTTTCCTATCCTCATCTTTCACTCCCCTCTCCCCACTTCTGATTCCCTCCCCACATTCCCTACTCTTTTACTATCCCCATTGCCCTTTTCTCACTCTCCTTCTCCCTTCTCCCCGCTCCCTACTGATCTCCCAACTCCACTCTTTTTTCTTCCCATTCTCCTATCCTCATTACCCACTCCCCTCTCACCACTCCACTCTTCACTTTCCACTCCCCACTCTTTTCTTAATCCCACAGCTCCATCTTCCCACTTCCCACACTATCTCCCCACTACCTGCTCACCATATCCCACCCCCACTCCCATTTCACACTCCTATCGCCCCACCTTATACTCCCCATTCTTACTCTTCACACTTCCCACTCTCTTCCCACTCCCGTCTCCCCACCCTCTTCTCACTTTCCTCTCCTCATTAACCTATCCCCACTCCCAACTTCCCCCTTTCCCACTTCCCTTCCGCCAATCGCCTCTTCCTGCCCTCTTCTCCCCATTCCTCTCCCCCACTTCTTTCCCTGCACTATTACGAGCCAGCTCTAATAGCCTGCTTGATCAGAGCTAAGTACCACTAAGACTGACCTGACCTGAATACTGGCCATATTACAGTGAGTTACCCGGAGTTAATGATCACTATGATGATAACTCAAAGTTAACAACAGTTCATGTGATCCCGGAAGGTGATTATACTATAATCTTCTATAAAAATATATTTATTTGAAGCTTAAGGAAAGTGATTAAATATATGGTGAACTGGCAGGGAAATTGGGCAATACAATGAGGTTTTTCTCAGGATAGTGTCACAATAAATGTGTTCAGATATTTAGGAGTGAACGTATCTGCGGATGGGTATATGAAAGATGAAGTAAACCATAGCACCGATGAAAGGTAAAAAGGTGAGTGGTGCATTGAGGTATTTGTGGAGACAAAGAACGTTATGCGTGGGGGCAAAGAAGGGAATGTATGAGAGTATAGTGGTACCAATAATCTTACATGGGTGTGAAACATGGGTTGTGAATGTTGAAGCGAGGAGAAGGGAAGCAGTGGAAATGTCTTGTCTGAGGACAATGTGTGGCGTAAATATTCTGCAGAAAATTCGTGATTTGGGAATTAGGAGGAAGTGGAGAGTTACTCAAAATATCTAGATGGCTGAGGAGGGGTTGATGAGGTGGTTTGGTCATTTAGAGGATGGAGAAAAGATGACTTGTAGGGTCTATAAATCTCTAGTGTAGGGAAGGCAGGGTAGGGGTCTTTCTGAGAAAGGATGGAGGAGGGGGTGTAAAGGAGATTTTGTGTGCAAGGGACTTGGACATACAGCAGGTATGTTTGAATAATTTTAAATAGGAGTGGAGACACATGGTTTTTGGGATTTAAGCTGTTGGAGTGTGAGCAAGGGAAGGGATTCGGGGAATCCGGATAGCTGGACTTGAGTCCTGGAGATGGAAAGTACAATGCCTACATTCTAAAGGAGGGATATGAGATATTTACTGTTTAGTGGGACATCTAAACTATCGTATCAGTGCACCTCTGGCAAGACAGTGATAGTGTGATTGAGAGTGAAACTTTCATTTTCGGGTCACCCTACCTCGAGACGGCCAGCGTGTTTATATATATATATATATATATATATATATATATATATATATATATATATATATATATATATATATGTGTATATATAATCCCTCCATAAATGTTACTTTGCTCACACTCCAAGACGCTCACGCATACTTGCTGGAAGTCTAAGCCCCTCGCACACAAAACCTCCTTTTCCCTCCCTCCAACCTTTTCTAGGACGACCCCTATCCCACCTTTCACTACAGATTTATACACCCTCCAAGTCATTCTATTTCGTTCCTCTCTCTCTAAATGTTCGAACCACCTCAACAACCTCAGCCCTCCGGATTATACTTATAGAAACCCCTCACCTCCTAATTTCCAAGTTACGGATTTTCTGCGTGATATTTACACCACAGATTGCCCTCAGACACGATATCTCCACTGCCTCCTGCGTTCTCTTTATTGCAACATTCACCACCCAAGCTTCACACCCATATAAGAGCGTTTGTACCACTATACTCTCATACATTCCCTTCTTTGTCTCCACAAATTCCTAGGTGCACCACTCACCTTTTCCCTCTCATCAATTGTATGGCTCACCTCATCTTTCAAAGACCTATCTGCTGACAAGTCCACTTCCAAATATCTGAATACATTCACTTCCTCCATACTCCCTCCAATCTCATATCCAGTCTTTAATTACATAACTTTTTTATCCTCAAAACCTTACTCTTTCCTATGTTCACCTTTAATTTCCTTCTTTTACTTACCTCCTAAACTCGTCCACCAACCTCTGCAATGTCTCTTCAGAATCTACCAAAAGCACAAACCTAAAAAGCAGCAATAATTTCTACCGAATAAGCAGACTGAGAAAAAAATTACGCAGTAAATCTACGATACTCCATCTGAACGTAACGAGAAAATATATATATATCGTTGGTGTTATGTAATATTGAATGAATTTTAACTAATGTATGATATATTTATTAACATTTGAAAAAGAAAAACGTTAGTTTAGGTTTCAAAGTGAACATGAATGTTAATGAAAATCATAAATCCATCAATCGGTAAAGTTTTTTTTTTGTGGGGGGGGGGGAGTAAAAATTTTAAGGGAGTTCGGCATGTTCGGTTTATTAGGTACTACATATATGTATATGTATATATCTCAATTATATAATCCTAATTATAAAGAATGGTTACACGAGATTCAGTAATCAAGTAGGGTTGATTAATAGCCTTGTCTTGACAATAACTGCACAATTAATTGACACCGCCGCACGATATCCTGTAATATCCCAGAAGATATCGCTAATTCTCCTTCCAAGATATCAGAAACACTCCTCAGCCTCACCTACACAGAAGTGTAATAACACCACAATAGAAATGACAACAAACAGGCAGTAGACCGCCACGAGTAGCCAGGTAAAGCCACGAGGTGAGAACCTCACAATAACACGTTCACACAGCGAGACTACCTCCTGCCTCTGACTAACATTAGTATTCAGGAGGACCCTGTGAAGTTAGATTCGTTATAGAACATCCTCCGGAAGTGAACGAATTACCCATGAACCTCGTTCTGTTATAAAAAAAACCTTATGCAAGAGACGGACAGAATTAACCAGAAAAAAGTTCAAGAGAGGTGAAGGTAGCGTGGGTAATAAGTTAGCTTAGCACCTGATGAGCGCTGACTCAAGGTAGCGTGAGTGATAAGCTAGCTTAGCACCTGATGAGCGCTGACTCAAGGTAGCGTGGGTAATAAGTTAGCTTAGCACCTGATGAGCGCTGACTCAAGGTAGCGTGGGTAATAAGTTAGCTTAGCACCTGATGAGCGCTGACTCAAGGTAGCGTGGGTAATAAGTTAGCTTAGCACCTGATGAGCGCTGACTCAAGGTAGCGTGAGTGATAAGTTAGCTTAGCACCTGATGAGCACTGACCCAATGTAGCGTGAGTGATAAGTTAGCTTAGCACCTGATGAGCACTGACTCAAGGTAGCGTGAGTGATAAGTTAGCTTAGCACCTGATGAGCACTGACCCAATGTAGCGTGAGTGATAAGCTAGCTTAGCACCTGATGAGCACTGACCCAATGTAGCGTGAGTGATAAGTTAGCTTAGCACCTGATGAGCACTGACTCAAGGTAGCGTGAGTGATAAGTTAGCTTAGCACCTGATGAGCACTGACTCAAGGTAGCGTGAGTGATAAGTTAGCTTAGCACCTGATGAGCACTGACCCAATGTAGCGTGAGTGATAAGCTAGCTTAGCACCTGATGAGCACTGACCCAATGTAGCGTGAGTGATAAGTTAGCTTAGCACCTGATGAGCACTGACCCAATGTAGCGTGAGTGATAAGTTAGCTTAGCACCTGATGAGCACTGACTCAAGGTAGCGTGAGTGATAAGTTAGCTTAGCACCTGATGAGCACTGACTCAAGGTAGCGTGAGTGATAAGTTAGCTTAGCACCTGATGAGCGCTGACTCAAGGTAGCGTGAGTGATAAGTTAGCTTAGCACCTGATGAGCACTGACTCAAGGTAGCGTGAGTGATAAGTTAGCTTAGCACCTGATGAGCGCTGACTCAAGGTAGCGTGAGTGATAAGTTAGCTTAGCACCTGATGAGCACTGACTCAAGGTAGCGTGAGTGATAAGTTAGCTTAGCACCTGATGAGCGCTGACTCAAGGTAGCGTGAGTGATAAGTTAGCTTAGCACCTGATGATCACTGACCCAGCTGAGCTGGCTATAAAGAGGCATCAGTGTAGCTCACGCCACACATGTCACATACCATATAATGCGGCATGAAATCGCATGACTCACACTAATGTAACAATATTACCATACATTCTTCAGTTACATTCTGCAGTAATAACATGACAGCATATTAATGACATATGCAAGTAAGAAAAGTACATATATTGTTTGTTAGTTTGTTAAACAGTTTGTCTCTCACGTGTTTATGTTATTCCTCTCCAATCCCCCACTTCCCACTCACCTCCCCCACTTCCCACTCACCTCCCCCACTTCCCACTCACCTCCCCCACTTCCCACTCACCTCCCCCACTTCCCACTCACCTCCCCCACTTCCCTCTTCCCACTCTCCACTCCGCATTTCATACTCCATAGTTCTCTCGTCAAACTCAGTATTTCCCACTTTTCACTCCCCTACCCTCGATCCCGTTCCCTATTTCCCACTCCCCTCTCCCTCCTTTCTCCTCACTTCTCACTTCTCTCTCTCCACTCCCCACTTCTCTCTCTCCACACTCCCTTATTCTCTCTCTCCTTTCTTTCAATTCTCTCTCCTTTCCAATTTCCCACCCATCTTTCACCACTGATCACTTCCCTTTGAACGCCCCCTGTTCCCACTCCTCTCTCCCCACTCCCCTCTCCAAACTCCCTTCTTCCAGGATTCAGTCCCCACTCCCTACTCCTTTTCCCTAATTCCTTCTCCTCACTCCCCTGGACCCAATCTCCCCTCCCCTTTCCCCCCCCGCTCCATTCTTTCCTACTCATCTCTCTCCAAATTCCCCGCTCCCTTCTCCCCATTCCCTACTCAACTCCTTCAGTCCCGTCTCCCCCACTCCCAGTCTCGTGTTTAATTAGTCTCCAGGACACAACAAAGACGAAACATTTCATTTATTTTTTACAACACAACTGTGACTGAAATATTAGTTAGGTAATATATGAACCTAACCCCAACATAGTGCAACATAACCTCAACACAGTGCAACATAACCCCAACATAGTGCAACGTAACCCAACATAGTGCAACATACTCCCAACATAGTGCAACAATCCCAGCATAGTGCAACATAACCCCAAATATAGTGCAACATAACCCCAACATAGTGCAACAACCTCAACACAGCGTAACATAACCCAACATAGTGCAACATAACCCCAGCATAGTGCAACATAACCCAACATAGTGCAAAATAATACCAGCATGGTGCAACATAGCCGAACATAGTGCAACATAACCCAACATAGTGCAACATAATCCCAACATAGTGCAAAATAACACGAGCACAGTGCAACATAATCCCGACATAGTGCAACCTAACCCAATAGTGCAACAAAATCCCAACATAGTGCAACATAATCCCAACATAGTGCAACATAACCGAACATAGTGCATCATAACCTCAACACAGTGCAACATAACCCCAACATAGTGCAACATAATCCCAGCATAGTGCAACATAATCCCTTCACAGTGCAACATAACCCAACATATTGCATCATAATCCCAAAATAGTGCAACGTAACCCAACATAGTGTAACATACTCCCAACATAGTGCAACAATCCCAGCATAGTGCAACATAACCCCAACATAGTGCAACATAGCCCCAACATAGTGCAACATAATCCCAACATAGTGCAAAATAACACGAGCACAGTGCAACATAATCCCGACATAGTGCAACCTAACCCAATAGTGCAACAAAATCCCAACATAGTGCAACATAATCCCAATATAGTGCAACATAACCGAACATAGTGCAACATAACTCAACGTAGTGCAACATAACCCCAGCATAGTGCAACATAACCCAACATAGTACAACATAATCCCAACATAGTGCAAAATAACACGAGCACAGTGCAACATAATCCCGACATAGTGCAACCTAACCCAATAGTGCAACAAAATCCCAACATAGTGCAACATAGTCCCAATATAGTGCAACATAACCGAACATAGTGCAACATAACCTCAACACAGTGCAACATAACCCCAACATAGTGCAACATAATCCCAGGATAGTGAAACATAATTCCTTCACAGTGCAACATAACCCAACATATTGCATGATAATCCCAACATAGTGCAACGTAACCCAACATAGTGCAACGTAACCCAACATAGTCTAATATACTCCCAACATAGTGCAACAATCCTAGCATAGTGCAACATAACCCCAAAATAGTGCAACATAACCCCAGCATAGTGCAACATAACCCAACATAGTGCAAAATAACACGAACACAGTGCAACATAATCCAGACATAGTGCAACCTAACCCAATAGTGCAACAAAATCCCAACATAGTGCAACATAATTCCAACATAGTGCAACATAACCTCAACACAGTACAACATAACCCCAACATAGTGCAACATAATCCCAGCATAGTGCAACATATCCCTTCACAGTGCAACATAACCCAAAATATTGCATCATAATCCCAACATAGTGCAACGTAACCTAACATAGTGCAACGTAACCCAACATGGTGCAACATACTCCCAACATAGTGCAACAATCCCAGCATAGTGCAACATAACCCCAATATAGTGCAACATAGCCCCAACATAGTGCAACATAATCTCAACACAGTGTAACATAACCCAACGTAGTGCAACATAATCCCAGCATAGTGCAACATAACCCAACATAGTGCAACATAACAGTTTCACAGTGCAACATAACCCAACATAGTGTATCAAAATCTCAACATAGTGCAACATAATCCCAACATAGCGCAACATAACCCCAACTTATAGGAACATAAACACAATATACTGGAACACAAAACCAACATACTGAAACATTCAGGAACATAACCCAAACATACTAAAACGTAATCACAGCATACCAGAACATAATCTCAACGTTAAATATAAACCAACGTACTGGAACATAACCTCAATATACTGAAGCAGAACTCCAACATACTGTAACACAAATACAACATACTGGAACATATCCCCCAAAAAACTGGAAAATAATGAGTGGGTGTGGGTGGGTGTGAGTTGGACCTGACTAGCTTGTGCTACTATGTCGGATGCACTGCTTCTCCCAGTAACAGTAGGCCTGCTGCAGTGTTATTCTTTCTTATGTTCTTATATTTATATAATATACATACATATATATATATATATATATATATATATATATATATATATATATATATATATATATGTAGGTAGTAGGTTGGTAGACAGCAACCACCCAGGGAAGTACTACCGTCCTGCCAGATGACTGTGAAACAAAAACCTGTAACTGTTTTGCATGATGGTAGGATTGCTGGTTTCTTTTTCTGTCTCATAAACACGCTAAGATAACAGGGATATCTTGCTACTCCTACTTACACTTTGGTCACACTTCACAGACACGCACATGCATATATATATATACATACATCTAGGTTTTTCTCCTTTTTCTAAATAGCTCTTGTTCTTTTTTATTTCTTCTATTGTCCATGGGGAAGTGGAAAAGAATCTTTCCTCCGTAAGCCATGCGTGTCGTATGAGGCGACTAAAATGCCGGGAGCAATGGGCTAGTAACCCCTTCTCCTGTATACATGTATACATGTAGTGCGGATGACAAGAAACAGATGATTGCTGATGTTATGAATGAAAAGAAGTTGGATGTCCTGGCCCTAAGCGAAACAAAGCTGAAGGGGGTAGGAGAGTTTCAGTGGGGGGAAATAAATGGGATTAAATCTGGAGTATCTGAGAGAGTTAGAGCAAAGGAAGGGGTAGCAGTAATGTTAAATGATCAGTTATGGAAGGAGAAAAGAGAATATGAATGTGTAAATTCAAGAATTATGTGGATTAAAGTAAAGGTTGGATGCGAGAAGTGGGTCATAATAAGCGTGTATGCACCTGGAGAAGAGAGGAATGCAGAGGAGAGAGAGAGATTTTGGGAGATGTTAAGTGAATGTATAGGAGCCTTTGAACCAAGTGAGAGAGTAATTGTGGTAGGGGACTTGAATGCTAAAGTAGGAGAAACTTTTAGAGAGGGTGTGGTAGGTAAGTTTGGGGTGCCAGGTGTAAATGATAATGGGAGCCCTTTGATTGAACTTTGTATAGAAAGGGGTTTAGTTATAGGTAATACATATTTTAAGAGAAAGAGGATAAATAAGTATACACGATATGATGTAGGGCGAAATGACAGTAGTTTGTTGGATTATGTATTGGTAGATAAAAGACTGTTGAGTAGACTTCAGGATGTACATGTTTATAGAGGGGCCACAGATATATCAGATCACTTTCTAGTTGTAGCTACACTGAGAGTAAAAGGTAGATGGGATACAAGGAGAATAGAAGCATCAGGGAAGAGAGAGGTGAAGGTTTATAAACTAAAAGAGGAGGCAGTTAGGGTAAGATATAAACAGCTATTGGAGGATAGATGGGCTAATGAGAGCATAGGCAATGGGGTCGAAGAGGTATGGGGTAGGTTTAAAAATGTAGTGTTAGAGTGTTCAGCAGAAGTTTGTGGTTACAGGAAAGTGGGTGCAGGAGGGAAGAGGAGCGATTGGTGGAATGATGATGTAAAGAGAGTAGTAAGGGAGAAAAAGTTAGCATATGAGAAGTTTTTACAAAGTAGAAGTGATGCAAGGAGGGAAGAGTATATGGAGAAAAAGAGAGAAGTTAAGAGAGTGGTGAAGCAATGTAAAAAGAGAGCAAATGAGAGAGTGGGTGAGATGTTATCAACAAATTTTGTTGAAAATAAGAAAAAGTTTTGGAGTGAGATTAACAAGTTAAGAAAGCCTAGAGAACAAATGGATTTGTCAGTTAAAAATAGGAGAGGAGAGTTATTAAATGGAGAGTTAGAGGTATTGGGAAGATGGAAGGAATATTTTGAGGAATTGTTAAATGTTGATGAAGATAGGGAAGCTGTGATTTCGTGTATAGGGCAAGGAGGAATAACATCTTGTAGGAGTGAGGAAGAGCCAGTTGTGAGTGTGGGGGAAGTTCGTGAGGCAGTAGGTAAAATGAAAGGGGGTAAGGCAGCCGGGATTGATGGGATAAAGATAGAAATGTTAAAAGCAGGTGGGGATATAGTTTTGGAGTGGTTGGTGCAATTATTTAATAAATGTATGGAAGAGGGTAAGGTACCTAGGGATTGGCAGAGAGCATGCATAGTTCCTTTGTATAAAGGCAAAGGGGATAAAAGAGAGTGCAAAAATTATAGGGGGATAAGTCTGTTGAGTGTACCTGGTAAAGTGTATGGTAGAGTTATAATTGAAAGAATTAAGAGTAAGACGGAGAATAGGATAGCAGATGAACAAGGAGGCTTTAGGAAAGGTAGGGGGTGTGTGGACCAGGTGTTTACAGTGAAACATATAAGTGAACAGTATTTAGATAAGGCTAAAGAGGTCTTTGTGGCATTTATGGATTTGGAAAAGGCGTATGACAGGGTGGATAGGGGGGCAATGTGGCAGATGTTGCAAGTGTATGGTGTAGGAGGTAGGTTACTGAAAGCAGTGAAGAGTTTTTACGAGGATAGTGAGGCTCAAGTTAGAGTATGTAGGAAAGAGGGAAATTTTTTCCCAGTAAAAGTAGGCCTTAGACAAGGATGTGTGATGTCACCGTGGTTGTTTAATATATTTATAGATGGGGTTGTAAGAGAAGTAAATGCGAGGGTCTTGGCAAGAGGCGTGGAGTTAAAAGATAAAGAATCACACACAAAGTGGGAGTTGTCACAGCTGCTCTTTGCCGATGACACTGTGCTCTTGGGAGATTCTGAAGAGAAGTTGCAGAGATTGGTGGATGAATTTGGTAGGGTGTGCAAAAGAAGAAAATTAAAGGTGAATACAGGAAAGAGTAAGGTTATGAGGATAACAAAAAGATTAGGTGATGAAAGATTGAATATCAGATTGGAGGGAGAGAGTATGGAGGAGGTGAACGTATTCAGATATTTGGGAGTGGACGTGTCAGCGGATGGGTCTATGAAAGATGAGGTGAATCATAGAATTGATGAGGGAAAAAGAGTGAGTGGTGCACTTAGGAGTCTGTGGAGACAAAGAACTTTGTCCTTGGAGGCAAAGAGGGGAATGTATGAGAGTATAGTTTTACCAACGCTCTTATATGGGTGTGAAGCGTGGGTGATGAATGTTGCAGCGAGGAGAAGGCTGGAGGCAGTGGAGATGTCATGTCTGAGGGCAATGTGTGGTGTGAATATAATGCAGAGAATTCGTAGTTTGGAAGTTAGGAGGAGGTGCGGGATTACCAAAACTGTTGTCCAGAGGGCTGAGGAAGGGTTGTTGAGGTGGTTCGGACATGTAGAGAGAATGGAGCGAAACAGAATGACTTCAAGAGTGTATCAGTCTGTAGTGGAAGGAAGGCGGGGTAGGGGTCGGCCTAGGAAGGGTTGGAGGGAGGGGGTAAAGGAGGTTTTGTGTGCGAGGGGCTTGGACTTCCAGCAGGCATGCGTGAGCGTGTTTGATAGGAGTGAATGGAGACAAATGGTTTTTAATACTTGACGTGCTGTTGGAGTGTGAGCAAAGTAACATTTATGAAGGGATTCAGGGAAACCGGCAGGCCGGACTTGAGTCCGGGAGATGGGAAGTACAGTGCCTGCACTCTGAAGGAGGGGTGTTAATGTTGCAGTTTAAAAACTGTAGTGTAAAGCACCCTTCTGGCAAGACAGTGATGGAGTGAATGATGGTGAAAGTTTTTCTTTTTCGGGCCACCCTGCCTTGGTGGGAATCGGCCGGTGTGATAATAAAAATATATATATATATATATATATATATATATATATATACACAGTAGAGCCCCAGTATCCGCTGATCCGGTATCCGCTGATTCAGTTATCCGTGGTTCACCTCAGCCCGATAATATTGAGACTGCAATTTGAAGTTTAATTTTTTTTTATAGTCCGATTTCATTCATTTTTTTAGTGTTTGAGTAGAGTGTATAAAACAGTCATATAAAGTTTCATTAAGATCAGCCAACAAACAAATGAATAAAAAATATATACTGAAAATTGGAATTGGCAGCAAATTGGTACATGCTGGTACATGCTGGTACATGCTGGTACATGCTGGTACATGCTGGTACATGCTGGTACATGCTGGTACATGCTGGTACATACTGGTACATGCTGGTACATGCTGGTACATGCTGGTACATGCTGGTACATGCTGGTACATGCTGGTACATGCTGGTACATGCTGGTACATGCTGGTACATGCTGGTACATGCTGGTACATGCTGGTACATGCTGGTACATGCTGGTACATGCTGGTACATGCTGGTACATGCTGGTACATACTGGTACATGCTGGTACATGCTGGTACATGCTGGTACATACTGGTACATGCTGGTACATGCTGGTACATACTGGTACATGCTGGTACATGCTGGTACATGCTGGTACATGCTGGTACATACTGGTACATACTGGTACATGCTGGTACATACTGGTACATACTGGTACATGCTGGTACATGCTGGTACATACTGGTACATACTGGTACATACTGGTACATACTGGTACATACTGGTACATGCTGGTACATACTGGTACATACTGGTACATACTGGTACATACTGGTACATGCTGGTACATTCTGGTACATACTGGTACATACTGGTACATACTGGTACATACTGGTACATGCTGGTACATACTGGTACATGCTGGTACATACTGGTACATGCTGGTACATACTGGTACATACTGGTACATACTGGTACATACTGGTACATGCTGGTACATACTGGTACATACTGGTACATTCTGGTACATACTGGTACATACTGGTACATACTGGTACATGCTGGTACATACTGGTACATGCTGGTACATGCTGGTACATACTGGTACATGCTGGTACATGCTGGTACATACTGGTACATGCTGGTACATGCTGGTACATACTGGTACATGCTGGTACATACTGGTACATGCTGGTACATACTGGTACATGCTGGTACATACTGGTACATGCTGGTACATGCTGGTACATACTGGTACATGCTGGTACATACTGGTACATGCTGGTACATACTGGTACATGCTGGTACATACTGGTACATGCTGGTACATACTGGTACATGCTGGTACATACTGGTACATGCTGGTACATACTGGTACATGCTGGTACATACTGGTACATGCTGGTACATACTGGTACATGCTGGTACATACTGGTACATACTGGTACATATAGTTACATGCTGGTACATACTGGTACATGCTGGTACATTCTGGTACATGCTGGTACATACTGGTGCATGCTGGTACATATTGGTACATGCTGGTACATACTGGTACATATTGTTACATGCTGGTACATACTGGTACATGCTGGTACATACTGGTACATGCTGGTACAAATTGTTACATGCTGGTACATACTGGTACATGCTGGTACATGCTGGTACATACTGGCAAATACTGGCAAATGCTGGTACATGCTGGTACATACTGGTATATGCTGGTACATACTGGTAAATGCTGCTACATGCTGGTACATGCTGGTACATGCTGGTACATACTGGTAAATGCTGGAACATGCCGGTACATGCTGGTATATACTGGTACATACTGATACATACTGGTACATGCTGGTACATACTGGAACATGCTGGTACATACTGGTAAATGCTGGTACATGCTGGTACATGCTGGTACATACTGGTACATACTGACACATACTGGTACATACTGGTACATGCTGGTACATGCTGATAAATGCTGGTACATACTGGTACATACTGGTACATGCTGGTACATACTGATAAATGTTGGTACATACTGGTACATGCTGGTACATACTGGTACATACTGGTACATACTGGTACATGCTGGTACATGCTGGTACATGCTGGTACATACTGGTACATGCTGGTACATACTGGTGCATGCTGGTGCATACTGGTACATGCTGGTACATACTGGTACATGCTGGTACATACTGGTAAATGCTGGTACATGCTGGTGCATACTGGTATATAGTGATACATACTGGTGCATACTGGTACACGCTGGTACATGCTGGTACATACTGGTACATACTTGTACATGCTGGTACATGCTGGTGTATACTGGTGCATGCTGGTACATACTGGTACGTACTGGTACATGCTGGTACACGCTGGTACACAATGGTACATGCTGGTACATGCTGGTACATACTGGTACATACTGGTACATGCTGGTACATTCTGGTACATACTGGTACATGCTGATACATGCTGGTACATACTGGTACATGCTGGTACATTCTGGTACATACTGGTACATACTGGTACATACTGGTACATGCTGGTACATTCTGGTACATGCTGGTACATGCTGGTACATACTGGTACATACTGGTACATGCTGGTACATTCTGGTACATGCTGGTACATGCTGGTCCATTCTGGTAAATGCTGGTAAATACTGGTACATACTGGTATATGCTGTTACATGCTGGTACATTCTGGTACATGCTGGTACATGCTGGTACATTCTGGTACATGCTGGTATATACTGGTACATGCTAGTACATGCTGGTACATACTGATACATGCTTGTACATGCTGGTCCATAATGGTACATGCTGGTACACACTGGTACATGCTGGTACATACTGGTAAATGCTGATACATGCTGGTACATGCTGGTACATGCTGGTACATACTGATACATACTGGAACATACTGCTACATGCTGGTACATGCTGGTACATACTGATACATGCTGGTACATACTGGTACATGCTGGTACATACTGCTACATGCTGGTACGTACTGGTACATACTGGTGCATGGTGGTACATACTGGTACATACTGGTACATACTGGTGCATGCTGATACATACTGGTGCATGCTGGTACATACTGGTACATATTGGTACATGCTGGCACACACTGGTACACACTGGTACATACTGGTACATGCTGGTACTTACTGGTACATGCTGGTACATACTGGTACATACTGGTACATGCTGGTACATACTGGTACATGCTGGTACATTCTGGTACACTGGTACATGCTAGCACATACTGGCACATGCTGGTACATGCTGGTACATTCTGGTACATACTGGTGCATGCTGGTACATACTGGTACATGCTGGTACATTCTGGTACATGCTGGTACATTCTAGTACATGCTGGTACATTCTGATATACTGATACATGCTGGTTCATACTGGTACATGCTGGTACATACTGGTACATTCTGATATACTGATACATGCTGGTTCAAACTTGAACATGCTGGTACATACTGGTACATGCTGGTACATGCTGGTACATTCTGGTACACACTGGTACATGCTGGTACATACTGGTACATGCTGGTAGATGCTGGTACATACTGGTACATTCTGGTACATGCTGGTACATTCTTGTACATGCTGGTACACACTGGTACATGCTGGTACATGCTGGTACATTCTGGTACATACTGATACATGCTGGTACATACTGTTACGTGCTGGTACATGCCTGCACATACTGGTACATGCTGGTACATACTAGTACATGCTGGTACATACTGGTACATGCTGGTACATGCTGGTACATACTTGTACATGCTGGTACATGCTGCTACATGCTGGTACATTCTGGTACATGCTGGTACATGATGGTACATTCTGTTACATGCTGGTACACACTGGTACATTCTGGTACATGCTGGTACATTCTGGTACAAACTGGTACATGCTGGTACATGCTGGTACATTCTAGTACATGCTGGTACATGATGGTACATTCTGTTACATGCTGGTACACACTGGTACATCCTGGTACATGCTGGTACATTCTGGTACATGCTGGTACATACTGGTACATGCTGGTACATGCTGGTACATTCTGGTACATACTGGTACATACTGGTACATGCTGGCACATACTGTTACATGCTGGTACATGCCTGTACATACTGGTACATGCTGGTACATACTAGTGCATGCTGGTTCATACTGGTACATGCTGGTACATGCTTGCACATTCTGGTACATACTGCTAAGTGCTGGTACATACTGGTACATGCTGGTACATGCTGGTACATGCTGGAACATTCTGGTACATGCTGGTGCATTTTGGTACATACTGGTACATACTTGTACAAACTGGTACATGCTGGTACATGCTGGTACATTCTAGTGCATGCTTGTACAATCTGGTACATGCTGTTACATACTGGTACATACTGGTAAATGCTGGTACATGCTGGTACATATTGGTACATGCTGGTACTTAGTGGTACATGCTGGTACATGCTGGTACATTCTGGTACATGCTGGTACGTACTGGTACATGCTGGTACATTCTGGTACATACTGGTACATGCCTGCACATACTGGTACATGCTGGTACATACTAGTACATGCTGGTACATACTGGTACATGCTGGTACATGCTTGTACATGCTGGTACATGCTGTACATACTGGTACATGCTGGTACATACTGGTACATGCTGGTACATGCTGGTACAGTCTGGTACATGCTGGTGCATTCTGGTACATACTGGTACATACTGGTACAAACTGGTACATGCTGGTACATGCTGGTACATTCTAGTACATGCTGGTACATTCTGGTACATTCTGGTACATGTTGGTACATACTGGTACATTCTGGTGCATGCTGGTACATTCTGGTACATACTGGTACATGCTGGTACATTCTGGTACATACTGGTACATGCTGGTACATACTGTTACATGCTGGTATATGCCTGTACATACTGGTACATGCTGGTACATACTAGTACATGCTGGTACATACTGGTACATGCTGGTACATGCTTGTACATTCTGGTACATACTGGTAAATGCTGGTACATGCTGGTACATGCTGGTACATTCTGGTACATGCTGGTGCATTCTGGTACATACTGGTACAAACTGGAACATGCTGGTACATGCTGGTACATTCTAGTACATGCTTGTACAATCTGGTACATGCTGTTACATACTGGTACATACTGGTAAATGCTGGCACATGCTGGTACATATTGGTACATGCTGGTACATACTGGTACATGCTGGTACATGCTGGTACATTCTGGTACATACCGGTACATTCTGGTACATAGTGGTACATACTGGTACATAGTAGTACATGCTGGTACATACTGGTGCATGTTTGTAGATGCTGGTACACTGGTACATACTGGTACATTCTGGTACGTGCTGGTGCATTCTGGTACATACTGGTACATGCTGGTACATACTGGTACATAACGGTACATGCTGGTATATACTGGTACATTCTAGTACATGCTGGTACATGCTTGTACTTACTGGTACATGCTGGTACATACTGGTACATGGTGGTACATACAGGTACATACTGGTACATGCTGGTACATGCTTGTACGTACTTGTACATGCTGGTACATACTGCTATTTGCTGGTTCATACTGCCCATCTTCTCTGCAGTAGTGGTAGCGGTAGTGGGTAGTGATGGGTGGTGGTGGTAGTGGGTGTTGGTGGATGGGTGTAATGGGTGGTGGTAGTTGGTGGTATTAGGTGTTGGTGGTAATGGGTGGTGGTGGTTGGTGGTAATGGGTGGTAGTGGTTGGTGGGAATGGGTGGTGGTGGTTGGTGGGAATGAGTGGTGGTGGTTGGTGGGAATGGGTGGCGGTTGGTAGTAATGGGTACTGGTGGTGGTGGTTGGTTGTAATGGTGGTGGTTAGTGATGGTTGGTGGTAATGGGTTGTGGTTGGTGATAATAGGTGGTGGTTGGTGGTAATGGATGGTGGTGGTAGTAATGGGTATTGGTTGTGGTTGGTGGGAATGGGTGGCGGTTGGTAGTAATGGGTACTGGTGGTGGTGGTTGGTTGTAATGGTGGTGGTTAGTGATGGTTGGTGGTAATGGGTTGTGGTTGGTGATAATAGGTGGTGGTTGGTGGTAATGGATGGTGGTGGTAGTAATGGGTAGTGGTGGTGGTTGGTGGTGGTGTGTAGTCACATGCCTTCACTCATTCCTGCCTCTCCCACCAAACCTCCCCCTCCTATAATTCCCCCACAGCCACACCTTTACGTACACACCATTCCCACTAGCCACCTCCACGCACACAATTCCCCCACTGCTACATACCTTCACTCACACCCTCCCAACCAGCAACCTACCGCCACACGATCCAACCATAGAACAATTCCCCCCATGGCCATAATCACTTAGTTACCAACCACGCTCAGTACCACACCAGTTGCATAATCGCCCACCTATTCGCCCATCATCCAATCACGACCCACCAGGTCACTGACAGTCATACCTTTCACACACACCACTCCCCCCAGAGCTTCAAGTCCACACGGCCCCAATCCCACACCCACACCTAACCCATGTTGTCACGACCCACACACCCTAACATGTTGTCACGACCCACACACCCTAACATGCCTTGTACACTAGTAATCATGTAGTCACCAGTCACCCTATTTACTGCTCACACCAAGTGCACAGACACACTCATCATCCACACTATCACCCACACACGCATTATATATATATATATATATATATATATATATATATATATATATATATATATATATATATATATATATATATATATATACATATATATATATACATATATATATATGTCGTGCCGAATATGTAAAACTGGTCAATTAGCAAGAACTCATTTAAAATTAAGTCCTTTCTATAATTTTCTCTTATACGTTTAAAGATACATTTTTTCATTAATGTTGATGTAAAAATTTATAATTTTGCACCAAAAGGAACTTAGAAAACTTACCTAACCTTATTATAACAAGAACAATTTATTTTAGCCTAACCCAACTAAATATATTTTAGATTTGTTTACGATAATTTAATATTAAACAAACACAGTGAAATATATTTTTTTCGTTAGGTTCAGAATGATTTTGGCGAAATTATTGCATACACAAATTTTCACTTGTCCTATATGGCAAGAAGAGCGTTGCTATTTAAGCCAAGATCGCAAGTTCTGCCTATTCGGCACGACATATATATATATACCTGGCAGTGAAGGCACCACACTCAGGAGATTTCCTGTTAGCTGTTCCCAGTTCCTCCTTGGGCACTCGACTAGACCCACAGGCCATTCGAATTGGTGTTGCTCTTCGCCTAGCCGCCCCCATCTTCACCGAACATAGGTGTATTTGCGGCAGGGCGACAGCTGATCAATTCGGACTTCATGGTCTCGTGTGTCACACAGCAGAAGGGAAGTATGCCAGGCATGAGGAGGTCAATGACATCATAAAGAGAAGCCTCGCCACAGCCCGTTGCCCAGCTCAACGGGAACCCCAAGTGCAGAGGTCTGACGGAAGTCAAAAGCGTCCTGATGGAGCCACTATGCTACCTTGGAAGGATGGAAAGCAGATTGCCTGGGACTACACATGTGCCGCCACATTGGCAGACACCTACTTGCCATACTCCGTAGTGGAAGGGGGTGGAGCTGCCAGCCACAGGGAGATCCAGAAGATCCGCAAATATGAAGACCTTCCCCCTTGCTATACCTTCATCCCAAAAGGGTCGAAGACCCTTGGAGCATGGGGCAAGTGTGTTCTAAAGTTCCTAATAAAGCTGGTTGAAAAGCTCATCATAGAAACCAAGGACCACAGGGCGACTAGCTTCCTCTTTCAGAGACTCAGTGTTGCGATCCAGAGAGGAAATGCCTGCAGCATTCTGGGCACGTGGCCCACCGCCGGGGAGCTGGACGAAGTATTCGAGATGTAGCTCTGAGTTACCTATGTTGTTTTACTTTCTATCGTATTTTTGTGAATGTTTTGTCAATGTATTTTGTTTTATATATATATATATATATATATATATATATATATATATATATATATATATATATATATATATATATATATATGTCGTGCCGAATAGGCATAACTTGCCATCTTGGCTTAAATAGCCAATATAGGACATATAGGACAAGCGAAAATTTGTGTATGCAACAATTTCGCCAAAATCATTCAGAACCTAACGAAAAAAATACATTTCACTGTGTTTGTTTAGTATTAAATTATTGTAAATAAATCTAAAATATATTTAGTTGGGTAAGGCTAAAATAAATTGTTCTTGTTATGATAAGGTTAGGTAAGTTTTCTAAGATTCTTTTGGAGCAAAATTAAAAATTTTTACATTAACATTAATGAAAAAATATATCTTTAAACGTATAAGAGAAAATTTTAGAAAGGACTTAATTTTAAATGAGTTCTTGCTAAATGACCAGTTTTACATATTCGGCACGACATTATATATATATATAAATATATATATATATATATATATATATATATATATATATATATATATATATATATATATATATATTTTTTTTATTATCACACCGGCCGATTCCCACCAAGGCAGGGTGGCCCGAAAAAGAAAAACTTTCACCATCATTCACTCCATCACTGTCTTGCCAGAAGGGTGCTTTACACTACAGTTTTTAAACTGCAACATTAACACCCCTCCTTCAGAGTGCAGGCACTGTACTTCCCATCTCCAGGACTCAAGTCCGGCCTGCCGGTTTCCCTGAACCCCTTCATAAATGTTACTTTGCTCACACTCCAACAGCACGTCAAGTATTAAAAACCATTTGTCTCCATTCACTCCTATCAAACACGCTCACGCATGCCTGCTGGAAGTCCAAGCCCCTCGCACACAAAACCTCCTTTACCCCCTCCCTCCAACCCTTCCTAGGCCGACCCCTACCCCGCCTTCCTTCCACTACAGACTGAGACACTCTTGAAGTCATTCTGTTTCGCTCCATTCTCTCTACATGTCCGAACCACCTCAACAACCCTTCCTCAGCCCTCTGGACAACAGTTTTGGTAATCCCGCACCTCCTCCTAACTTCCAAACTACGAATTCTCTGCATTATATTCACACCACACATTGCCCTCAGACATGACATCTCCACTGCCTCCAGCCTTCTCCTCGCTGCAACATTCATCACCCACGCTTCACACCCATATAAGAGCGTTGGTAAAACTATACTCTCATACATTCCCCTCTTTGCCTCCAAGGACAAAGTTCTTTGTCTCCACAGACTCCTAAGTGCACCACTCACTCTTTTTCCCTCATCAATTCTATGATTCACCTCATCTTTCATAGACCCATCCGCTGACACGTCCACTCCCAAATATCTGAATACGTTCACCTCCTCCATACTCTCTCCCTCCAATCTGATATTCAATCTTTCATCACCTAATCTTTTTGTTATCCTCATAACCTTACTCTTTCCTGTATTCACCTTTAATTTTCTTCTTTTGCACACCCTACCAAATTCATCCACCAATCTCTGCAACTTCTCTTCAGAATCTCCCAAGAGCACAGTGTCATCAGCAAAGAGCAGCTGTGACAACTCCCACTTTGTGTGTGATTCTTTATCTTTTAACTCCACGCCTCTTGCCAAGACCCTCGCATTTACTTCTCTTACAACCCCATCTATAAATATATTAAACAACCACGGTGACATCACACATCCTTGTCTAAGGCCTACTTTTACTGGAAAAAAATTTCCCTCTTTCCTACATACTCTAACTTGAGCCTCACTATCCTCGTAAAAACTCTTCACTGCTTTCAGTAACCTACCTCCTACACCATACACTTGCAACATCTGCCACATTGCCCCCCTATCCACCCTGTCATACGCCTTTTCCAAATCCATAAATGCCACAAAGACCTCTTTAGCCTTATCTAAATACTGTTCACTTATATGTTTCACTGTAAACACCTGGTCCACACACCCCCTACCTTTCCTAAAGCCTCCTTGTTCATCTGCTATCCTATTCTCCGTCTTACTCTTAATTCTTTCAATTATAACTCTACCATACACTTTACCAGGTACACTCAACAGACTTATCCCCCTATAATTTTTGCACTCTCTTTTATCCCCTTTGCCTTTATACAAAGGAACTATGCATGCTCTCTGCCAATCCCTAGGTACCTTACCCTCTTCCATACATTTATTAAATAATTGCACCAACCACTCCAAAACTATATCCCCACCTGCTTTTAACATTTCTATCTTTATCCCATCAATCCCGGCTGCCTTACCCCCTTTCATTTTACCTACTGCCTCACGAACTTCCCCCACACTCACAACTGGCTCTTCCTCACTCCTACAAGATGTTATTCCTCCTTGCCCTATACACGAAATCACAGCTTCCCTATCTTCATCAACATTTAACAATTCCTCAAAATATTCCTTCCATCTTCCCAATACCTCTAACTCTCCATTTAATAACTCTCCTCTCCTATTTTTAACTGACAAATCCATTTGTTCTCTAGGCTTTCTTAACTTGTTAATCTCACTCCAAAACTTTTTCTTATTTTCAACAAAATTTGTTGATAACATCTCACCCACTCTCTCATTTGCTCTCTTTTTACATTGCTTCACCACTCTCTTAACTTCTCTCTTTTTCTCCATATACTCTTCCCTCCTTGCATCACTTCTACTTTGTAAAAACTTCTCATATGCTAACTTTTTCTCCCTTACTACTCTCTTTACATCATCATTCCACCAATCGCTCCTCTTCCCTCCTGCACCCACTTTCCTGTAACCACAAACTTCTGCTGAACACTCTAACACTACATTTTTAAACCTACCCCATACCTCTTCGACCCCATTGCCTATGCTCTCATTAGCCCATCTATCCTCCAATAGCTGTTTATATCTTACCCTAACTGCCTCCTCTTTTAGTTTATAAACCTTCACCTCTCTCTTCCCTGATGCTTCTATTCTCCTTGTATCCCATCTACCTTTTACTCTCAGTGTAGCTACAACTAGAAAGTGATCTGATATATCTGTGGCCCCTCTATAAACATGTACATCCTGAAGTCTACTCAACAGTCTTTTATCTACCAATACATAATCCAACAAACTACTGTCATTTCGCCCTACATCATATCGTGTATACTTATTTATCCTCTTTTTCTTAAAATATGTATTACCTATAACTAAACCCCTTTCTATACAAAGTTCAATCAAAGGGCTCCCATTATCATTTACACCTGGCACCCCAAATATATATATATATATATATATATATATATATATATATATATATATATATATATATATATATATATATATATATATATATATATATATATATAGAGAGAGAGAGAGAGAGAGAGAGAGCCTTTGAACCAAGTGAGAGAGTAATTGTGGTAGGGGACCTGAGTGCTAAAGTAGGAGAAACTTTTAGAGAGGGTGTGGTAGGTAAGTTTGGGGTGCCAGGTGTAAATGATAATGGGAGCCCTTTGATTGAACTTTGTATAGAAAGGGGTTTAGTTATAGGTAATACATATTTTAAGAAAAAGAAGATAAATAAGTATACAAGATATGATGTAGGGCGTAATGACAGTAGTTTGTTGGATTATGTATTGGTAGATAGAAGACTGTTGAATAGACTTCAGGATGTACATGTTTATAGAGGGGCCACAGAAATATCAGATCACTTTTTAGTTGTAGCTACACTGAGAGTAAAAGGTAGATGGGATACAAGGAGAATAGAAGCATCAGGTAAGAGAGAGGTGAAGGTTTATAAACTAAAAGAGGAGGCAGTTAGGGTAAGATATAAACAACTATTGGAGGATAGATGGGCTAATGAGAGCATAGGCAATGGGGTCGAAGAGGTATGGGGTATGTTTAAAAATGTAGTGTTAGAGTGTTCAGCAGAAGTTTGTGGTTACAGGAAAGTGGGTGCAGGAGGGAAGAGGAGCGATAGGTGGAATGATGATGTAAAGAGAGTAGTAAGGGAGAAAAAGTTAGCATATGAGAAGTTTTTACAAAGTAGAAGTGATGCAAGGAGGGAAGAGTATATGGAGAAAAAGAGAGAGGTTAAAAGAGTGGTGAAGCAATGTAAAAAGAGAGCAAATGAGAGAGTGGGTGAGATGTTATCAACAAATTTTGTTGAAAATAAGAAAACGTTTTGGAGTGAGATTAACAAGTTAAGGAAGCCTAGAGAACAAATGGATTTGTCAGTTAAAAATAGGAGAGGAGAGTTATTAAATGGAGAGTTAGAGGTATTGGGAAGTTGGAGGGAATATTTTGAGGAATTGTTAAATGTTGATGAAGATAGGGAAGCTGTGATTTCGTGTATAGGGCAAGAGGAATAACATCTTGTAGGAGTGAGGAAGAGCCAGTTGTGAGTGTGGGGGCAGTTCGTGAGGCAGTAGGTAAAATGAAAGGGGGTAAAGCAGCTGGGATTGATGGGATAAAGATAGGAATGTTAAAAGCAGGTGGGGATTTAGTTTTGGAGTGATTGGTGCTATTATTTAATAAATGTATGGAAGAGGGTAGGGTACCTAGGGATTGACAGAGAGAATGCATAGTTCCTTTGTATAAAGGCAAAGGGGGCAAAAGAGAGTGCAAAAATTATAGGGGGATAAGTCTGTTGAGTATACCTGGTAAAGTGTATGGTAGAGTTATTATTGAAAGAATTAAGAGTAAGACGGAGAATAGGATAGCAGATGACCAAGGAGGCTTTAGGAAAGGTAGGTGGTGTGTGGACCAGGTGTTTACAGTGAGACATATAAGTGAACAGTATTTAGATAAGGCTAAAGAGGTTTTTGTGGCATTTACCGATTTGAAAAAGGCGTATGACAGGGTGGATAGGGGGGCAATGTGGCAGATGTTGCAGGTGTATGGTATAGGAGGTAGGTTACTGAAAGCAGTGAAGAGTTTTTACGAGGATAGTGAGGCTCAAGTTAGAGTATGTAGGAAAGAGGGTGATTATTTCCCAGTAAAAGTAGGCCTTAGACAAGGATGTGTGATGTCGCCGTGGTTGTTTAATATATTTATAGATGAGGTTGTAAGAGAAGTAAATGCGAGGGTCTTGGCAAGAGGCGTGGAGTTAAAAGATTAAGAATCTCACATAAAGTGGGAGTTCTCACAGTTGCTCTTTGCTGATGACACTGTGCTCTTGGGAGATTCTGAAGAGAAGTTGCAGAGGTTGGTGGATGAATTTGGTAGGGTATGCAAAAGAAGAAAATTAAAAGTGAATACAGGAGAGAGTAAGGTTATGAGGATAGCAAAAAGATTAGGTGATGAAAGATTGGATATCAGATTGAAGGGAGAGAGTATGGAGGAGGTGAATGTATTGAGATATTTGGGAGTGGACGTGTCAGTGGATGGATCTATGAAAGATGAGGTGAATCATAGAATTGATGAGGGGAAAAGGGTGAGCGGTGCACTTTGGAGTCTGTGGAGACAAAGAACTTTGTCCTTTGAGGCAAATTGGGGAATGTATGAGAGTATAGTTTTACCAACGCTCTTATATGGGTGTGAAGCATGGGTGATGAATGTTGCAGCGAGGAGAAGGCTGGAGGCAGTGGAGATGTCATGTCTGAGGGCAATGTGTGTGGTGTGAATATAATGCAGAGAATTCGTAGTTTGGAAGTTAGGATGAGGTGCGGGATTGCCAAAACTGTTGTCCAGAGGGCTGAGGAAGGGTTGTTGAGGTGATTCGGACATGTAGAGAGAATGGAGCGAAACAGGATGACTTCAAGAGTGTATCAGTCTGTAGCGGAAGGAAGGCGGGGTAGGGGTCGGCCTAGGAAAGGTTGGAGGGAGGGGATAAAGGAGGTTTTGTGTGCGAGGGGCTTGGACTTCCAGCGGGCATGCGTGAGCGTGTTTGATAGGAGTGAATGGAGACAAATGGTTTTTAATACTTGACGTTCTGTTGGAGTGTGAGCAAAGTAACATTTATGAAGGGATTCAGGGAAGCCGGCAGGCCGGACTTTAGTCCTGTTGCAGTTTAAAAACTGTAGTGTAAAGCACACTTCTGGCAAGACAGTGATGGAGTGAATGATGGTGAAAGTTTTTTTTTTCGGGCCACCCTGCCTTGGTGGGAATCGGCCAGTGTGATAATAAAATAATATATATATATATATATATATATATATATATATATATATATATAATATATATATATATATATATATATATATAATATATATATATATATATATATATATATATAATATATATATATATATATATATATATATATATATATATATATATATATATATATATATATATATATATATATATATATATATATATCAGCAGAGTACCGTGACTGTGAGAACAAAATTAGCCCCTTCATAGGAGAATGAAATTTCTGACGACGTTACGGTGTTTACTCACAGTTGTAAAGTCACTTTCAACAACTAGTAATAAAACTGTGAAAGCTTTAAGAATCTTTATGGGGAGCCAGATGACACCTAGTATATAACAAGACGGGCAGCCATGAACACTTCACTAAAGTTCATGAGCAGTCATTCAGGCCTAGAGTGACTGATTTTTGAGAGAGAGAGAGAGAGAGAGAGAGAGAGAGAGAGAGAGAGAGAGAGAGAGAGAGAGAGAGAGAGAGAGAGAGAGAGAGCGAGTGCTAAACAGCTGTGACTGAGACCACAACTCGGGGTTAAGACGTGTGTAGGCCTTACCTCAGTGTTATGTGGCTCACCGGGGAGGGGGAGGGGTGAAGAGGAAGGGTGAAAGGGGAGGGAATAGAGAAAGAAGAAGAGGGAATGGAAAAGGAAGGGAGTAGAAGGGAGGCAATAAGAGGTGAAAATAGTGGTAAGAGGTAGAGGTGAAGGGATAGAGGAAGACGAAGGGGGTAGAGAGGGAGGGGATAGAGGGAGAGGGGATAGAGAGGGAGGGGATAGAGGGAGAGGGGATAGAGAGGGAGGGGATAGAGGGATAGGGGATAGAGAGGGAGGGAATAGAGGGATAGGGAATAGATGGGATAAAAGGTGTTTAGGGAGAGGAAGAACCTGACGTGAAAAAATTGTTGAATAAGAAGGAATGTTGGCGCTCATTCCCCTCCCCTCCCCTCCTAGCAACACTCCCCTCCCCTCCTAGCAACACTCCCCTCCCCTCCTAGCAACACTCCCCTCCCCTCCTAGCAACACTCCCCTCCCCTCCTAGCAACACTCCCCTCCCCTCCTAGCAACACTCCCCTCCCCTCCTAGCAACACTCCCCTCCCCTCCTAGCAACACTCCCCTCCCCTCCTAGCAACACTCCCCTCCCCTCCTAGCAACACTCCCCTCCCCTCCTAGCCACACTCCCCTCCCCTCCCCGACACTCCCCTCCCCGCAACACTCCCCTCCCGTCCCCGACACTCCCCTCCCCTCCCTTCCCTGACACTCCCCTCCCCGACGCTCCCCTCCCGTCCCAGCAACATTCCCCTCCCCTCCCCTCCTAGCAACACTCCCCTCCCCTCCCCGACACTCCCTTCCCGTCCCAGCAACACTCCCCTCCCCGACACTCCCCTCCCCGCAACACTCCCCTCCCGTCCCCGACACTCCCCTCCCCTCCCTTCCCTGACACTCCCCTCCCCTCCCAGCAACACTCCCCTCCCCGACACTCCCCTCCCCTCCCCGTCACTCCCCTCCCAGCAACACTCCCCTCCCCTCCCCGACACTCCCCTCCCCGACACTCCCTTCCCCTCCCAGCAACACCCCCCTCCCATCCCCTCCCCGACACTCCCTTCCCCTCTCAGCAACACTCCCCTCCCCGACACTCCCCTCCCCTCCCCAACACTCCACTCCCCTCCCAGCAACACTCCCCTCCTCTCGACACTCCTCTCCCCTCCCCTCCCCGACACTCCCCTCCTTTCCCAGTAACACTCCCCTCTCTTCCCAGCAAAACTCTCCTCCCCTCCCAGCAACACTCCCCTCCCCTCCCAGCAACACTCCCCTCCCCTTGACACTCCTCTCCCCTCCCCTCCCCGACACTCCCCTCCCCTCCCCGACACTCCCCTCCCTTCCCAGTAACACTCCCCTCTCTTCCCAGCAAAACTCTCCTCCCCTCCCAGCAACACTCCCCTCCCCTCCCAGCAACACTCCCTTCTCCTCCCAGGAACACTCCCCTCTCCTCCCAGGAACACTCCCTTCTCCCAGCAACACTCCACTCCCCACCCAGCAACACTCCCCTCCCCTCCCAGACACTCCCCTCCCCTCCCCGACACTCCCCTCCCTTCCCAGTAACACTCATCTCTCTTCCCAGCAAAACTCTCCTCCCCTCCCAGCAACACTCCCCTCCCCTCCCAGCAACACTCCCTTCTCCTCCCAGGAACACTGCCCTCTCCTCCCAGCAACGCTCCACTCCCCTCCCGGCAACACTCCCTTCCCCTCCCAGCAACACTCCCCTCTCCTCCCAGGAACACTCCCTTCTCCCAGCAACACTCCACTCCCCACCCAGCAACACTCCACTCTCCTCCAAGCAACACTACCTTCCTCTCCCAGCAACACTACCCTCCCCTCCCAGCAACACTCCCTTCCCCTCCCAGCAACACTACCCTCCCTTTCCAGCAACACTACCCTTCTTTCCCAGCAACACTACCTTCCCCTCCCAGCAGCACTACCCTCCCCTCCCAGCAACACTCCCTTCCCCTCACAGCAACACTACCCTCCCTTTCCAGCAACACTACCCTTCTTTCCCAGCAACACTACCTTCCCCTCCCAGCAGCACTACCCTCCCCTCCCAGCAACACTGCCCTCCCCTCCCAGCAGCACTACCCTCCCCTCCCAGCAACACTACCCTCCCCTCCCAGCAACTATCTCCTCCCCTCCCAGCAACACTCTCCTCCCCTTCCAGCAACTATATCGTCCCCTCCCAGCAACACTACCCTTCCCTCCCAGCAACTATCTCCTCCCCTCCCAGCAACACTCTCCTCCCCTTCCAGCAACTATCTCGTCCCCTCTTAGCAACACTCTCCTCCCCTCCCAGCAGCACTACCCTCCCTTCCCAGCAACACTCTACTCCCCTCCCAGCAGCACTACCCTCCCCTCCCAGCAACTATCTCGTCCCCTCCCAGCAACACTCTCCTCCCCTTCCAGCAACAATATCGTCCACTCCCAGCAACACTACCCTCCCCTCCCAGCAACTATATCGTCCCCTCCCAGCAACACTCTCCTCCCCTCCCAGCAGCACTACCCTCCCCTGCCAGCAACACTCTCCTCCCCTCCCAGCAGCACTACCCTCCCCTGCTAGCAACACTCTCCTCCCCTCCCAGCAGCACTACCCTCCCCTCCCAGCAACACTCTCCTCCCCTCCCAGCAACTATCTCGTCCCCTCCCAGCAACACTCTCCTTCCCTCCCAGCAGCACTACCCTCCCCTGCCAGCAGAACAAGCTTAATAAGAACTAAGTAAATCACAGTAAGAACATTGAACAACATTGTAAGACCAGGGAATAATATTGTAAAAACTGGGAATATTGTAAAAGCTGGGAAGAACATATAACAAGGAATAACATAGAAGAAGGAAGAACACAGTAAGAGCAGGGAAGAACACGGGAGAACACGGTCTGTCATAGTCACGTCATTCCAGAATATTAGCCTGACAGGCTAGTAATATTTTGGTTTAATACTTCCTAGACAGGGGATTAATATTCTCGTGGTATATTCCCCTAGCAGGAGAGTAATACTGGAGGTATATTCCCAGATAGACGAGCAAAATTCAAATTGTACACTATATTTCTCAGGCAGTTGAGTAATATTCTGGTGGTATAATTCGCAGACAGCGAGCGATATATAGTGGTGTATTCCCTCCCCAGATGAGCAATATTCTGGTTGTATATTCCAAGGTAAGCGAGAAAATCTGGTGGTATATTCTTTAGGTAAGCGAGCAATATTTTTGGGGTATATTTCTTTGGCATTCGAAGAATATTCGAGAGGTATATTCCCCAGACAGGCGAGCAATATTTTTGTGGTATATTGCACTGCCATATACCAGTTATATTTACTCGGGACGCAAATATAACTGGAAGGCGAGCAATATTCGTATGGCATTTTCCTCTAGCAGGCGAGGAATATTTGGGAAGTATATTTCCAGGAAGGCGGGAAATATTGTGGTGGTATATTCCCAAGAAAGTGAGCAATATTCTGATGGTATATCCCCAGGAAAGTGAGCAATATTCTAGTGGTATATTCCCAGGAAAGTGAGCAATATTCTAGTGGTATATTCCACAGGCAGGCGAGCAATATTCTGGTGGTATATATGAGGTGAGGTAATACGATACTGCCAGAAATATTATTACCGGAAAATTGCGTCTCTATGATGCCTCCGAGCCTAGGTGAGTGTAGGAGCCTAGGTGAGTGTAGGAGCCCAGGTGAGTGTAGGAGCCCAGGTGAGTGTAGGAGCCTAGGTGAGTAGTAGCCTAGGTGAGTGTAGGAGCCTAGGTGAGTGTAGGAGCCCAGGTGAGTGTAGGAGCCCAGGTGAGTGTAGGAGCCCAGGTGAGTGTAGGAGATAAGATAAGATTTCGTTCGGATTTTTAACCCCGGAGGGTTAGCCACCCAGGATAACCCAAGAAAGTCAGTGCGTCATCGAGGACTGTCTAACTTATTTCCATTG
>NC_091300.1:44442687-44497687 GCF_038502225.1 Cherax quadricarinatus
TGAAAGTGGATAGCCAAGACATGTAACCGATAAACTCTACGGTGAACCTTTGCCACATTTCACTTACTCCAGCAGACGAGCCGCGTTACTCAACACGCAGTGGCAATCATCGTTGTGTGAGGCTCCTGATAGAGTGAATTACACCTGACTATTTCCAATTATATCCACTTTAGCAGCACATGGATACTACGCAATATAGGGTGCATAAAATTACTTATTCCTGATATGCGAAATACTTCAGTAATACGAATATCATGAGTAGGATAACATCCTTATAACCAGTGGTTTAGCGCATAAAGCTACTCACACACACACACACACATACACACACACACACACACACACACACACACGCGCGCACACACAAACACACACGCACACACGCACATACACACACGCACACATATACACACACACATACACACACACACACACGCACACACACATACACTCACACACATACACACGCGCACACACACACACACACAAACAAAATAAACACACACACACACACACACACACACATACACAGGAGCCAGAAGCTGTAACTCTATCCCTGCAACCGCAAATAGGCGAGTACACACAATGTTAGTATTAGTACTAGCACTATTAGTAAAATAAATAAGGTTTATTGCTACTGTTAATACTAAAATTATATCAACAGTAAAATAATAATAGCCATAATAACAAAATTAAAATAACAGTAGTAGAAGTAGGAGCGAACATGGTTGTGAAAGTAGCAGTAGCAGTGAGGTTGGTCATCGTGGCAGTAGCAGTGAGGTTGGTCATCGTGGCAGTAGCAGTGAGGTTGGTCATCGTGGCAGTAGTAGTGAGGTTGGTCATCGTGGCAGTAGTAGTGAGGTTGGTCATCGTGGCAGTAGCAGTGAGGTTGGTCATCGTGGCAGTAGTAGTGAGGTTGGTCATCGTGGCAGTAGTAGTGAGATTGGTCATCGTGGCAGTAGTAGTGAGGTTGGTCATCGTGGCAGTAGTAGTGAGGTTGGTCATCGTGGCAGTAGCAGTGAGGTTGGTCATCGTGGCAGTAGTAGTGAGGTTGGTCATCGTGGCAGTAGTAGTGAGGTTGGTCATCGTGGCAGTAGCAGTGAGGTTGGTCATCGTGGCAGTAGTAGTGAGGTTGGTCATCGTGGCAGTAGCAGTGAGGTTGGTCATCGTGGCAGTAGTAGTGAGGTTGGTCATCGTGGCAGTAGTAGTGAGATTGGTCATCGTGGCAGTAGTAGTGAGGTTGGTCATCGTGGCAGTAGTAGTGAGGTTGGTCATCGTGGCAGTAGCAGTGAGGTTGGTCATCGTGGCAGTAGTAGTGAGGTTGGTCATCGTGGCAGTAGTAGTGAGGTTGGTCATCGTGGCAGTAGCAGTGAGGTTGGTCATCGTGGCAGTAGTAGTGAGGTTGGTCATCGTGGCAGTAGTAGTGAGATTGGTCATCGTGGCAGTAGTAGTGAGGTTGGTCATCGTGGCAGAAGTAGTGAGGTTGGTCATCGTGGCAGTAGTAGTGAGGTTGGTCATCGTGGCAGTAGTAGTGAGGTTGGTCATCGTGGCAGTAGTACTGAGGTTGGTCATCGTGGCAGTAGTAGTGAGGTTGGTCATCGTGGCAGTAGTACTGAGGTTGGTCATCGTGGCAGTAGTAGTGAGGTTGATCATCGTGGCAGTAGTACTGAGGTTGGTCATCGTGGCAGTAGTACTGAGGTTGGTCATCGTGGCAGTAGTACTGAGGTTGGTCATCGTGGCAGTAGTACTGAGGTTGGTCATCGTGGCAGTAGTAGTGAGGTTGGTCATCGTGGCAGTAGTAGTGAGGTTGATCATCGTGGCAGTAGTAGTGAGGTTGGTCATCGTGGCAGTAGTACTGAGGTTGGTCATCGTGGCAGTAGTACTGAGGTTGGTCATCGTGGCAGTAGTACTGAGGTTGGTCATCGTGGCAGTAGTAGTGAGGTTGGTCATCGTGGCAGTAGTAGTGAGGTTGGTCATCGTGGCAGTAGTAGTGAGGTTGGTCATCGTGGCAGTAGTAGTGAGGTTGATCATCGTGGCAGTAGTAGTGAGGTTGGTCATCGTGGCAGTAGTAGTGAGGTTGGTCATCGTGGCAGTAGTAGTGAGGTTGGTCATCGTGGCAGTAGTAGTGAGTTGATCATCGTGGTAGTAGTACTGAGGTTGGTCATCGTGGCAGTAGTAGTGAGGTTGGTCATCGTGGCAGTAGTAGTGAGGTTGGTCATCGTGGCAGTAGTACTGAGGTTGGTCATCGTGGCAGTAGTAGTGAGGTTGGTCATCGTGGCAGTAGTAGTGAGGTTGGTCATCGTGGCAGTAGTAGTGAGGTTGGTCATCGTGGCAGTGGTAGTGAGGTTGGTCATCGTGGCAGTAGTAGTGAGGTTGGTCATCGTGGCAGTAGTAGTGAGGATGGTCATCGTGGCAGTAGTAGTGAGGTTGGTCATCGTGGCAGTAGTAGCGAGGTTGGTCATCGTGGCAGTAGTAGTGAGGTTGGTCATCGTGGCAGTAGTACTGAGGTTGGTCATCGTGGCAGTAGTAGTGAGGTTGGTCATCGTGGCAGTAGTAGTGAGGTTGGTCATCGTGGCAGTAGTAGTGAGGTTGAGCATCGTGGCAGTAGTAGTGAGGTTGGTCATCGTGGCAGTAGTAGTGAGGTTGATCATCGTGGCAGTAGTAGTGAGGTTGATCATCGTGGCAGTAGTAGTGAGGTTGGTCATCGTGGCAGTAGTAGTGAGGTTGATCATCGTGGCAGTAGTAGTGAGGTTGGTCATCGTGGCAGTAGTAGTGAGGTTGGTCATCGTGGCAGTAGTAGTGAGCTTGGTCATTGTGGCAGTAGTAGTGAGGTTGGTCATCGTGGCAGTAGTAGTGAGGTTGGTCATCGTGGCAGTAGTAGTGAGGTTGGTCATCGTGGCAGTAGTAGTGAGGTTGGTCATCGTGGCAGTAGTAGTGAGGTTGGTCATCGTGGCAGTAGTAGTGAGATTGGTCATCGTGGCAGTAGTAGTGAGGTTGATCATCGTGGCAGTAGTAGTGAGGTTGAGCATCGTGGCAGTAGTAGTGAGGTTGAGCATCGTGGCAGTAGTAGTGAGGTTGGTCATCGTGGCAGTAGTAGTGAGGTTGATCATCGTGGCAGTAGTAGTGAGGTTGATCATCGTGGCAGTAGTAGTGAGATTGGTCATCGTGGCAGTAGTAGTGAGGTTGGTCATCGTGGCAGTAGTAGTGAGGTTGGTCATCGTGGCAGTAGTAGTGAGGTTGGTCATCGTGGCAGTAGTAGTGAGGTTGATCATCGTGGCAGTAGTAGAGGTTGGTCATCGTGGCAGTAGTAGTGAGGTTGGTCATCGTGGCAGTAGTAGTGAGGTTGGTCATCGTGGCAGTAGTAGTGAGGTTGGTCATCGTGGCAGTAGTAGTGAGGTTGATCATCGTGGCAGTAGTAGTGAGGTTGGTCATCGTGGCAGTAGTAGTGAGGTTGGTCATCGTGGCAGTAGTAGTGAGGTTGGTCATCGTGGCAGTAGTAGTGAGGTTGGTCATCGTGGCAGTAGTAGTGAGGTTGGTCATCGTGGCAGTAGTAGTGAGGTTGGTCATCGTGGCAGTAGTAGTGAGGTTGATCATCGTGGCAGTAGTAGTGAGGTTGGTCATCGTGGCAGTAGTAGTGAGGTTGATCATCGTGGCAGTAGTAGTGAGGTTGGTCATCGTGGCAGTAGTACTGAGGTTGGTCATCGTGGCAGTAGTAGTGAGGTTGGTCATCGTGGCAGTAGTACTGAGGTTGGTCATCGTGGCAGTAGTAGTGAGGTTGGTCATCGTGGCAGTAGTAGTGAGGTTGATCATCGTGGCAGTAGTAGTGAGGTTGGTCATCGTGGCAGTAGTAGTGAGGTTGGTCATCGTGGCAGTAGTAGTGAGGTTGGTCATCGTGGCAGTAGTAGTGAGGTTGGTCATCGTGGCAGTACTGTTATTAATAATATTAGTACAGTTATGTGTGCATAACAAAAACATCAAAGATATGAAACAATGAGTAATTCCGGAGAAACTCTCATTACCACATAATTCCAGAGAAACACACACGATGTAATGCAATTCCACTAAACACACAGAGTACCATACAATTCCAGACAAACACATATTACCACAATTCCAGAGAAATTTAAAAATAATTCCAGAAAAGCTCACACAACACCACACAATTCCAGAGAAAGGCATATATTACCGCTCAATTCCAGAACAATACACATATACAATTCCAGAGAAGCACATACATTACTCCGCAGTTCCTGGGAAATACGGCAAACCGCACAGTTCTTAATAAATATACATACTGCCTTACAATTCCTAAGACACACTGCCACACAGTTCTAAAGAAATACTCATTATCACACAATACCCAAGAAACCTTCACATTACGGCACATTTCCCGAGCACTCACTTTACCACACAATTCCAGAGAAGTACACTCACTGCCACACAATTCCAGAGAAACATATACATTACCGCACAGTTCCAGAACATATTACCACATAATTTCAGAGAAACGCTCACATTCTACACAATTCCAGAAAAATTCACACGTTACTGCTCAATTCTAGAGAAACATACACATTACCACACAGTTCACATCACATTACTACACATTTCCAAAGAAATACACACACATTATCACACATTTCCAAAGAAAAATACACATTACCACACAGTATAGAAAACAAGCACATTTCCTTACAAATCCGGAGAAACACGCTCATTACCACACAGTTGAAGAGTACATTACCAAACAGTTGAAGAGTACATTCCCACACAGTTCCAGAGAAGAACATTACTACATACTTCCAGAGTACTTTACCGCAATTTCAGAGGAAGACATACATTACCACACAATTTCAGAGAAACACACATTTCCACACAATTCCAGAGAAACACACATTACAACACAATTCCAGAGCATATTACCAGGAAAACACGCACATTACCACACAGTTCCTGAGAAACTCACACATTTCCAAACAGTTGTGAAGCACATTACCAGACATTTCCAGAGTAACACACGCATTACCACACAGATCCACAGCATATCACCACACAATTCCTCAGCATATTACCTCAATTCCAAAGAAGCACACACATTACCACACAATTCCAGAGACACACACATTACCACATAATTCCAAAATAACACACATTACCTCGCAGTTTCAGAGAAACACATTACCACACATTTCCAGAGAAACACGTGTTACCACAGAGTTCAGCATCATATTACCACATAGGTCCAGAGCACAATACCACTCAATTCCAGAGAAACACACTTTACACACAAAACCAAAGACACACGTATAACAAACAGTACCGCTCAGTTCCAGAGAAAGATGCACATATCATAATTCCAAAGAAACACACACAGTGCATAATTCCCAACACACATACATTTCCACACAATTCCCGATATACATACAATGCGACACAGTTCATGAGACACACTTTGCCACTGTTCCTAAGACACACACACACACACACACACACACACACACACACAATTCCTGACACACACACATATTGCAACACAGTTCTCGAGAAACAAATACATCACCACACAATTCCAGAGAAGCACGCACATTATCACATAAATCAAATAATATATCACAAAAATCGTTGAAAATATTTTACAATTTACCCGGATTGGAGAAGTCCCGGGAAACTCATGAGAATTATCAGGTTCCCAGAATACAAGAGGAATAAGAATGAAATCTGGAATTAGACAGAAGTAAAGAGCAGAATGAAATGATATAATGGCAATTATATCAGGAATGATAATAAAATAAGGAAAGGTAATTAAATCAGGAATGATAATGAAATAAGGAAAAGTAATTAAATCAGGAATGATAATGAAATAAGGAAAGGTAATTAAATCAGGAATGATAATGAAATAAGGAAAAATAATTAAATCAGGAATGATAATGAAATAAGGAAAGGTAATTAAATCAGGATAATGAAACAAGGAGAAGTAATTTAATCAGGAGTTGTAAGGAAATAATCGTAGTAAAACAAGCAATTTTAATTAAACAGGCAATGTTATGAAATCAGGATTAATAATGAAATGCAAAATGATAGTTAAATCACTAATTATAATGAAATAAGGAATTGTAGTGAAATAGGGCGTAATAATGAAATATGGAACGGTAATGAGGTCAATCAGGGATGATAATTGAGCAAGGTATGGTAGTGAAATACATAACAATAGAGCAGTAATGAGTGGCAATGAAATAAGGTATAATACTGAAAGAAGAAATCGCAGAAAAATAAGAAATGGCAATGAAATAATGGTAGCGAAGTAAGTCATTTTTATGAAACAGTGAATGACAATTAAATCAGGATTGATTATGAAATAAGGAATGTTAATAAATCAGGAATTGAAATAAGAAATCATAGTGAAATAAAGGATGGTAATGAAATGAGGAATGGTTGTGAAATAAGGCATGCTAATGAAATAAGGAATGGCAATGAAATCATTCAGGAATGATAATTAACCTAGGTAAGAGAGCGAAATAAAGAATATTTGTAAAATAAGAGATGTTAATGTGTGTGTGTGTGTGTGTGTGTGTGTGTGTGTGTGTGTGTGTGTGAATGTTCGTGTGTGTGTGTGTGTGTGTGTGTGTGTGTGTGTGTGTGTGTGAATGTTCGTGTGTGTGTGTGTGTGTATTCACCTAATTGTGGTTGCAGGGGTCGAGACTCAGCTCCTGGCCCCGCCTCTTCACTGATCGCTACTGGATCCTCTCTCTCTGCTTCCTGAGCTTTGTCATACCTCTTCTTAAAACTATGTATGGTTCCTGCCTCCACTACTTCACTTGCTAGGCTATTCCACTTGCTGACAACTCTATGACTGAAGAAATACTTCCTAACGTCCCTGTGACTCGTCTGAGTCTTCAGCTTCCAGTTGTGACCCCTTGTCCCTGTGTCCCCTCTCTGGAACATCCTATCTCTGTCCACCTTGTCTATTCCCCGCAGTATCTTGTATGTCGTTATCATGTCTCCCCTGACACTTCTGTCCTCCAGTGTCGTCAGTCCGATTTCCCTTAACCTTTCCTCGTACGACATTCCCTTGAGCTCTGGGACTAGCCTTGTTGCAAACCTTTGTACTTTCTCTAACTTCTTGACGTGCTTGACCAGGTGTGGGTTCCAGACTGGTGCTGCATACTCCAGTATGGGCCTAACATACACAGTGTATAGTGTCTTGAACGATTCCTTATTAAGGTATCGGAACGCTATTCTCAGGTTTGCCAGGCGCCCGTATGCTGCAGCGGTTATTTGGTTGAGGTGTGCCTCAGGTGATGTGCTCGGTGTTATGGTCACCCCAAGGTCTTTCTCCCTGAGTGAGGTCTATAGTCTTTGTCCACCTAGCCTATACTCTGCGGTCTTCTTTGCCCCTCCCCAATCTTCATGACTTTGCATTTGGCTGGATTGAATTCGAGAAGCCAGTTGCTGGACCACATGTCCAGCCTGTCCAGGTCTCTTTGCAGTCCTGCCTCATCCTCGTCCGATTTAATTCTTCTCATCAACTTCACGTCATCTGCGAACAGGGACACTTCAGAGTCTATTCCTTCCATCATGTCGTTCACATATATCAAAAATAGCACTGGTCCTAGAACTGACCCCTGTGGGACCCCGCTCGTAACAGGCGCCCACTGTGATACCTCTTCACGTACCATGACTCGTTGCTGCCTCCCTGTCAGGTATTCCCTTATCCATTGCAGTGCCCTCCCTTTTACGTGCGCCTGATCCTCCAGCTTCTGCACTAATCTCTTGTGGGGAACTGTGTCAAAGGCCTTCCTGCAGTCTAGGAAAACGCAATCTACCCACCCCTCTCTCTCGTGTCTTACTTCTGTTACCTTGTCATAAAACTCCAGGAGGTTTGTGATACAAGATTTGCCTTCCATGAACCCATGCTGGTTTTCATTTATAATCTTGTTCCTTTCCAGGTGTTCGACCACTCTCCTCCTGATAATCTTCTCCATGACTTTGCACTCAATACATGTCAGAGACACAGGTCTGTAGTTTAGTGCCTCGTTTCTGTTTCCTTTCTTAAATATGGGGACTACATTAGCTGTCTTCCATTTCTCAGGTAGTTGCCCAGTTTCAAGGGATGTGTTGAAGATTGTGGTTAGATGCACGCACAGCATCTCTGCTCCTTCTCTAAGGACCCATGGGGAGATGTTGTCCGGTCCCATCGCCTTTGAGGTGTCAAGGTCACTTAAGAGCTTCTTCACCTCCTCCTCAGTTGTTCGTATGTTCGTGTGTGTGTGTGTGTGTGTGTGTGTGTGTGTGTGTGTGTGTGTGTGTGTGTGTGTGTGTGTTTGTGTGTGTTTGTGTGTGTGTGTGTGTGTGTGTGTGTGTGTGTGTGTGTGTGTGTGTGTGTGTGTGTGTGTGTGTGAATGTTCATGTGTGTGTGTGTGTGTGTGTCTGTATATCTGTGTGTGTGTGGATATCTGTGTGTGTGTGTATGCGTGTGCGTGAGAGAGAGTGTATGTCTTTTATGTGTGCGTGTGTGTGAGTGAATGTTCGTGTGTGTGTGAATGTTCGTGTGTGTGTGTGTGAGTGAATGTTCGTGTGTGTGTGAATGTTCGTGTGTGTGTGTGTGTGTGTGAATGTTCATGTGTGTGTGTGTGTGTGTGTGTGTGTGTGTGTGTGTGTGCTCACCTAATTGCTCACCTAATTGTGGTTGCAGGGGTCGAGACTCAGCTCCTGGCCCCGCCTCTTCACTGATCGCTACTGGATCCTCTCTCTCTCTGCTTCCTGAGCTTTGTCATACCTCTTCTTAAAACTATGTATGGTTCCTGCCTCCACTACTTCACTTGCTAGGCTATTCCACTTGCTTACAACTCTATGACTGAAGAAATACTTCCTAACGTCCCTGTGACTCGTCTGAGTCTTCAGCTTCCAGTTGTGACCCCTTGTCCCTGTGTCCCCTCTCTGGAACATCCTATCTCTGTCCACCTTGTCTATTCCCCGCAGTATCTTGTATGTCGTTATCATGTCTCCCCTGACCCTTCTGTCCTCCAGTGTCGTCAGTCCGATTTCCCTTAACCTTTCCTCGTACGACATTCCCTTGAGCTCTGGGACTAGCCTTGTTGCAAACCTTTGTACTTTCTCTAACTTCTTGACGTGCTTGACCAGGTGTGGGTTCCAGACTGGTGCTGCATACTCCAGTATGGGTCTAACATACACAGTGTACAGTGTCTTGAACGATTCCTTATTAAGGTATCGGAACGCTATTCTCAGGTTTGCCAGGCGCCCGTATGCTGCAGCGGTTATTTGGTTGATGTGTGCCTCCGGTGATGTGCTCGGTGTTATGGTCACCCCAAGGTCTTTCTCCCTGAGTGAGGTCTGTAGTCTTTGTCCACCTAGCCTATATTCTGTCTGCGGTCTTCTTTGCCCCTCCCCAATCTTCATGACTTTGCATTTGGCTGGATTGAATTCGAGGAGCCAGTTACTGGACCACATGTCCAGCCTCTCCAGGTCTCTTTGCAGTCCTGCCTCATCCTCGTCCGATTTAATTCTTCTCATCAACTTCACGTCATCTGCGAACAGGGACACTTCAGAGTCTATTCCTTCCATCATGTCGTTCACATATATCAAAAATAGCACTGGTCCTAGAACTGACCCCTGTGGGACCCCGCTCGTAACAGGCGCCCACTGTGATACCTCTTCACGACTCGTTGCTGCCTCCCTGTCAGGTATTCCCTTATCCATTGCAGTGCCCTTCCTTTTACGTGTGCCTGATCCTCCAGCTTCTGCACTAATCTCTTGTGGGGAACTGTGTCAAAGGCCTTCCTGCAGTCTAGGAAAATGCAATCTACCCAACCCTCTCTCTCGTGTCTTACTTCTGTTACCTTGTCATAAAACTCCAGGAGGTTTGTGATACAAGATTTGCCTTCCATGAACCCATGCTGGTTTTCATTTATAATCTTGTTCCTTTCCAGGTGTTCGACCACTCTCCTCCTGATAATCTTCTCCATGACTTTGCACACAATACATGTCAGAGACACAGGTCTGTAGTTTAGTGCCTCGTTTCTGTTTCCTTTCTTAAATATGGGGACTACATTAGCTGTCTTCCATTTCTCAGGTAGTTGCCCAGTTTCAAGGGATGTGTTGAAGATTGTGGTTAGAGGCACACACAGCATCTCTGCTCCTTCTCTAAGGACCCATGGGGAGATGTTGTCCGGTCCCATCGCCTTTGAGGTGTCAAGGTCACTTAAGAGCTTCTTCACCTCCTCCTCAGTTGTTCGTATGTCATCCAACACTTGTTGGTATATTCCCTCTTGATGTTCCCTTCTGTGCTGTCTTCCCACAGCCCTTCCTGTCTCTACTGTAAAAACTTCCTTAAATCTCCTGTTCAGCTCCTCACATACCTCCTGATCATTTCTTGTGAGTTCTCCACCTTCTGTCCTTAATCTGATCACCTGGTCTTTGACTGTTGTCTTCCTCCTGATGTGGCTATACAACAGTTTCGGGTCAGTCTTGATTCTCGATGCTATGTCATTTTCATACTGTCGCTGGGCCTCCCTCCTTACCTGTGCGTACTCGTTCCTGGCTCTGCGACTGATCTCCCTATTTTCGTGTGTTCTCTGCCTTCTGTACTTTTTCCATTCTCTATTGCACTTTGTTTTTGCCTCCTTACACCGTCGGGTAAACCAGGGGCTTGTTCTGGTCTTCCCGTTGTTACTGTTGCCCTTGGGAATGAACCTTTCCACTGCCTCCTTGCATTTTGTTGCTACATATTCCATCATTTCATTTACTGGCTTTCCTGCCAGTTCTCTGTCCCACTGGACCTCCCGCAGGAAGTTCTTCAACCCTATGTAGTCCCCTCTTTTATAGTCAGGCTTTTCCCATTCTACTCCTGTTATTCTCTCCACTTGCAGCTCTACTATGTATTCAAAGCACAGAACCACGTGGTCGCTAGCTCCTAGGGGACTCTCATACTTGATGTCCTCAATGTCTGAGCTGCCCAGGGTGAACACAAGGTCCAATCTTGCTGGTTCATCCTCCCCTCTCACTCTGGTAGTGTCCTTAACATGTTGGTGCATGAGGTTTTCCAGCACCACGTCCAACATCCTGGCTCTCCATGTTTCGGGACCCCCATGTGGCTCCAGGTTTTCCCAGTCAATCTCCCTGTGGTTGAAATCCCCCATAACCAGCAACTTTGCTCTGCTGGAGTGAGCTCTTCTTGCCACCTCAGCAAGTGTGTCCACCATTGCTCTGTTGCTCTCTTCATATTCCTCTCTTGGCCTCCTGCAGTTCTGTGGTGGATTATACATCACTGCAATGACCACTTTGTGTTCCCCAGACTGAAGTGTACCTGCTATGTAGTCTCTTTCTCCTGTCTCATCTATTCCTTCCATTTTCTCGAATTTCCATCTGTTTTTTACGAGCAGAGCAACCCCACCTCCCCCCCTACCCCTTCTATCTTTCCTCATGATCTGGTATCCTGGTGGGAAGATTGCATCTGTTATTGTCTCCATGAGTTTTGTTTCTGTAACTGCTATGATGTCTGGGGACTTCTCATTGATTCTTTCTTGCCATTCCTCATGTTTATTCGTTAATCCATCTGCATTTGTGTACCAAACCTTCAACTTCTGTTCTAATACTGTAACTGTGGTGCGGGGGGTGGAAACAGAGGGATCGGTGTATGATGGTTGGTTTGGAATGTTCAGTTGCCTTGGGGGTGTCGTGGCTGGAGTCCTTCTGCAGGTGTTTCTGGGGGGTGCGCTTGTCCTTCCATTTGATCCTGGGTTATTCTGCTCTCCTTTTTCATTTCCTCCCATTTCTCCTTTCGTTTTTGAACTCTCTCTTTCATTGTCTTCCTTTCGTCCTGTGTTCTGTCTCGGTCGAGGTACACACTCCGGAACTCCTGCTTGTCTCTCAGCCGTGCTTTCTCCTGCAGGATCATGGTTCGGGTTGATTCTGCCTTGAAAATTACTTTGAGAGGCCGATTCCTTTTCTTTGTGAACCACCCAATTCTCCGAAAATTTGCCACCTGGGTCATGTCCCCCTCGCCTATCACCTTCATGATGTCTTCAATCGCTTTTTTCTCCTCCTGCTTTTTTCTCCTCCTGTGTGTGTGTGTGTGTGTGTGTGTGTGTGTGTGTGTGTGTGTGCGTGTGTGTGAATGTTCGTCAGTCAAACTGCTTAATCTGCTTTGGAAAGGGATCAATTGGATTTCAGTTTTCTTCTATGCATTAGTATATGTATGTATGTATGCATGTAAATAAATATAAATGTATACCGTCTTGCCAGAATCGCGCTGATACAAAAGTTTCAATACCCCTCCAAACTGCAAATATCCCCTCACCTCCACTACACTGCACGCACTGTACGTTCCACCTACAGACTCAAGCCCAGCTTGCCGGTTTCCAAGAATCCCTTTATGAAAACTACTTGCTTCCACTCCTAACACGATCAGACACACCTCCTGGATTTTCTAACCTCTTGCACAAAAAACCTCCGTTACCCCCTTCCCCTAACGTTTCTTTGAGTGACCCCTACCCTCCACTACAGAGTTATATTCCCTTAAAAACATCCTATTTTGCTCTATCCTCTCTGAATGCTGAAATCACCTCAGTAACCCCTCCTCAGTCTTTTGGATTATACTTTTAATAATCACGTCCCTCCTTCTAATCTCCAAACTACGAATCTATGTATAATATTTACACCACACATTGCCCTCAGACACAAATCCACTACCTCCAGCGTCCTCCTCCTCTCTACAACATTCACAATCCATGCTTCACACCCCTATGTGAGTGTTGGTACCCTTATACTTTTAATCTCTTATACATTCTCGTCTTGCTTTCATGGATAACTTCCATTGTCCCCACAGATGCCTCAATGTATCACCCACATTTTTTTCCCTTATCAGTTCTATAGTTCACCTTTGTTTCATAAAACCATCCACCAACAAGTCGACTCCCAAATATATATATATATATATATATATATATATATATATATATATATATATATATATATATATATATACATATATATATATATATATATATATATATATATATATATATATATATATATATATATATATATATATACACGTGTGTGTGTGTTTTTTCAAATGTATGTATTTATATAGTGTCAAATATGGCGAATGGGCGACTTAGGCTTAATAAAAGGGATCGTATTTTCCGAATAAGCAGGGCGAAAATTTGCTTATGCAACTGCGAAAATCAGTATGAACATACACGAAAAAATAAGTCATTAGTTCTATTGCAATATAAGGAAGCTTAATCCTGATTACCTCTGCAGTCCCTCTCAGAAAGTTATCACAGTCTTCTATTACAGCAAACACAATGAAGCGAAGAATCTTAGCGAACATATCACGACAAACACTTCCAGCAAAACGTAAGAAACAATTTTCTTTTCGAACGTTCGCTCAGTCTGGGTCGTGGGTGGAGACAAACGCTGCTATTTCTTACTTTTTGCTTCCTCTATTTATTGCTACCCAGAAGCTCTTGAGAATCAGTCGTATATATGTTTTCTTTAGAGCTGCTTTTCCCAGAAATCTGGAAACCACTAGTTGGGGATAAGTCCTTATTCATCGCTGCCCTATCCAAGACAATGCATATGTATCACCTAGTCTATCGCAGCCCTATCCAACACTATCATTATATATCCTTGCTCATCGCAGCCCTCTTCAACGCTTGCGACAGATAAATTCTCTCAGGCCCTTAGAGTTAATTCAAAACGAAGCCCTCAGAATTATTCTTGTTTGTCCTAAAATATCGAAATTTTTAATATGAGGAAGGAGCTTGGTATTCCTAGCATTAGTGATAGAATAATTGAGATTAACGCTGTAGTTGACATTTGAATGTTAAGAAATTAACTAGACACTGTCACCAGAAACTTTGCAAAATGTCTTAAGATAAATAAGAATAAATCTTAATGGGTTGTGAAAAACATGCTAGTATATTAAGTTTTACAATTTATTTGAACTGTACATCTGTAGACAATAAGAACATTTCACCCTCCATGGAAGTTCTAGTCATTTAGTATTACACGTCTTAATATTTTCCCTAAGAAGCTCAGCACCATTAATCTCTGTCTTAAATCAGTTGCAAAGATAACTGCTCAAGAAGAAACTTACTAAATTGTTAGTAATCATATATCATAAACTGTATATATTGATGAATCTTAAGCAGGAATCTACTTGTATGACTGCACCTGTTCTTGATGCCACCTCCTTAGAGAAGAACTATAACAACCACGTTGAGTTATGTATAAGAATTAACTGCAAACTTACAAACATGCAAATTTAATTATTTGCCAACCTAATTGTACTAATGACACCTTATGACACTGGCCTTGACTTATTGATCATTATATCACTGAAGATACTTGGCTCAGTGAGTCTAATGATATGTTCACTGGAGAAGAAACCAGGTATAGATATTAATAACACTCATACAAAATGGAATTTATGTACAAATCTTATGGGTTCCATCACTCATTGAATTTACTGCTACGTGACAAAGTTGATAAACTTCGTTATGTAGGAAAAGTAAAGTATAACTATCAAGCATTAAGAATAATATTAAGAGAAGTAAATAATGAAACTGAATGTCATAGCCTGATTAGATCTATAACTCACTGTGATAATATGAACCTAGATAAATACATTTACGGAGCAACTTGCAATGTAAACTTACTGACTGATGTTGTAGTAGCCAGGATTGGACTTGATTACAAATATTTCTAGCAGCTGGGCATGCATGCTAATGATGATCACACTACTTGTAAAGAAATTTGTTCAGACTTATGTCTACTCTCTTGAACAATATTTTCTTGACTGGACACTTATTGAGGGATATAGAGACAATATAATTACCTTTGTGACATTTCAAGATACTAAAGAAAATAAGACACCAGTTTTTTTTAAGTAAATTCCACAAATTTGCATATAAAGGATGAGACATAAATTGTAGATTTATATCAAGATATACTTCTGTTAACTCCTTCGGGGTCAAGTTCCGAGGCCTTTTTTTAATTCATCTGGTCTTGCCCTGCCGGTCGCAGAATGGACATGGGATGCGCAGTAAGCTACTATTCAGCAGATAGAACAGAAATCTCGCTCGAAGTAGTCTGTGATCAGTTCCTCAGCCTAGATGATTCTGTTAGAAATGGTGGAAGATCCTCGGGTATCTACTCCAGATTCATCAAGAACGATCTACTCCTCACCTCCTTCCAGCCTGATGGACTGATCACTTCAAACTATTTCATTACGTCTTCTGGCATCTCGCCCATCGCAGTCCTATTCAATCCTTCGCATAGGCCGGGATTCCTCTTTACATTTCATGGTTGTGGAAACATTGTTTTATGTGAGGTAACCCCAGACCCAGAGTTCAAGTACTGATAAATCCATTGACTCTAAAGAACAGAGAATGATTTGCAGTAATCAATGTTCCCAATTTCACTCTTATAAAAGAGAATATAGAGACTCGAATGAATGCGCTTCTAATTAAATTTGACTAACTTTTAAAGAAGATAATTCAAATCGACCAACAAAAGGTATGTCCCAGACCTTGATTATTGTGTTAATCCGTCCATTCCAGGAGAGTTATTAAATGGAGAGTTAGATGTATCGGGAAGATTGAGGGAATATTTTGAGGAATTTTTAAATGTTAATGAAGATAGGGAAGCTGTGATTTCGTGTATAGGGCAAGGAGGAATAACATTTTGTAGGAGTGAGGAAGAGCCAGTTGTGAGTGTGGGGGAAGTTCGTGGGACAGTGGATAGAATGAAAGAGGGTAAGGCAGCAAGGATTAATGAGATAAATATAGAAAGGTACCTAGGAATTGGAAGAGAGCATGTATAGTTCCTTTGTGTAAAGGCAAAGGGGACAAAAGAGAGCAAAAATTATAAGAGAATAAGTCTGTTGAGTATACCTGGTAAAGTGTATGGTAGAGTTATTTTGAAAGAATTAAGAGTAAGATGGAGAGAAGGATAGCAGATGGACAAAGAGGCTTTAGGAAAGGTAGGGGATGTGGTGGCCAAGTGTTTACAGTGAAACATATAGGTGAACAATATTTAGATAAGGGTAAATATGTTTTTATGACATGTATTTAGAAAAGGCGTTTGACAGGGTGGATAGGGGAGCAATGTGGCAGATGTTGCAAATGTATGGAATAGGAGGTAGGTTACTGAAAAAAGTGAAGAGTTTTTACAAGGATAGTGAGTCTCAGGTTAGAGTATGTAGGAGAGAGGGAGATTATTTCCCAGTAAAAGTAGGCCTTTGATAAGGATGTGTGATGTCACCATGGTTGTTCAATATATTTATAGATGAGGTTGTAAGAGAAGTGGATGCTCGGGAGTTGGCAAGAGGTGTGGGGTTAAAAGATAAAGAATCTAACACAAAGTGGGAGTTGTCACAGTTGCTCTTTGCTGATGACACTGTGCTTTTGGGAGATTCTGAAGAGAAGTTGCAGACGTTGGTGGGTGAGTTTGGCAGGGTATGTAAAAGAAGAAAATTAAAAGTGAATATAGGTAAGAGTAAGGTGATGAGGATAACAAAACAATTAAGTGACGAAAGACTGGATATCAGATTGGAGGGAGAGAGTATGGAGGAGGTGGATGTATTCAGATATTTAGGAGTGGACGTGTCGGCAGATAGGTCTATGAAAGATGAGGTGAATCATAGAATTGATGAGGGGAAAAAGGTGACTGGTGCACATAGGAGTCTGTGGAGACAAAGAACTTTGTCCTTGGAAGCAAAGAGGGGAATGTATGGGTATAGTTATACCAACGCTCTTATATGGGTGTGAAACATGGGCGGTGAATGTTGCAACAGGAGAAGGCTGGAGGCAGTGGAGATGTCATGTCTGAGAGCAATGTGTGGCACAAATATAATGCAGAGAATTCGTAGTTTGGAAATTAGGAGGTGTGGGATTACCAAAACTATTATCCAGAGGGCTGAGGAGGGGTTGTTGAGGTGGTTTGGACTTGTAGAGAGGTTGGAAGGAAATAGAACGACTTCGAGAGTGTTTAAATCAGTAGTGGAAGGAAGGCGGGTTAGGAGTTGGCCTAGGAAGGGTTGGAGGGAGGAGGTTTTGTGTGCGAGGGCCTTTGACTTCCAGCAAGCGTGCGTGAGCGTGTTAGATAGGAGCGAATGGAGCCAAATGGTTTTTATGAAGGGATTCAGGAAAACCGGCAGGCCTTAGTTGAGCCTTGGAGATGGGGAGTACAGTGTCTGCACTCTGAAGGAGGGACGTAAGTGTTGCAGTTTTGTAAGTGTAGTCTAAACGTGCCTCTGGCAAGACAGTGGTGGAGTGAATGATGAAAGTTTTTCTTTTTCGGGCCACCCTGCCTTGGTGGAAGACGGCCGATGTGTTAATAATATATATATATATATATATATATATATGCAAAACAACCACTGTGAAAGAGTAGTGAAATTCCAAGCGCTTTCGTGACTACTCACATTGTCATAGTTCCTTGACAATGTGAGTAGTCACGAAAGCGCTTGGAATTTCACTACTCTTTCACAGTGGTTGTTTTGCATATTTTAAAATCACCTGTTTACTGTGATCTTATTGCATATATATATATATATATATATATATATATATATATATATATATATATATATATATATATATATATATATATTATTGTAATTACGACCGAGTGGTATTGATCAATAACAACATTGCGCTAGCCAAGAATTCGAACCCATGTTGCACTGGCCAACCTTATATATTGAAATATGGGGAGGTACCACCTCCAGAGCTGTATTGAGGACCTTCATCCTCAGAGAAGAGAATAAACGTACTTCAGGGAAAACTTAAGGTTCTCCCTGGAGCTGTTTGAATATTTTCTTCTACTACCCCCTATATTCTATATTCTATATGACCTTTATTTATAGACAGAATACACTGACAAAAAATACAAACATGAATACATTAGTGCATTACATCAAAGATTATGAATCTCCTCCAGCTCTTCCGGAGCCAGACGCGAGCCAAGTATGCAGCATGCATTTCCCCTCTGGATGGCCACACTGAGGCTCTGGAACATGAAAGTGGCCGCCCGGGTCCCTGGTGGTGTCGGTGAGTCTGTAACCCAGTTCTTAATGGAAGCATGTGGTGTTTTTTCCCCATGATCTCAAGGCCTCTGATCCCACTGAGACAAATTGATACTGTTGGCTTATGTCTCTGTACTTGTCGATCTTGTACTCCTCCCTGTAATCAGCAGCTCTTCCCTGTCGCCCGACACTGTGATGGATGTATGTGCCAGCCAACATCGACACACAGGGATAGTCCTATGCTAAGAGCTTGCCATTCTTCCAAGGATAGATGTTGCTGCCATCAGGGTGGTTGGCTGGGTTGTGAATATTGTTGGCTGCTAGTGACTGGGGTTCTCTCTCGGCTGGGCATCCAGCTGTGGCAAGCCATATCACTGACTTCATTGTGTCTTGCATGCCAACACTTGATTTTGGAGCAGCTAAGACCATGTAGACCATGTTGGTTGGCTTGCGCATCGCTGCACATGCACGTATATTCCGTGTGAATTGGGGCAGCGAGTCGGAGAGCTACTGCAATACAGAGAGTCTTAGGATCGAGGCGTGTTGCCACTGCCGAAATGGGAACTGTTTGGAGGAAGTCCCCAGAGTGATGTGCATTCACAGCATGGAGACGGGCAGTCTCCCTGTCTGATGTTACATCCCTAAGGATGTTGGCAAGCACCTTTTCGGAAATGGGGCCATCCCAACTTGAGTGTTTGTAGGCCAGTGGTGCAATAGGTTATGGTGCTGGAGAAGCGAGAATCTTCCATTCAGTGATGGAAGAGGATAGGAAAGGTGGTAGGGCAATCTAGAAGGATTTGCGTAATCCCAGATCCCCCTCCTCAAGCCTGACTGGAAGTGAGGCTTGCATCCACTGTCCATCTTCAAAGGAAACATTCAATACACTCTACAGCATGGTCTTTAGGAGGGAGTCATATTCTTTGAGTTTCGGACTGCTGAAAGGTGGGGAGCATCTCAGGAATTAGGTAAGTTTTTGGATGGACAGGCACCTGGTGAGTTGGTAGAAGGCATCATGTGTATCGATGTCTTTCATAAAAGACCCGGGCCGTGACAAGACCGGAGAACCTGCTACATATACAGATGTCTTTCATCCTGCCTTCCATCGTCCTGAGGTCTGAGATTTTCTTTTCTAGGATCAGATCAATGGTACTGGGCCCAAGAGGAGCACCAAGGAGAGTGCTGTTGGCTGGATCAATGGCTCGTGATACTGGTAAAATAGCTCTAATATTCTGGATCATCTGTCGATTGGTAGAAACTATTTCACATTTGGTGGGGTTTAAAGATAGGCCCAGGCTCTCTCCCATGTCTTTAATTTTTCTGATGTCTTCTAGGGGAGATTCTTTAAGTGCCAGCTAGGGTACCATCATCCAAGAACCAGATACTGAGCTCACAGGAGAGTGCTTCTGTGACCTCCTTGATGACCAGACAGAATAGAAAGGGGGCGAGAGGGGGTCCCTGTTGCATATCTTCACACCAGTCAATTTCATGGTCCCCAAACAATAGTTTAGAAGTCACACTATAACACGATTCTATGAAGGGATAAAGGGAAGGCAAGTGTCTAGAAACTGCTTGGAGAGCAGCATCCCTTCTGACTAAGTTGAAAGCGCTGACAAAATCCAATTTGATCAAGGCTTTCTCATTTGACATGTTGTTTATGTATACTTTTGGTGCATGGGCAGCTGCTTCACAGCCTTGTTGAACACCAAAACCGAGCTGAGTTGGTTTCAACATTGCAGCAGCCTCTTGACTCATCAATCTTACTGCCGCCTTGGCGACAAGGCGCCCACTGCAATGGGCCTGATTCCTCCATCCTTTTTCCAGAGGGCACATAGTGAGGAACCAAAGAAGAGGGGTCTAATGGCCTCCGGGACACTGCCAGCCAGGCACACATTGGAAAGTTAAGACACTTGTGCAACATCTCGTTATCTTTATTGTAGACGTCTACAATAAAGATAACCAGATGTTGCACAAGTGTCTTAACTTTCATCTTGTCGGTATTGTATACCTGTCTTGCACACATTGGAAAATTTGGTGAGTTCAGACAGCAACCTCTCTGAAACATCACCAAGTGCTGGACTGAAAATTTGTTTAAAGTGTTGTGGCCTTAAACCGGTGAAACCTCCTGTTGAGGCCTGTGTACATGACAGCAGCTTTATAAACATCAGCGTCCTGTAGGGTTAAATGTTTTTCACTTGCTGCAATATCAGGGAGGTCAATGTTGGTACTGGGAGCCCTGGGTAGATGTTTGCCCTTCAGGGCTTGTGCTGTAATGACGTCCTTAGAAGCGATGGTATCCTCATTGGTTATACAGGGGAGAGTGCAAAAGACAAGTGAAGTAGCAGCAGCAACGCTCACAGCAAGAGCTTTCTTGAGCTTTCTCAACATTCGGCTTCGGTCCAAAGCTGGGGTGTGGCTCTGAAAGGATCCTGTAGTGCTTGCTGCCTTACATCTCCTACTATGCATCGTCAGCTACTATGCAGCTGCCACACTCTTCGTTCCTAATGTGAGCGGGGTTTGTGGCATCCCAAGGTGCCTAGCTTCTCCTTCCGAGCCCCGTGGGAGCAGGGAATGGGAGTAGGCCTGGGGACAGCTGGTCCCAGAAGACGAGCAGGTGTTGTACCTCCTCCTATGGCAGACATTGGTTTGAGACACTCCCGCGAAGGAAGTCAAGGCCGGGCCACCTCTTGAAAGTGGCCCAGGCCGGGCGATTATACCGGCGAATCTACTACCTACCTATCACTGGTTTTAAGCCTCAATACTCCAATAGTATTACCCACTTCTATTTTTTTGCTAATTTCGGCTCTGACTTTTTAGGCGCCAGGTGTCCTGTTGTTGACATTTGACCGGCTGGTGTTTGTCGCCCTAGAGGGGAAACGGACCAGGTTATCATCTCTAGGAAATGCATTTATTGTCCTAATAATAGATGTTGGTAGTGACGTACCCCTCCTTGGTGGGACAGCCAGACAGCCATTGTCAAATAGCAGTAGGTTGTGCCAGGATCCGTTGTTTACAGAAAGTCGTTGACTTTCTTCAAGAGGTCAGCAAATTTGCTAGCAGCTTGAGGGTGAGCTGCTGAGGGGACGCGTGTCAGCGTCCTGGTGGATGCTAATTTGAGTGCAGATTTTATGTCCTCTGCATATCGTGCCGAATAGGTAAAACGTGCTAGTTTGGTTTAAGTAGCAATGCTCTTCTTGCCGAATAAGGCAAGCGAAAATTTGTGTATGCAATAATCTTGCAAAAATCATTCTGAACCTAACTAAAAAAATATATTTCATTGTGTTTGTTTATTATTAAATTATTGTAAACTTACCTAAAACATATTTAGCTGGATTAACCTAAATTAAATTGGTACAAAAATATTTTTTTTTCATTAACATAAATAAAAAAATATCTTTAAACGTATAAGAGAAATCTTAGAAAGGACTTAATTTTAAACGAGTTCTTGCTAATTGATCAATTTTACCTATTTGGCATGATATATATATACATATATATCATGCCAAATATGTAAAATTGATCAATTAGCAAGAACTTGTTTAAAATTAAGTCCTTATATATATATATATATATATATATATATATATATATATATATATATATATATATCAATAAGAACACCTCGACTAGCCGAGGATTCGAACCCATGTCGTTTTAGCCAAAACGACATGGGTTCGAATCCTCGGCTAGTCGCATTGGTGTTATTGATTAATACCACTCGTTCGTGGTTACAATATATATATATATATATATATATATATATATATATATATATATATATATATATATATATATATATATATATATATGTAACATCTTTGAACATTACATTAATGCATATCAACAAAATATTACACAAGCACAAATCTGCATAAATTTATATGACAAATATTTACTGCTGCCAGCATTCTAGAAATTTTTATCCAGTGAATTACACAGTGTTTTCAGGATACAATGTTGCAGCTCTATTTGTAATGTGTATCATATCTGTTGTGTCACCACAACCAGACGAAGTTAAGTTTTACTACAAAGATACTCAGCGGGGGTGGGAGGCAGGGAGGTAGGTCCCATGATAATATGTTACACGCTCAGAGGTCACCTTTTTAGGTACATTTGTACATCTCGTTACTGTAAATATCTTATTAGCCAGTCATGTGGCAGCACTTCAATGCTTGGAAGCATGAGGACAAGGTTAAGAGGTTAACTTGTTCTTCTGACCGAATTTCAGAATGGGGAGGAAATGAAACCAAAGTGTCCTTGACCATGTAATGATTGTTGGTGACAGACGGGGTGGTATGAGTATCTCAGAAACTGCTGATCTCCTGGGATTTTCACACACGCACGTCTGTAGAGCTTACAGAGGATAGTGTGAAAAACACAAAGCATTCAATGAATGCCAGTTCTGTGCGCGTAAAACTCGTTGATAATGACAGGCCAGAGGAGAATGGCCAGACCGATTCAAGCTGATAGGAAGGTGGCAGTAACTCAGATAACCACGGAAATGCAACTGTGGCATGCAGAAAAGCACCTCTGAACGTGCAACACGTCGAACCTTGAAGTGGATGGACTACACCAGCAGATGACCACACTGGGTTCCACTCCTGTCAGCTAAGAACACAAAACTGAGGCTATAGTGGGCACAGGATCACCAAAACGGGACGGTTCATGATTGGAAAAATGTCGCCTGGTCTGATGCATCGCAATTTCTACTGCAAAATTCAGATGGTAGGGTGAGAATTTGGCATAAGCCTTTGGGATGTAGTGGAACAGGAGGTTCGCAGCATGAATGTGCAACCAACAACTGCGGCAACTGCGTGATGCTATATATCAAGTGACTATGGACCAAGATCTCCAAGGACTGTTTCCAGCACTCTGTTCAATCCATGCCAAAATTAATTCGGCCTTTATAATATATTTATATATATATATATATATATATATATATATATATATATATATATATATATATATATATATATATATATATATATATATTTCAACAAACCGGCCGTATCCCACCAAGGCAGGGTGGCCCAAAAAGAAAAACGAAAGTTTCTCTTTTTAAATTTAGTAATTTATACAAGAGAAGGGGTTACTAGCCCCTTGCCCCCGGCATTTTTGTCGCCTCTTACAACACGCATGGCTTACGGAGGAAGAATTCTGTTCCACTTCCCCATGGAAATAAGAGGAAATAAAGAAGAACAAGAACTAGAAAGAAAATAGCAGAAAACCCAGAGGGGTGTGTATATATATATGCTTGTACATGTATGTGTAGTGTGACGTAAGTGTAAGTAGAAGTAGCAAGACGTACCTGAAATCTTGCATGTTTATGAGACAGAAAAGACACCAGCAATCCTACCATCATGTAAAACAATTACAGGTTTCCGTTCTACACTCACTTGGCAGGACGGTAGTACCTCCCTGGGCGGTTGCTGTCTACCAACCTACTACCTACAATATATATAAGTTGATGCGTTCATTGTGCTGTCTCTGGAGGCGGTACAAGGTTTGTAGGTTCTAGTCCTAGCCTGCCGCAGTTTGGTAAATTGATTTAAAATCACTCGTTTCGTGATTTCATTTATATATATATATATATATATATATATATATATATATATATATATATATATATATATATATATATATATATATATATAGGGAGGTACCACCTCTAGAACTGTCCTAGGGATCCTCATCCTCAGAGAAAAGAATAAACTTGCTTCAGGGAAAACTCAAGGTTCTCCCTGAAGCTGTTTGAGAATTTTCTCCTACCATCCCCTATATTTAATATATATTTTATTTAAAGACAAAATACATTGGGAAAACATTCACAAAAATGCAATAGAAAGTAAAACGACCTAGATAACAACTCAGCTACATCTCGAATACTTCGTCCAGCTCCCCGGCGGTGGACCGCGTGCCCAGAATGCTGCAGGCATTTTCTCTCTGGATTGCTACACTGAGTCTCTGAAAGAGGAAGCTAGTCGCCCTGTGGTCCGTGGTTTCTATGATGAGTTTTTCACCCAGCTCTTTGAGGAACTTTAGAGCACACTAGCCCCATGCTCCAAGGGTCTCCGACCCTGTTGGGATGAAGTTATAGCAAGGGGGAAGGTCTTCATATTTTCGGATCTTCTGGGTCTCCCTGTGGCTGGCAGCTCCACCCCCTTCAGCTACGGAATATGGCAAGTAGGTGTCTGCCAGTGTGGTGGCACAGGCGTACTCCCAGGCAATCTGCTTTCCATCCTTCCAGGGTAGCATAGTGGCTCCATCAGGACGCTTCTGGCTTCCATCAGACCTCTGCACTTAGGGTTCCTGTTGAGCTGGGCAACAGGCTGTGGCGAGGCTTCTCTTTATGATGTCATTGACCTCCTCATATCTGACATACTTCCCTTCTGTTGTGTGGCACACGAGACCATGAAATCCGAATTGATTAGCTGTCGCCCTGCCGCAAATACACCTATGTTCGGTGAGGATGGGGGCGGCTAGGCGAAGAGCAACACCAATCCGAATGGCCTGCGGGTCGAGTCGAGTGCCCAGAGAGGAATTGGGAACAGCTAGAAGGAAATCTCCTGAGTGTGGTGCCTTCACCGCCAGGAGACGAGCTTTGTCCTTTCCTGAAGCGTTGGTGAGCATTGTGTTGGCGATTTTTTCCATGATCGGTTTGTCCCAGTGGGACTGTTTGTGCTCTTTGGGAGGAGCTGGTTACTGGAGGAGCTTGCAAGGGTATCCCACAGCATTGCTACTTCAGTAAACCTGGGGTCTTAAGCTCCTACCACGTCTCTCAAGCGTTCGGGATCTATCTATCTTGACTAATGCACTGGAAGCCAAACACGAAGACAGAAAAGCAGGTAAAGCTACATACGTTGCTTTGCGCACCCCTATACCTCGAAGTCGCACTGGGAGGGTTGCCTGATCCCATTGCTAATCCTCTAGTGAGAGGTTCAGTTCCTTCTTAAAGGTTGATCTCAGGTGTGCGTGATATTCGTCGAGTGTTGGGTTGTCAAAAGAGGGTGCACACTTCAGGAAGTGAATCTTGGCATATTAAGACACCTTGTGAGGAGATAGAGAGCATCATGGGCATCAAGATCGCTTATTCTCTCCTCCATTCTCATCAGGTCATTCAATTTTTCCTTGAGGACAGTGTCGATGGCCTGGTGACCCAGCGGTGCTCCCAAGAGGGTACTGTTGAACGGAGTGGTAGTAGAGACTTTCAGGAAGATTCTTCGCATGGCATTGATTATTTCCTGGTTCGCTGTGATTTCACACTTGGAGGGATTGAGGATGAGTCCCAAGTCTTCTCCCTGTGTTTTCACTAGTTGTAAGTCCTCTAACAGGGACTCTTTAGTACCTGCCAGAGTGCCATCATCCAGGTACCAGATGTTCAGCTCGCTGCGCAGACTGGAAGTTAGTTCTCTTACTGCCAAGCAGAAGAGAAATGGAGCTAGTAGGTCACCCTGCTGAACACCCTCTAATGAGAGAATTTCATGTTCTCCAAACAAAAGAATTGAGGGTTTGCTGTAGCCGGCTGAAATGAAGGGAAAAAGGCTGGGGAACCGATCCCGAACGGCCAGCAAGACATCTCTCTTCACCATATTAAAGGCATTTCTAAAATCAAGTTTGACTACAGCCTTGTCTTCTGGTAGGTCCCTGATGTAGGCCCTTGCCGCATGAGCTGCGGCTTCACTGCCTTGAGAGACCCCAAAGCCCAGTTGGTGTGGCTGGAGTAAACTGTCAGCTTCTAGGCGAATGTTTCTTACTGCTGCTTTGGCAACGAGACGGCGAAGAATATTTCCAACCGCAATGGGTCTGATTCCCCCATCCCTCTTCTTCAAAGCACATAGTGAGGCTCCAAAGAAGACAGGTTTAATTTCTTCTGGGATTCGCCCAGCCAGGCAGTTGACGAAAGTTGTTAACTCGGTGAGAAGAATTGATGCAGATGTACCTAGTACTGGATTTGCCATCTCTCTGAGGTGTTGTGGTCGAATTCCAGTGTAACCTCCTGCAGATCCTGCTGGAAATGACACAATCGCCTTATAGACTTCTGATTCTGGCAAAATTAATTGTTCAGTGATGGGGGTCTTCCTCAGGGTTGTCGTTGATGGCTACGGTGTCCCTGATTGGATGCTTGTCTCTTAGTGCTTGGGCTGTGGTCTCATCTTTGGGGGCTACAGTGTCGTCACTTGTAATTATTCTGATTGCTCCCACTGTGTTACCTTCTTCGATTTTTTTGCTAACCTGTGCGCAGATTTTCTCGTTTTCAGTGAAACTTTTCTTGAGTCTACCTCTGTGGTTCCTGCGATGATGGGGCAGAGGGACACAATTATCCATTCTTGGGTAGTTGCGCACGGCCTTGATGACTGGTGTGGTTAGCAGTTTGCCTCGTCTTTCACGAACTGCAAGACAGACATTGCCCAACAAGAGTAGGTTGCGCCATGCTTTGATGGTGCCTCGGGCTTCTAAGTTGGTGGAACCTCCTTTCACCTGCTTAAGAAGGTCTGTGAATTTCCCTGCTGCATATGGGCGAGCCGCTTTAGGGATGTGGGATAGGGTACTGCTAGCAGTGGATTTGAATGCCAACAGAAGGTTGGCATATATATATATATATATATATTGGGATATTGGCAGTTTGGAGGGATATGTTGTGTATCTTTATACGTATATGCTTCTAAGCTGTTGTATTCTGAGCACCTCTGCAAAAGCAGTGATAATGTGTGAGTGTGGTGAAAGTGTTGAATGATGATGAAAGTATTATTATATATTATTTTTTTCAACAAGTCGGCCGTCTCCCACCGAGGCAGGGTGACCCAAAAAAGAAAGAAAATCCCCAAAACGAAAATACTTTCATCATCAAATACTTTCATCATATATATATATATATATATATATATATATATATATATATATATATATATATATATATATATATATATAGTCTGAAGCGTCATGTCAACGCATGGGAAGACAGGTCGAAGAGTGAGATGACACGTCTTGTAGTGCATTCTTAAATTTAGGTGACAAGTTCCTTTGTGTTATGTATTTCCTGATCTCGTGATCATGAAACACATAACACAACCTGATACAGAACGTGTTCTCGTTCTGTATCATGTTGGACGCTGGTATGTACTTCTTGAAGGCAAATTTGAAATGACATCTGGTTTCCTAGTCTCTGTGAGATCTTGAAATTATGGGTGGTAGCTGTGAGAACAGATTCTATGATGTTATTTGATGGTGGCAGCCTCCAGTGAAAATTGTGTTTGTTCATGCTAACATGTTGGAAAATGGCTGAATTATCCTGTCCATAACGTATTGCCCTTTGGTGTTTGATGATCCTCGTAGGTAACATTCGTCCTGTCTGCCCTGTGTATGTATTACGTTACAAGCTTTGCATGGCATCTGGTAGACTCCTGGTCTCGTATGTAACCGAGTGCTTGTGTTTCTTGGAAAAGAGGTTTCCCAGTTAAGATAGAAAATGATTATGCTGGTCACATTGTTGAGACGATTGAATGTACCTTCGTGGCAGGGTACCATGAGTGAAGATTTGCTGGTTGGAGTTGAGTGTTGGTGAAGCAAGGTTTTTCCTTATAAAAACCATTCAGGGTTTCCTAATTTGGAAAACTGTGTTCTGAGCATTTATTTTTTCATGGTCAAACATTGAACTCATTCATTCGTGAATGCACGTAAAAACAGGGTTAAAATGGTTCTTTATTTTTAATGTGCATTGAATTGTGGTTGTAGAAATGAAAACAGTTGGCAGTGTGAGGGTCTCCTATAAAATGAGAATTCTACCTCTCATTCACTCACTCCTTGACCCGTCCTCCCATCACTCCTTGACCCGTCCTCCCATCACTCCTTGACCCGTCCTCCCATCACTCCTTGACCCGTCCTCCCACGCGCTGACAAGACGCTCCATGCTCCCCTGCACACTGAGGGGTCCAACCTTCCTAAAAATTTATGTTCTCCTTTCACTTGTGTATTTGCTTTAGAGAATCCCAGTAAGGGATCAAAATACACAAATCAATTATTCTTCTGAGTTTTTGTATCCATGTGAGTTATAAGTATTAACAAGTGTTCATTACAATATATATATATATATATATATATATATATATATATATATATATATATATATATATATATATATATATATATATATATATATATGTCGTGCCGAATATGTAAAACTGGTCAGTTAGCAAGAACTCATTTAAAATTAAGTCCTTTCTAAATTTTTCTCTTATATATTTAAAGACATATTTTTTTCATTAATGATAATATAAAAATTTATAATTTTGCACCAAAAGAATCTTAGAAAACTTACCAAACCTTATTATAACAAGAACAATTTATTTTAGCCTAACCCAACTAAATATATTTTAGATACGTTTACAATAATTTAATAGTAAACAAACACAGTGAAATATATTTTTTTCGTTAGGTTCAGAATGATTTTGGCGAAATTATTGCATACACAAATTTTCACTTGTCCTATATGGCAAGATGAGCGTTGCTATTTAAGCCAAAATCGCAAGTTCTGCCTATTCGGCACGACATACATATATATATATATATATATATATATATATGTCCTTGGAGGCAAAGAGGGGAATGTATGAGAGTATAGTTTTACCAACGCTCTTATATGGGTGTGAAGCGTGGGTGATGAATGTTGCAGCGAGGAGAAGGCTGGAGGCAGTGGAGATGTCATGTCTGAGGGCAATGTGTGGTGTGAATATAATGCAGAGAATTCGTAGTTTGGAAGTTAGGAGGAGGTGCGGGATTACCAAAACTGTTGTCCAGAGGGCTGAGGAAGGGTTGTTGAGGTGGTTCGGACATGTAGAGAGAATGGAGAGAAACAGAATGACTTCAAGAGTGTATCAGTCTGTAGTGGAAGGAAGGCGGGGTAGGGGTCGGCCTAGGAAAGGTTGGAGGGAGGGGGTAAAGGAGGTTTTGTGTGCGAGGGGCTTGGACTTCCAGCAGGCATGCGTGAGCGTGTTTGATAGGAGTGAATGGAGACAAATGGTTTTTAATACTTGACGTGCTGTTGGAGTGTGAGCAAAGTAACATTTATGAAGGGATTCAGGGAAACCGGCAGGCCGGACTTGAGTCCTGGAGATGGGAAGTACAGTGCCTGCACTCTGAAGGAGGGGTGTTAATGTTGCAGTTTAAAAACTGTAGTGTAAAGCATCCTTCTGGCAAGACAGTGATGGAGTGAATGATGGTGAAAGTTTTTCTTTTTCGGGCCACCCTGCCTTGGTGGGAATCGGCTAGTGTGATAATAATAAAAAATATATATATATATATATATATATATATATATATATATATATATATATATATATATATATATATATATATATATATATATATAATGTTGTACCGAATATGTAAAACTGGTCAATTAGCAAGAAGTCATTTAAAAATTAAGTCATTTCTAAAATTTTCTCTTATACGTTTAAAGATATATTTAGTGTATGCGATAAAGACTGTAAATAGACATATATTCACATGCCTCTGTATAAAAATAACATACGAATAGAATAAAGTTTAAAATTTCAGAACCAAATCGAAAATTTAATGTAGAAAAAATATAACTCCAATGGTATATAAATAATTCAGGAATGGATTAAGAAACAGAATCAGTATAATGCGATTTTTTATTGACATTGTTTAACGCTCCTGAGCTTGATCATGTCACAGACAGGTCAGCCTGAGTAAACATAAGCGTAGTGACATGGAGTTGAGGTATGTTGAAGCTTACTTCTTTGGCAGACTAATGACAGGTTGGACAAATATAGATTTGTGAAGGACTTGCCTAGCATGGGTCAGTAGACCTCCGCAGTGTTCCCGAAATGTTTCACCTGTTCAGACAAGCTTCCTCAATCGGATATATTTGAAAGCAAAACTGGAAGACGTTGTTGTACTGACGTGATCAGTCCGTCACCGTGAGTGGGAGGTGACTTGAGAGTCTAGCCACCTCCCACCCAGGGTGACGGATTGACCACCTCCCTCCCAGGGTGACGGATTGACCACCTCCCACCCAGGGTGACGGATTGACCACCTTCCTCCCAGGGTGACGGATTGACCACCTCCCTCCCAGGGTGAGGGACTGACCACCTCCCACCCAGGGTGACAGACTGACCACCTCCCACCCAGAGTGAGGGACTGACCACCTCCCACCCAGAGTGAGGGACTGACCACCTCCCACCCAGAGTGAGGGACTGACCACCTCCCTCCCAGGGTGACAGATTGACCACCTCCCACCCAGGGTGAGGGACTGACCACCTCCCACCCAGGGTGATATATATTTTTCCGTTAGGTAAGTGTAAGGTAACCTGACATGTACATAATTGTTTAGGTATTGTAACATTACTTTATTCTTTAGAAATATATCTATACAGTGTTTGTGCATCATAAAAGTCTGAGTGTGGTTGGTATTAATGAATAATTTATGTAACGTTTACTGATGCTTTATGTTATCCATTAAAAGATTTTATTAGGTTCTGAACTCATTATTTTATCCATTAAAAGATTTTATTAGGTTCTGAACTCATTATTTTATCCATTAAAAGATTGTATTAGGTTCTGAACTCATTATTTTATCCATTAAATGATTGTATTAGGTTCTGAACTCATTATTTTATCCATTAAAAGATTGTATTAGGTTCTGAACTCATTATTTTATCCATTAAAAGATTGTATTAGGTTCTGAACTCATTATTTTATCCATTAAAAGATTTTATTAGGTTCTGAATTCATTATTTTATCCATTAAAAGATTTTATTAGGTTCTGAACTCATTATTTTATCCAATGAAAGATTGTATTAGGTTCTGAACTCATTATTTTATCCAATGAAAGATTGTATTAGGTTCTGAACTCATTATTTTATCCAATGAAAGATTGTATTAGGTTCTGAACTCATTAGCTTCGTCGACTTCAGCACCTAATTAATTGTTTTAATGGATAATGTAAACAAACAATAAAGTAAGAGTGGTTATGGAGGCCGAGACGCAGCACGACCTTCTCCTCTCCACACAAACTTTAATTATTTTTCTCGTATAAATCGTATGGGAATTAACTAGTATTACCCAGTATTATCATATTGTATTACTGAACTGTTTACATAAAATTACTGTTTGTTGATGAGTAAGACTCGTGCAACAGTTGCGAATCTTTATTTATTCAGTTAAAAGCAGAGGCACTTGCCTTGGTATTTGACTGAAGAAACCAACTGTGTAAGAGAAACATTCAACAGTAATGATACCCAACTGTTACACATGTGTCTTACTCGCCAAATGTTACACATGTGTCTTAATCACCAACTGTTACACATGTGTCTTACTCACCAACTGTTACACATGTGTGTTACTCACCAACTGTTACACATGTGTCTTACTCACCAACTGTTACACATGTGTGTTACTCGCCAACTGTTACACATGTGTGTTACTCACCAACTGTTACACATGTGTCTTACTCGCCAACTGTTACACATGTGTCTTACGAACTGTTACACATGTGTGTTACTCATAAACTGTTACACATGTGTGTTACTCACCAACTGTTACACATGTGTCTTACTCACCAACTGTTACACATGTGTCTTACCAACTGTTACACATGTGTGTTACCAACTGTTACACATGTCTTACTCTCCAACTGTTACACATGTGTCTTAACTCACGCACTGTTACACATGTGTTACTCACCAACTGATACACATGTGTGTTACTCACCAACTGTTACACATGTGTGTTACTCACCAACTGATACACATGTGTGTTACTCACCAACTGTTACACATGTGTCTTACTCACCAACTTTTACACACGTGTGTTACTCACCAACTGTTACACACGTGTGTTACTCACCAACTGCTACACATGTGTGTTACTCACCAACTGTTACACATGTGCGTTACTCACCAAATGTTACACATGTGTCTTACTCACCAACTGTTACACGTGTGTGTGTTACTCACCAACTGTTACACATGTGTGTTACTCACCAACTGTTACACATGTGTGTTACTCACCAACTCTTACACATGTGTGTTACTCACCAACTGTTACACATGTGTGTTACTCACCAACTCTTACACATGTGTGTTACTCACCAACTGTTAGACATGTGTGTTACTCACCGACTGTTACACATGTGTGTTACTGGCGAACTGTTACACATGTGTGTTACTCACCAACTGTTACACATGTGTCTTACTCGCCAACTGTTACACATGTGTCTTACCAACTGTTACACATGTGTGTTACTCACCAACTGTTACACATGTGTTACTCACCAACTGTTGCACATGTGTGTTACTCACAACTGTTACACATATGTCTTACTCACCAACTGTTACACATGTGTCTTACTCACCAACTGTTACACATGTGTCTTAACTCACCAACTGTTACACATGTGTTACTCACCAACTGTTACACATGTGTGTTGCTCACCAACTGTTACACATGTGTCTTATTCACCAACTGTTACACATGTGTGTTACTCACCAACTGTTACACATGTGTGTTACTCACCAACTGTTACACATGTGTGTTACTCACCAACTGTTACACATGTGTGTTACTCACCAACTGTTACAAATGTGTGTTACTCACCAACTGTTACACATGTGTGTTACTCACCTACTGTTACACATGTGTGTTTCTCACCAACTGTCACACGTGTGTTACTCACCAACTGTTACACATGTGTTACTCACCAACTGTTACACATGTTTGTTGCTCACCAACTGTTACACATGTGTCTTACTCACCAACTGTTTCTTATGTGTTACTCACCAACTGTTACACATGTGTGTTACTCACCAACTGTTACACATGTGTGTTACTCACCAACTGTTACACATGTGTGTTACTCACCAACTGTTACACATGTGTGTTACTCACCAAATGTTACACGTGTGTTACTCACCAACTGTTACACATGTGTGTTACTCACCAACTGTTACACATGTGTGTTACTCACCAACTGTTACACATGTGTGTTACTCACCTACTGTTACACATGTGTGTTACTCACCAACTGTTACACATGTGTTACTCACCAACTGTTACACATGTGTCTTACTCAACAATTGTTACACGTGTGTTACTCGCCAACTGTTACACATGTGTGTTACTCACCAACTGTTACACATGTGTCTTTCTCGCCAACTGTTACAGGTGTGTTTTACCAACTGTTACACATGTGTGTTACTCACCAACTGTTACACATGTGTGTTACTCACCAACTGTTACACATGTGTCTTACTCACCAACTGTTACACATGTGTCTTAACTCACCAACTGTTACACATGTGTGTTATTCACCAACTGTTACACATGTGTGTTGCTCACCAACTGTTACACATGTCTTACTCACCAACTGTTTCACATGTGTGTTACTCACCAACTGTTACACATGTGTGTTACTCACCAACTGTTACACGTGTGTTACCAACTGTTACACATGTGTGTTACTCACCAACTGTTACACATGTGTCTTACTCACCAACTGTTACACATGTGTGTTACTCACCAACTGTTACACATGTGTCTTACTCACCAACTGTTACACATGTGTGTTACTCACCAACTGTTACACATGTGTCTTACTCACCAACTGTTACACATGTGTGTTACTCACCAACTGTTATATATGTGTCTTACTCACCAACTGTTACACATGTGTTACTCACCAACTGTTACGCATGTGTGTTACTCACCAACTGTTACACATGTGTGTTACTCACCAACTGTTACACATGTGTGTTACTCACCAACAGCTACACATGTGTCTTACTCACCAACTGTTACACATGTGTGTTACCAACTGTTACACATGTGTCTTATTCAGCAACTGTTACACATGTGTGTTACCAACTGTTACTCATGTGTCTTACTCATCAACTGTTACACATGTGTGTTACTCACCAACTGTTACACATGTGTCTTACTCACCAACTGTTACACATGTGTGTTACTCACCAACTGTTACACATGTGTCTTACTCACCAACTGTTACACATGTGTGTTATTCACCAACTGTTACACATATGTGTTACTCACCAACTGTTACACATGTGTCTTACTCACCAACTGTTACACATGTGTGTTATTCACCAACTGTTACACATGTGTATTACTCACCAACTGTTACATATGTGTGTAACACACCAACTGTTACACATGTGTCTTACTCACCAACTGTTACACATGTGTATTACTCACCAACTGTTACACATGTGTCTTACTCACCAACTGTTACTCATGTGTCTTACTCACCAACTGTTACACATGTGTGTTACTCACCAACTGTTACACATGTGTTACTCACCAACTGTTACACATGTGTGTTACTCACCAACTTTTACACATGTGTGTTACTCACCAACTGTTACACATGTGTTACTCACCAACTGTTACACATGTGTGTTACTCACCAACTGTTACACATGTGTCTTGCTCACCAACTGTTACACATGTGTGTTACTCACCAACTGTTACACATGTGTTACTCACCAACTGTTACACATGTGTGTTGCTCACCAACTGTTACACATGTGTCTTACTCACCAACTGTTTCTTATGTGTTACTCACCAACTGTTACACATGTGTGTTACTCACCAACTGTTACACATGTGTGTTACTCACCAACTGTTACACATGTGTGTTACTCAACAAATGTTACACGTGTGTTACTCACCAACTGTTACACATGTGTGTTACTCACCAACTGTTACACATGTGTGTTACTCACCAACTGTTACACATGTGTGTTACTCACCTACTGTTACACATGTGTGTTTCTCACCAACTGTCACACATGTGTGTTACTCACCAACTGTTACACATGTGTTACTCACCAACTGTTACACATGTGTCTTACTCAACAATTGTTACACATGTGTGTTACTCGCCAACTGTTACACATGTGTGTTACTCACCAACTGTTACACATGTGTCTTAATCGCCAACTGTTACAGATGTGTTTTACCAACTGATACACATGTGTGTTACTCACCAACTGTTACACATGTGTCTTAACTCACCAACTGTTACACATGTGTGTTATTCACCAACTGTTACACATGTGTGTTGCTCACCAACTGTTTCACATGTGTGTTACTCACCAACTGTTACACATGTGTCTTAACTCACTAACTGTTACACATGTGTGTTACTCACCAACTGTTACACATGTGTCTTTCTCACCAACTGTTACACATGTGTGTTACTCATCAACTGTTACACTTGTGTCTTACTCACCAACTGTTACACATGTGTGTTACTCACCAACTGTTACACATGTGTTACTCACCAACTGTTACACATGTGTGTTACTCACCAACTGTTACACATGTGTTACTCACCAACTGTTACACATGTGTGTTACTCAGCAACTGTTACACATATGTCTTGCTCACCAACTGTTACACATGTGTCTTACTCACCAACTGTTACACATGTGTCTTACTCACCAACTCTTACACATGTGTCTTACTCACCAACTGTTACACATATGTCTTACTCACCAACTGTTACACATGTGTCTTACTCACCAACTGTTACACATGTGTCTTACTCACCAACTGTTCTCATGTCTTACTCACCAACTGTTACACATGTGTGTTACTCACCAACTTTTACACATGTGTGTTACTCACCAACTGTTACACATGTGTTACTCACCAACTGTTACACATGTGTGTTACTCACCAAAAGTTACACATGTGTGTTACTCACCAACTGTTACACATGTGTCTTACTCACCAACTGTTACACATGTGTTACTCATCAACTGTTACACATGTGTCTTACTCACCAACTGTTACACATGTGTCTTACTCACCAACTGTTACACATGTGTCTTACTCACCAACTGTTACACATATGTCTTACTCACCAACTGTTACACATGTGTCTTACTCACCAACTGTTACACATGTGTCTTACTCACCAACTGTTCTCATGTCTTACTCACCAACTGTTACACATGTGTGTTACTCACCAACTGTTACACATGTGTGTTACTCACCAACTGTTACACATGTGTTACTCACCAACTGTTACACATGTGTGTTACTCACCAAAAGTTACACATGTGTGTTACTCACCAACTGTTACACATGTGTCTTACTCACCAACTGTTACACATGTGTTACTCATCAACTGTTACACATGTGTCTTACTCACCAACTGTTACACATGTGTCTTACTCACCAACTGTTACACATGTGTCTTTCTCGCCAACTGTTACACATGTGTGTTACTCACCAACTGTTACACATGTGTCTTACTCACCAACTGTTACACATGTGTGTTACTCACCAACTGTTACACATGTGTGTTACTCACCAGCTGTTACACATGTGTCTTACTCACCAACTGTTACACATGTGTCTTACTCACCAACTGTTACACATGTGTGTTACTCACCAACTGTTACACTTGTGTGTTACTCACCAACTGTTACACATGTGTTACTCACCAACTGTTACACATGTGTCTTACTCACCAACTGTTACACATGTGTCTTACTCACCAACTGTTACACATGTGTCTTTCTCACCAACTGTTACACATGTGTGTTACTCACCAACTGTTACACATGTGTGTTACTCACCAACTGTTACACATGTGTGTTACTCACCAACTGTTACACATGTGTGTTACTTACCAACTGTTACACATGTGTGTTACTCACCAACTGTTACACATGTGTCTTACTCACCAACTGTTATACATGTGTGTTACTCACCAACTGTTACTCATGTGTGTTAATCACCAACTGTTACACATGTGTCTTACTCACCAACTGTTACACATGTGTGTTACTCACCAACTGTTACTCATGTGTGTTAATCACCAACTGTTACACATGTGTCTTACTCACCAACTGTTACACATGTGTGTTACTCACCAACTGTTACTCATGTGTCTTACTCACCAACTGCTACACATGTGTGTTACTCACCAACTGTTACACATGTGTCTTACTCACCAACTGTTACACATGTGTCTTACTCACCAACTGTTACACATGTGTCTTACTCACCAACTGTTACACATGTGTCTTACTCACCAACTGTTACACATGTGTCTTACTCACCAACTGTTACACATGTGTCTTACTCACCAACTGTTACACATGTGTCTTACTCACCAACTGTTACACATGTGTCTTACTCACCAACTGTTACACATGTGTCTTACTCACCAACTGTTACACATGTGTCTTACTCACCAACTTGTCAATATTTTATATCACTTTCAACATTGCTGTTTGTTGTACTTTTTCAATAATTATGTTTCAGTTTGGTTCAGAAATTAGGGCTTCACTTGATCTTTATAAATGTTAGTCTCTACACAGGTGTGAGAATTTAAGTCGACTCTCAACCATTTTCTCTTACAATAAATTAGCTTAGATAAATTACTTATTTCATGTAATATTTAGAATTTCAACTGGTGTAATAAGATGTTTTAAAATCGTTGTTTAATATTTTTGTGTTTTTTTTTTATACTCTCTTACATTCAGATGATGGATGAAAAAGCATCCGAAACTACGTACATGTGTGTGTGTGTTTGTGTGTGTGTGTGTGTGTGTGTGTGTGTGTGTGTGTGTGTGTGTGTGTGTGTGTGTATGTGTGTGGTGTGTGTGTGTGTGTGGTGTGTATGTGTGTGTGTGTGTGTGTGTGTGTGTGTGTGTGGTGTGTGTGTGTGTGTGTGTGTGTGTATGTGTGTGTGTGGTGGGTGTGTGTGGTGTGTGTGGTGTGTGTGTGTGTGTGAGTGTGGTGTGTGTGTGTGTGGTGTGTGTGTGGTGTGTGTGTGGTGTGTGTGTGTGTGTGTGGTGTGTATGTGTGGTGTGTGTGTGTGGTGTGTGAGTGTGTGTGTGTGTGTGTGTGTGTGTGTGTGTGTGTGTGTGTGTTGTGTGTGTGTGTGTGTTGTGTGTGTTATGTGTGTTATGTGTGTGTGTAAATCTAGTTTCTATACCGCGTGTTACGTGCATTATAATCAAATCAAATCACATCAAATCAAGTTTATTCGCTATAAGAGTTACAATGTGGGGTTTACGGAATTTGGATATTGTGTGGTTTACATGTTATAAAATACTAATTACAGAGGGGGCCACTAGGACACCTAGCATAGCTAGGCATTTCGAGCAGACTTAGATTAATTCTTAACATTAAATCTTTACAGATTTATGGTATTAAAGCTAGGTGACTACATTATAATTTGTGAGTTTAGCAATGTGAATGCTTTTGTTTTGGCACAATACAAAGTGTCTATATTGGAGTATCATAGGCAAACTTATGACTAGTTAGGATTCATTATTTTAAGATTAAGATTAGTATTTCTGTGTTTATAGTCAGTGGGTGAGTGTGTGTAATTGTGAACCACCAGGTGGTTATCATGTAGTTAGTTGTCGGGGTGTATCAGGGAGATAAGATGTTTTCTAACTGTAGTTTTGAAAGTGATTAATGTGTGTGCAGTTCTAGAGTTTTCAGGTAGGGTGTTCCAGATTTTAGGCCCTTTGAAATACATTGATTTTTTGTAAAGGTTTAGTGGGACACGGGGAATGTCATAGACATGTTTGTGTCTGGTATTATGCCTGTGGATCCTGTCATAACTATCAAGAAAGCGTTTTAGGTCAAGGTTAATATTGAAATTTAAGGTCCTGTAGATATAGATTGCACAGTAGTAAGTGTGGATGTTCTGAACAGGGAGTAAGTTTAGATCTATGAAGAGTGGGGGGGGGGGGGTTGCCAGGGATGGGATTTAGTGATTATTCTTACTGCGGCTTTTTGTTGGGTTATTATTGGCTTTAGGTGTGTTGCTGCAGTTGAACCCCAAGCACAGATAGTATAGGTGAGGTATGGATATATAAGTGAATGGTATAATGTGAGAAGGGCAGTTTGCGGCACGTAGTATCGTATCTTTGAGAGGATCCCCACCGTTTTGGATACTTTTTTTGTTATGTGTCTGATATGGGTGCTGAAATTTAGGTTGTTATCGAGGTATAGGCCAAGGAATTTGCCCTCATTATGTCTGGCAATTAGAGTGTTGTCGATCTTAATGTTAAGTTGCGCAACACCTGCTCTGCTACCAAACATAATATAGTAGGTTTTGTCAGTGTTAAGTGTAAGTTTATTGGCTGTCATCTAAGTCGATATTTTGAGCAGCTCCTCGTTAACAATGGTGTTGAGGGTGGCAAAATTAGGGTGGGAGATGACATAAGTCGTGTAGTCAGCAAAGAGAATGGGTTTCAGGTGTTGGGATATGTTTGGAAGATCATTGATGTAAATGAGGAAGAGCAGGGGTCCAAGGACACTTCCCTGCGGAACTCCAGTATCAAGTGGCCGTATTGATGATGCTGTGTCTTTAATGGTGACATACTGATACCTATTAGAAAGGTAGGATTTGAAATATGCAAGCGCATGGCCTCTTATACCATAGTGGTCAAGTTTGTGGAGTAGGATGCCGTGGTCAGCTGTGTCAAACGCTTTTCTTAGGTCAATAAAAAATCCTAGCGGATATTCTGCTTGCATCATATAATTTATTGTTAATTTTAACATCTCTCAGGCTGGAGGTGCAGATGGCCGGTCTCAGGCTGGAGGTGCACATGGCCAGTCTCAGGCTGGAGGTGCACATGGCCAGTCTCAGGCTGGAGGTGCACATGGCCAGTCTCAGGCTGGAAGTGCACATGGCCAGTCTCAGGCTGGAGGTGCACATGGCCAGCCTCAGGCTGGAGGTGTACATGGCCAGTCTCAGGCTGGAGGTGCACATGGCCAGTCTCAGGCTGGAGGTGCACATGGCCAGTCTCAGGCTGGAGGTGCACATGGCCAGCCTCAGGCTGGAGGTGCACATGACCAGTCTCAGGCTGGAGTTGCACATGGCCAGTCTCAGGCTGGAGTTGCACATGGCCAGTCTCAGGCTGGAGTTGCACATGGCCAGTCTCAGGCTGGAGGTACACATGGCCAGTTGCAGGTGTAACTGGGAAGTGAACATTTAAAGTAATGTTAAATTGACGCGGAATACGACTCACTTGCTGAATTTATATTCAAAACGTGTAAGTGATTATCACAACGGAGCTCCTGCTCTTTCTCTCTCTCTCTCTCTCTCTCTCTCTCTTTTAAAGTCAAAAACATCTCCTAGATCGATGCTCCACGAAGTTACTGTCAAGAGAAGTATTTGTGATGGAGATTTCTTGACGTGGTCTCCCATCTGAGTACTTACACATCTTTGTAATCAAGTGATCCTCTCTTTAAGTTTCTAGCTCACTTGATTTCCTCCCTGGTGTGAGTCTTTGTCTCATCTGTGTCTGTCTTTGTCTCTCTCTTTCTCTGTTGGGTAGTTGGGACGTTTAGTATGTACAATATTGCTTGTGTATATACCTGTATGTGTGTATACCTGTGTGTGTATACATGCGTGTATACTTGTGTGCATACCTGTTCAAGTGTGTCATGTGTTTATAAATATGTGCACATTGACATGTGTGGGTGTGTATGCCTGAGTATCTTTGTGAATGTGTTCGTGTCTCGTATTCAGAGCACTATTAGACGTGCATAAATCTACACGTTCTGAGCGAACACATGCTGGTGTGTGGACACTTGCTGGTAAGTGAACACGTGTTCATTCATCAGGAGAAATGGACATTTCTCCAAGCCTCCCCCCTCACATACACTATACACAGCTTTAAGGAGAGGTTCGAAAGGGCTCATTGAGGAGCAGGAAACTAGTGAAAACAGTCGTGTGCAGGTTTCGGGGGATGCCAGGAGGTAAGACTCAACGCCCGCGTTTTTTTTTAATTTTGGCTCATTTACAGGTTAAGATCTGTTTTCCTCACCTCATTTTAATTCTATGATATATTATCTCATCACTTCCCATTTACAAGCTCAGTTATCCTACCTCTGTTCATTTATAGGATAAGATGTATTCCCATCTTACTTCATTTACTGGGTAAGATCTGTTATCCTACCATAGCTCATGTGCAGGATACGATTTCATGTCCTATCTCAGCCCATTTACAGACTAGGGTCTGTTATCTTACCTCAGCTCATTATATTACCCAGTTCTGCTTCGTGGGTACTACCCCATCCCTTTCCCAGGATGTCACCCACATCAAGCGATTAATACCAGAGATCATACTGCTAGGTGAACAGCTCTATGTAAACAGTTCCGGGTAAGACGTTCTAAGTGAACAGTCCTAGGTGAGAAATTCTAGGTGAAAGGTCCTAGGTGAGATGTTTTAGGTGAACAGTTCTAGGTGAGCAGTCCTAGGTGAGCAGTCCCAGGTGAGCAGTTCTATGATGCCAATGATAACGTGTTAAAGGCAAGGCCTTGTTAAAATCACATTAGATCGGTAACCACCTCGAGGAAGTGTTCATGATCTAATAACGAGGGTAATTGCTTCATTAAGAAGCACATAACAGGATCTTTTCAGCCAGCCGTGATATTCCCCTAATTAGAGTTCCAATTATGGCTGTGATTATCTCCCTGACCTGGGAGACAATTATCTCCTTGACCTGAGACACAGTTATCTCCCTGGCCTGAGAGACAATTATTTCATTAACCTGTGAGACAGTTGTCTCCATAAACCGGAGCACAATTACCTCTGAGACCTGGGAGACATCTCCGGGACCTGGGAGACAATTATCTCAGAGACCTGGTAAATAATCATCTAAGTGACCAAGTGTGCAAACACTCTTCACACTAATATACTGTTGTTGAACACTCCACACTAATATACTGTTGTTGAACACTCCACACTAATATACTGTTGTTGAACACTCTTCTGACTAATATACTGTTGTTGAACACTCCACACTAATATACTGTTGCTGAACACTCCACACTAATATACTGTTGTTGAACACTCTTCACACTAATATACTGTTGTTGAACACTCTCCACACTAATATACTGTTGTTGAACACTCTCCACACTAATATACTGTTGTTGAACACTCTCCACACTAATATACTGTTGCTGAACACTCCACACTAATATACTGTTGTTGAACACTCTTCACACTAATATACTGTTGCTGAACACTCCACACTAATATACTGTTGTTGAACACTCTCCACACTAATATACTGTTGTTGAACACTCCACACTAATATACTGTTGTTGAACACTCCACACTAATATACTGTTGTTGAACACTCTTCACACTAATATACTGTTGTTGAACACTCTTCACACTAATATACTGTTGTTGAACACTCTCCACACTAATATACTGTTGTTGAACACTCTCCACACTAATATACTGTTGTTGAACACTCTCCACACTAATATACTGTTGTTGAACACTCTTCACACTAATATACTGTTGTTGAACACTCTTCACACTAATATACTGTTGTTGAACACTCTTCACACTAATATACTGTTGTTGAACACTCTTCACACTAATATACTGTTGTTGAACACTCTCCACACTAATATACTGTTGTTGAACACTCTTCACACTAATATACTGTTGTTGAACACTCTTCACACTAATATACTGTTGTTGAACACTCTTCTCACTAATATACTGTTGTTGAACACTCTTCACACTAATATACTGTTGCTGAACACTCCACACTAATATACTGTTGTTGAACACTCTCCACACTAATATACTGTTGTTGAACACTCTCCACACTAATATACTGTTGTTGAACACTCTTCACACTAATATACTGTTGTTGAACACTCTTCACACTAATATACTGTTGTTGAACACTCTTCACACTAATATACTGTTGCTGAACACTTCACACTAATATACTGTTGTTGAACACTCTTCACACTAATATACTGTTGTTGAACACTCTTCACACTAATATACTATTGCTGAACACTCTCCACACTAATATACTATTGTTGAACACTCTCCACACTAATATACTATTGTTGAACACTCTTCACACTAATATACTGTTGCTGAACACTCCACACTAATATACTGTTGTTGAACACTCTTCACACTAATATACTGTTGTTAAAGAATAATGTCAACTGTGACATTCTTCGAATCACTTCAGCTCTCTCTCTTAGTGTTATGAGCGGTGTTGATAATTCCGTTCAAGGCAGGAGAGATATCCGAGTGTGAGTGCTTGAGTGTGTGAGTGAGTGAGTGTGTGTGTGTGTGTGTGTGTGTGTGTGTGTGTGTGCGTGTGTGTGTGTGTCCTCACTTTCCCTCCCTTGTCAATCCATCTCCCTTTCAGACTCCCCCTATCATTTAACACCCTCCCTTTTTTCACTATTTTTACCCATCACAAGCGCCCCGTCCCTCCCCCTAGTTCCACCTCTCCCAGCACACATCCCGCTCTCCAGGGAAGGTGTCTGCCTGCCTACCTTCCCATATCAAGTTCGATAAACCTGCCTGCTTCTCTACTTGTTTAACTGTCTACCAGGCTGCTTTTATGCCTCTTTTCCTGTCTACTAGTCTGAGTCTTTGCCTCTTTTCCTGTTTACTAGCCTGCTTCTTTGCCTCTTTTCCTGTCTACTAGCCTGCTTCTTTGCCTCTTTTCCTGTCTACTAGCCTGCTTCTTTGCCTCTTTTCCTGTCTACTAGCCTGCTTCTTTGCCTCTTTTCCTGTCTACTAGCCTGCTTCTTTACATCTTTTCCTGTCTACCAGCCTACTTCTTTGAATGTTTACATGTCTACCAGCCTGTTTCTTTGTCTGTTTATCTGTCTACCAGCCTGCTTCTCTACCTGTTTACATGTGCTCGGTCTGCTTTTCTCTTTACCTGTCTGCAGTCTGCTTCTCTGTCTTTTAAACTGTCTGCCAGCTGTTTATCAACCTGTTTACCTGTCTACTAGCCTGTTTCGCTACTTGTTTGCCTGTCTATCAACCCTCTTCTCTGCCTCTCTACCTGTCTACTAGCCTGCTTCTCTGCCTCTCTACACGTCTACTAGCCTGTTTCTCTGCCTGTCTAGTAGCCTGCTTCTCTGCCTCTTTACATGTCTACTAGCCTGCTTCTCTGCCTGTCTACCCGTGCTTCTCCGTTCAGTCCCTCAGACTGGAAAATAGTTCAGCTCCATTGTCTATCTACTTCCTTACCAACTTCCTGCCTGCTGACTTGTCTGCTTGCTGACATGCTAACCTACCTGCCTGCCTGCATGCCTTCCTCTCTCCCTCCCAGTCCATCTGACCTATCCACATGGCTACCTACCAGCTGGCTAGCCAAGTCTCCCTCACACGACCTTGAGGAGTCGCCAACACGGTAATCTCACCAGACCTCTGTGATCCTCACTTCACTAACATACTGCTGTTGCTGGACAACTCTTCCATTAAAACTCGTATACTGTTGCTGGACAATCTCCCCACTACTGTTACTGGAGACACTCCCCCTTAATTAATGCACTGCTATTGTACAATCTCCACACTAATGTGCTGCTTCTGAAAAATAATGCCGATGGTGACACTCTTCAAATCTTTGTGTGTCCCGGCTTAGAGATAACACAAGTGATATCAGATAGATAAGAATTGGAAAAGAATCAATAATTTTCTGCGCACATGAAGCCAAGAAAGCATTTAAAGTACTGGGAACACCTCAGCGTACTTGGGATATATACTCTGAAGCAGAGGAGACAGATATACCGGATATATACAAACTATAGAGGATGCCCAAAAACTTAATCTCAGACCTACATACTACCATAACAATGAACTGGAATGATAGATATAGGGGGAAAACATGTTGACATTCGTGCTACCAACCGATATTAGATATATTGTGGGAAGAAGTTGAGAAGTCTTCAAGAGGAAATTGGATCACTACATCCTCCAAGTGCCCGATCAGTCATGCAGTTATGGCTCGGTGGGACAGCGGGATGCTAATGGCAACAGCCTAGCTGAACAGGCAAGAGGAAAGGAATGCTAGGCCCCATTGGTCGATCTGCGAGAGTGGGAAAACTCTCGAAATCGATCAAAGGTTTATCACAGGTCTGTCACCATTATCATTATTACTGATGTAATGCCACCACCACACGATGAAAGGTGTGGTGGTGGGCAGGTGTTCCCTCCAGCAGGGACACATCTGTCCCACACAGCTTCTGTGGTGGTGGTGGGCAGGTGTTCACGCCAGCAGGCACACGTCTGCCCCACACAGCCTCAGTGGTGGTGGTGAGCAGGTGTTCAAGCCAGCACACACACATCTGCCTCACACAGCCTCTGTGGTGGTGGTGGGCAGGTGTTCACGCCAGCACACACATCTGTCTCTCGCAGTCTCTGACCCGTCAACAGAAGCGAGTCTTACCCAAACAAAGCCCTCGAGCCTCACTTGCCTCTTTGTTGTCATATACATTACTCGAACCAAACTTTTTCTCTTTTCATTTTACTCTTTTATACTGATACACGACTTTTCTTTAGTCACTAAATAGAAGAAAGGAAAAAAGAGAATACACAGCCTTCAATAAAAATAATCTTAATGGCTCTTTCAAAGCCTAGTAAACAATTCTGAAGGTTCCCTTAAACCTTAGAGCCTTCATTAAACATTCATTCAATTCAAGTTTATTCTCTATAAGGGTTACAATGTGGGGTTTACAGGTTTTGGGTATTGTGTGGTTTACGTGTTATAAAATACTAATTACAGAGGGGGCCACTAGGACACCAAGCATGGCTAGGCATTTCGGGCAGACTTAGATTAATTCTTAACATTAAATCCTTACAGATTATGGTATTAAGGCTAAGTGACTACATCATAATTTGCGAGTTTAGAAATGTGAATGCTTTTGTTTTGGCACAATACAAAGTGTCTATATTGGAGTATCATAGGCAAACTTATGACTAGTTAGGATTTATTATTTTAAGATTAAGATTAGTATTTCTGGGTTTATAGTCAGTGGGTGAGTGAGTGTAATTGTGAACCACCAGGTGGTTATCATGTAGTTAGTTGTCGGGGTGGTTCAGGGAGATAAGATGTTTTCTAACTGTAGTTTTGAAAGTGATGAATGTGTCTGCAGTTCTAGAGTTTTCAGGTAGGGTGTTCCAGATTTTAGGTCCTTTGAAATACATTGAATTTTTGTAAAGGTTTAGTCAGACACGGGGAATGTCATAGAGATGTTTGTGTCTGGTGTTATGCCTGTGGATCCTGTCACAACTATCAAGAAAGCGTTTTAGGTCATGGTTAATATTGGAATTTAAGGTCCTGTAGATGTAGATTGCACAGTAGTAAGTGTGGATGTTCTGAACAGGGAGTAAGTTTAGATCTATGAAGAGTGGGGGGGGGTGCCAGAGATGGGATTTAGTGATTATTCTTACTGCGGCTTTTTGTTGGGTTATTGGCTTTAGGTGTGTTGCTGCAGTTGAACCCCAAGCACAGATAGCATAGGTGAGGTATGGATATATAAGTGAATGGTATAGTGTGAGAAGGGCAGTTTGCGGCACGTAGTATCGTATCTTGGAGAGGATCCCCACCGTTTTGGATACTTTTTTTGTTATGTGTTCGATATGGGTGCTGAAATTTAGGTTGTTGTCGAGGTATAGGCCAAGGAATTTGCCTTCATTATGTCTGGCAATTAGAGTGTTGTCGATCTTAATGTTAAGTTGCGCAACACCTGCTCTGCTATCAAACATAATATAGTAGGTTTTGCCAGTGTTAAGTGTAAGTTTATTGGCTGTCATCCAAGTCGATATTTTGAGCAGCTCCTCCTTAACAATGGTGTTGAGGGTGGCAAGATTAGGGTGGGAGATGACATAAGTCGTGTAGTCAGCAAAGAGAATGGGTTTCAGGTGTTGGGATATGTTTGGAAGATCACTGAAGTAAATGAGTTAGAGCAGGGGTACAAGGACACTTCCCTGCGGAACTCCAGTATCAAGTGGCCGTATTGATGAGGCTGTCTTTAATGGCGACATACTGATACCTATTAGAAAGGTAGGATTTAAAATATGCAAGCGCATGGCCTCTTATACCATAGTGGTCAAATGCTTTTCTTAGGTCAATAAAAATTCCTAACAGATATTCCTTATTTTCCAATGCTGTGTAAAGCAGGTCTAGTATTTTTATAATGGCATCATTAGTGCTTTTATTTTTCCTGAATCCAAATTGGCAGGGGTTGAGTATGTTTTGTGACGTTATAAATGAATATAGTCTCCTGTGCACGAGTTTCTCGAAGATTTTGGATAGCAACGATAAGTTTGATATTGGCCTATAGTTGTTTACGTCTGCAGGGTCACCACCTTTATGTATTGGTGTAACCCTTGCTGTCTTGAGTAGTGTCGGGAAAGTGCTAGTTTCTAATGACTTGTTAAAAAGTAATGTAATAGCATGCGAAAGGACATGGGCTGCTCGCTTGTACAATAATGGTGGGAGGTGAGACAGATTCCCCGAGTTATTTTTAAGTGACTTCATGATCGCGGTGACTTCCGTGGGCTCAGTTGGTACAAGATAGAAGGAGTTTGGGAAATTCCCATCTAGGTAGTCCCCGGCACGGGCATTGGTACGTGGGATTTTACTGGCGAGATTAGATCCTATGTTTGAGAAGAAGTCGTTTATCTTGTTAGCTGTATCAGTGGGATGCAGTGGTGTTTCATGAGGTTTAGTTAGAACAATATTCTTGTTTTTTTTTCAGTTTGTTGGTCCCCAGAATCTGAGAAAGTATTTTCCAGGCCTTTTTTATATCTCCTCTTGTGTTCAGCTTACAGTCTTTAGGTTTCTCACAGATTATTATTACATTATTTCATTCATGAATGGGTTTGGGCGTTAAACCCATAGGGGCCATACAGCGTCTTTCTCCAAGGAAGGAGAGCACATGTTCACTTCCTTAGATTAAGAGCCCTGCACCTTCATCAAAGAACTTTCTCTAATGGAAGGGTTCAGGGTTCTCTTACAGACTTCAGTAAAATAATCTTAAAGGTTTTCTTGGAGCCTGTAGTACACAAATTAAAGATTCTCTTAAAGCCTTGAGTAAATATTCTTTAGTATTATCTTAATTTTTTTAGTAAACAGTCCTAAGTATTCTCTTAGAAAACATTTCGTTAATTCTTCCTCTGATCACTTTAGATACATATTGTTATATTATATACATTTGAAATAACGACATGATACACTTAAATGCCCTCAACACACTCACTCACACACCTTAGAAGGAGGAAGTTTACAGTAATGAGGGAATTTTTGAATGCAGTGCAGTGGGAGGGATAACTAAGGGAAAAATCAGTAGATGAGATGTAGTACGTAGTCGGGAAGTGCCGGGAGACAGAGGAAAACTTTATATTTAGAAAAAAAATCGGGAAAAAGAAAACGCATAGAGAGCCCTTGGTTCAACCAAAGATGTATTGAGGCAAAAAAAAAATCACATGAGCACAGAAATATTATAGGAGGCAAAGGACAGATGAAAACAGAGTAGAGAGGCTGAGCCACAGTTTGAGAATGACACAGCAACCAAGGCTAAGTCTGAACCAAAGCTGCTGCACAACCACATCAGAAGAAAAACAAAGGTAAAAGAGCACGTGATTCGAAGAAAGAAGAAAGAAGAGGTAACGAAAAATGACAAGAAAGTCTGCGAAGTGAAGAACACACGATTTAAAGAGGTGTTCCTAGTGGAAACAGTGGCAGTGCCAGAAAGCTCAATGAAAGAGTACATCAGCAGGTACTAGACATCATACACATAACAGAGGTAAAGGTTAAAAAAAAAAAACTTTTGATGGAGCTGAATACATCAAAAGTGGTGAGTCTGGAGTTTACCTGGAGTTTACCTGGAGTTTACCTGGAGTTTACCTGGAGAGAGTTTCGGGGGTCAACGCCCCCGCGGCCCGGTCTGTGACCAGGCCTCCTCAATATCACCATGGATTGTGCCAGAGGGAGCAGAAGAACTGTCTAGGCCACTGTGATCTACAAGAAATCAATGGCCAGTTCCTCTGATATGTTTACCATGCAAGGTGATGGAGAAGATAGACAGGAGGAGAGTGGTAGGGCACTGGGAGAAATATTGTTTCATAAACAACAATAACCAGCATGAGTGCCAAGATGGCAAGTTTTGTAGTACCAACCTTTTAGAATTCTACGACAATGTCATATAAGTAAGCCAAGAGAAAGAGGGATGGGTGGATTGCATTTTCTTAGATTGCAAGAGGCATTCGATATTCCACCCTGCTTGAGACTGAGACAGAAACTTGAGAAGCAGGCAGGAATAACTGGGAAGATACCCTGGGGGATCAAAGAGTGCCTTACCGGAAGGAAGCGATGAGTTATTATCTGGGAAGAGATGTCATAATGATTAAGGGTAATAAGGAGTGTAAATAAGAATTGGTAATAAGACCAGTGCTGTTTCTGGTTTATGTGGACGACATACAAGATAGAAGTGAGTCAGATGTATCTTTATTCGCTTATGATATAAAACTAATGAGGGGAATACAAACAGATGGGGATGAGCAAAGACTGCAAAAAGGATCAGGACAAACGGCAGGGTTGGTTATATAAGTGGCTGCTTGAATTCAACCTCAGAAAATGCTGAGGTCGTAACGGCTAGAAGACCGGACACAGAGTATACAGTCGGGGGACAGAAGATGCTGACCTCATTCAAAGAGTGAGCATAGTGCCTACCACATCGCCAGAACCTCACATCAAACGAATAACCTCTGCAATCAGTGTTCGTCTGACAAATTTGTGAGTGGCCTTCAGGAATCTTAACAAGCCAATTTTGGAGTACACTAAACCAGAATGAGACGCATTCCTGAGGAAGCATCTTAAGAAATTGGAGAAAGTGCAGAAGTACGCAGTGAGACTAGTTCAGAGTTAAGGGGAATGACCAGGAAAGGCTAAAGGAAATGAATCAAACGAGCCTGGAACACAGAAGGAACAGGACCACGAAAAGAGACATAACACAAAATACTCAAAGGAATTAATATTACAGACAAGGACAGGGTGTTTGAGAAGTGGAAAAGGGTACTCGGGGGCACAGCTAGAAGTTAAGAACACAGGTGAGTCATAGGAATGTCAGAGGTATTTCTTCATTCTCAGGATGGTTGAGAAGTGGAATGACCTCAGACTTCATGCATACTTTTAAGAATAGGTATGACAAGGCCCTCGAGGCCAGGAGAGTTAAACTAGCAAACATCAGGTGGGGTGATGAGCTAAGACTCGACAACTGCAACCACAAATATGTGAGTAAACACATTTGTCCCCGACACACGCATACATTTGAGCTCCCCACATATACACCCACACAAACCCTCATACACACACACACACAAACACACATTCACTTCAAACACAAACACCAACATACACACCCACAAACATACACACCCATATACATTCCCATACACGCACCCCCCTCTCACCCCACATACACCAATATCCACACACCAGGGGCTATGAATCGACCCCTTCAATCACAGATATGTGAGGACACACACACACACACACACACACACACCAAATACTGCAAACCTCACTCAAGGAAAAGGATCTTGGGGTGACTATAATACCGAGCACATCTTTTGAGGCGCACATCAACCAAATAACTGCTGCAGCATATAGACGCCTGGCTAACCTAAGATTAGCGTTTTGACACCTGAGTAAGGAATCATTCAAGAGTGTACACCGTGTATGTAATGCCCATATTGGAGTATGCAGCACCAGTATGGAACCCACACCTTCTCAGGCACGTTAAGAAATTAGAGAAAGTACAAGGGTTTGCAACAAGACTAGTTACGGAGCTAAGAGGTATGCCCTACGAGGAGAGGTTAATGGAAATGAACCTGACGACACTGGAGGACAGGAGTGATAGAGGGAATAGGATAACGACATATAAAATACCGAGAGGAATTGACAGGGTGGATAAAATACTGATAGGAATTGACAGGTTGGATAGGGACAGGAAGTTTCAGAGACGAGACAACAACTAGGGAACACAAATGAAAGCTGAGAACTCATGAGTCCAGGATGTTAAGAAGTATTTATTCAGCCGTTGAGTTGTCAGGAAGTGGAACAATCTGGAGAGTGATGTAGTAAAGGCAAGACCCATACATAATAATAATAATAAATATAATAATAATAATAATAATAATAATAATAATATCTTTATTTACTACAAGTACATGTACAAGGTATACAGTCCTAGCTGACATCAGTGATATACTACGATATAGAAAGCCCCTTGTTATGCTGAGCATTTCCGGAAAATTTGGTCAGTTTTGTTCCAGATAGCGACTCACACCAGTCGACTAACATCCAGGTACCCATTTTGAACTGATGGGTTAACAGGGAAAGGGACAGCAGGTGTCTTATAGAAACACGTCCCTAATGTTATCCAACCGTACTGGAGAAGATTCGAACCCAGGACCTCAGTGTGTGAGCTGAGTGCACTAGCGATCAAGCTACGGGACACCAAGAATCAAATAGGTGGACGAGGGGCTCAAACCCGCGCTCTTTATCTTGCTTTAATAAGAGATATGATAAAGCTCATGAAGCAGGGAAAGAGTGGACCCAGTAGCGACAAATGAAGAGGTGGAGCCAGGAGCTGTGACTCGACCCCTGCAACCACAAATAGGTGAGTACACACACACACACGCGTATATACAACCAAGACAAGAGTACGATGAGATTAATAGAGCAATAATGGATACACTAGCTGAGGTGGCCAGAAGTTAATGGTCATGGTGAACTTTAACCACAAAGAGATTGGCTAGGAAAACCTGGAGCCATATAGGAAACTAGAGACGTGGAGGGCTAAGATGCTGGAAGTAGTCCTGGAAAGCCTCATGCACTAACATGTTAAGAGCACAGCCAGCAAGGCATAACTTCGTATTCACCTTGAGCAGTTTTAACAACTTGATATTACATACGAAAGGCCCCTCAACAGTAGTGATCACATGGTCCTGAGTTTCGAATACCTTGTAGAGTTAACAGTGGAGAGTGAAACAGCATGGGAAGGAGAGAAGAGGCCAAACTTTAAAAGAGGGGGAGAGAGAAGTACATAGGCATGAGGCAGGTCTTGTTTGAGGTGGTGTACCAGGGAGGAGAACTAGAGGAAAAGACAGTAAGTGAAATGATGGAACCCATAGCCACAAGCTGCATGCAGGCAGAGGAGGCAGAACAGCCAGAAAGGAATATATATGGATAAGGAAGCCCAATGGGGCAATATGAGAATGACATAGCATTGAAAGCCAGATCTGACCCAAAGTTGTTATATAACCACATCAGGAGGAAAACAACAGTCAAGGACCAGGCAGTCAAACTGAAGAAGGAATGAGGGAAGCTCACAAGGAATGACCAGGATGCGACCCACACCAGTCGACTAACACCCAAGTATCCATTTTACTAATGGGGGAACAATGGACAGCAGGTATCTTAAGGAAACACGTCCTAATGTTTTCCAGCCATACCGGGGATCGCCCCCCGAACCACAGTGTCGGACAGACAGCGTTAAACTACAGACCAGTATTAGTGACATGTATGATATGTATAGTCATGGAGAAGATTATCAGAAGAGTGCTGGAGCACCTAGAAAGGAATGAGATCATACACGACAACTAGCAAGGCTTAAAGCGTGGAAAATCCTGTGTCACAAATCTACTGGAGTTCTACAATAAGGTAACAGAAGTAAGACAGGACAAAGAGGGGTAGGTGGATTGGATTTCTTGGATTGTAAGAAGGCTTGTGATAGAGTACCACACAAGAGACTAGTACAAGAGCTAGAGGCTTAAGCAGAAATAACAGGAAAAGCACTGCAATGGATCAGGGGATGCCTAACAGGATGGAAACGTGACGAAGTGTCACAGTGGGCACATTTGTGGAGTGAGATTCCACAAAGACTAGTCCTAGGGCAACTGTTGTGTCTGGTATATGTGAATGTCATGACAGAATGGATGGAGGCTGAGGTGTCTCTCTGTTCGCAAACGACGTGAAATTAATGAGGGGAATGCAAGCAGATGAGGATCAGGAAAGACTACAAAGCGAACTGGCAGCCTGCAAGCCTTGTTAGAACAAATGGCTCCTGGAGTTTAATCCCCAGCACATGCAAAGTTATGAATCATGGGAAAGGATAAAGAAGCGCACAGACGGAGTACAGGCTCGGGGATCTAAGGCTGCAAACCTTACTCAAGGAAAAATATCTTGGTGTGTGTATTATACCGAGAATATCCCCTGACGCGCATATCATCCAAATAACTGCTGCAGCATATGGGCTCCTGGCAAATCTGAGAATAGCTTTTCGACATCTAAGTAAGGAATCATTTACGACACTGTGCACCATGTACGCCAGGCCTATATTAGAGTATGCATCACCAGTATGAAACCCATACCAGGTTATGCTCGTCAAGAAATTAGAGAAGGTGCAAAAGCTTGCAATAAGACTAGTCTTGGAGCTAAGAGGTAGTATGTCGTATGAGAGGAGAGGTTAAGGGAGCTCAGCCTAATGACGATGGAGGACAGGAGGGATAAGGGACACATGATGACGACGTATAAAATTTTGGGAAGAATTCACAAGGTGAATAGGGCCAGAATGTTTCAGAGATGGGATACAAAAACAAGAAGACAATGGAAGTTGAAAACTCAGATGAGTCACAGGGATGAAGTATTTCTTCATCCTTAGAATTATCGGGAACAATTTCTAGAGTGGAGTAGTAGAGGCGGGGCCAGGGACTGTGAATCGACCCCTGCAATCACATATAGGCATGTACACACATATATGAATAAACACAGACACAGACACAGGCACACACACGCACACACATACACACACATACACACACACACACACACACACACACACACACACACACACACACACACACACACACACACACACACACACTAGATACATCTTCATTTATTCGCGGATTTTTTGACATTTATCTTGGAATTTTCGTGCCTCTCAAGTGTGATTTTTGTGAAGTGTATTACTGAAGTGTAGAAGCGAGAGCAGTTAAGAGACGGTTAATATTAGAGTTACTGAAGTGAAATTCGACGTGATTTAAAAGTTTCTAGAGAAACGAGGAAGGATGGTGATGGCAGTGTGATGGTGATGGCAGTGTGATGGTGATGGCAGTGTGATGGTGACCTCACCCTGGTTGGATCAGCCAGAATGAGGTCACCATCACATTACCATCAAAATGTCATAAGAGTTTGTGAAGGTACAGTGAGAATAAACTGGTAAAAAAGAAAAGGAAGATAAAACAATCACATGCGAAAACTGAGTCAAGGTACAGTTATTGTATTGTATATTGCCGAGGCAGTTCGTAGCCACCTTGAAAAGCATAAATTAATCAACGAATCTCAGCATGGTTTTACAAAAGGGCGTTCCTGCCTTACGAATTTATTAACTTTTTTTACTAAGGTATTTGAGGAGGTAGATCATGGTAATGAATATGATATTGTGTATATGGACTTCAGTAAGGCGTTTAACTGGGTCCCATATCAGAGACTATTGAGGAAAATTAAGGCACATGGAATAGGAGAAATTTTTTCCTAGATAGAGGCATGGTTGACAAGTAGGCAGCAGAGAGTTTGCATAAATGGGGAGAAATCAGAGTGGGGAAGCGTCACGAGCGGTGTTCCACAGAGGTCAGTGTTGGGCCCCCTGTTGTTCACAGTCTACATAAACGACATTGTTGAGGGCATAAAGAGCGACATCAGCAAGTTTGCCGATGACACCAAAATAGGCCGTCGAATTCATTCTGACGAGGACATTAGAACACTCCAGGAAGATTTGAATAGACTGATGCAGTGGTCGGAGAAGTGGCAGATGCAGTTTAATATAGACAAATGCAAAGTTCTAAATGTTGGACAGGAAAATAACCATACCACATACAAACTAAATAATGTCGATCTTAATATTACGGATTGCGAAAAAGATTTAGGAGTCCTGGTTAGCAGTAATCTGAAACCAAGACAACAGTGCATAAGTGTTCGCAATAAAGCTAACAGAATCCTTGGCTTCATATCAAGAAGCATAAATAATAGGAGTCCTCAGGTTGTTCTTCAACTCTATATATCCTT